>NW_022712725.1:1577106-1601759 GCF_011630105.1 Anneissia japonica
TGTGTATAAGAGACAGTATATATATATATATATATTTGTAAACCAACGATTTCAGCCTACGGGCTGCCTGTTTTGGTGTTATATTTTTATACCATGAATAAATAAATATATTATAATTTTCAAATACAGGTGATAATGTTATACCTGCACATTCGAGGGTGATAATTACGGTACTTTGTCATTATTGAAGTATATGTAGGCCTACAGTAAGACAACGTCTGTAACAATTCTATAAAACGCATGACAAATTTTTGTGAGCTGGTATACAGGATTTTTCCTAAGATGTTTGGTTCTGTGTTGAGGTGTAAATCATTTAAATAAAGAATTAGGTTTTTAGGTCGGAATATGGGGGTGACACCTGAAATGAGGAAAAAATAGTAAATGGAGAGGAAATGTCTTAGATAAGGAAAGTGCTGAAAGTATTAGACACATTACCGGTATTAGGTACAGTTCATATTCACTAGTGAATAGTCGTCAGACGATATCGATCAGCGACCTGCTTCAACCGAAGTTCCAGCAACATTTTAACTGTAAATATTTTTTGTTTTAATTTTGTTTTGTGACTATAAAAAGTACTACAATAGTAACAGCTAACAAGTAATTAAGATTTTATATTAAAATGTATTGGCTATAGCATTGGTTTATTCTTTTTGAAAATATCTTTGATATCCGTTGTTCCAACACGCCGTGTTGACGTATCTAATCGACGTGTTCTAAGTTACAAAGTGTATGCTTAATTAAATGATTTTATTATTATTATTAATATTATTGCCTACTATTATTATTATCATTATACTTATTGCATTTGAAAATTGCCAATTTAAAATCAGCTATAATTTCGACAATGCGATTACTTTACTCTCTAGATAAATTAATAAATTACCATATTAACATAGTTGATGTATATTTTAAAGCTATAAACGGTTCTTGTTTGTTTGGCTCTCTTCAAATGTATTGACCTTTGAAATACTTTGATGTTCAATGAAATTTTAGACAGGTTTGAAATAAATACATCACCAATCGTCACCCAGAAGTCATAAACCATATTTCCTAT
The DNA here is from genome assembly GCF_011630105.1 of Anneissia japonica. Taxonomy (NCBI): domain Eukaryota; kingdom Metazoa; phylum Echinodermata; class Crinoidea; order Comatulida; family Comatulidae; genus Anneissia; species Anneissia japonica. The sequence goes on from NW_022712725.1 coordinate 1,578,161, forward strand.
ATTTAAGAACTAGATCCATCAGGTATTTTTTTTTATCATAATGTAATTTACAAGATAACTAACTACTACCAGTGATCACCATCACAGGTATTGAAACTCCTGAATGACGACATTATTAGAGACGATCTATCTAGGTTAATTTATATGTGAGCGGCGGGGGCGTTTCTACTAGAGCGATATTCGTCCATAAAAACAGCTGAATTGTGAGATCGCACAATCAGTAAGGCCTACGGTAGTCAAGGTTGGATGCAGGAAAGAGAGCGCGCGAGATAGATCATCCCATCGCCTGCAATTTTTGCAACTACCATCCACTTTTTCTAGCTGTTCACATTTTCTGTTGGTGAAGTCGTTTTAGTTTTGTTAACTTGACTGTGTTAAGATGATTGTGGGTGCTCTGGTATTTGTGTTCCTCATCATCCAGGATGTCTACAGCATGCCAAATACTCGAAGAGAGGTGAGATAGCTACTTAGATTTTGCATTTTGTTTAAATATTTTAAGTTAATAACCTCTACAAAAACATATATAGACCTTCATTCGTTTGCTTATGTTTTTCTAAGGCTACCTCATATTGGCGAAGTAGCAATATTTGCTTGGCACGCATTGCGTGTGCACTTTGCCAAGACTTCTAGGCTATTTTTGTCTTTCTTGACCCGGAAATTTAAATAGGTACCTGGTCGGATGTAAATAATTTGGATCGAATGTTTTGGTACTGAATTACATGATTGCATGACTAGGAATATTATCCAAGGAACGAAGGAAGTTGCAATATTATGTGATTGACTCTGTACCCTAATACCTATATATTAAATCATACAAAGCACTATATGTGAGTACCTTAAAATAAATAATAAATAAATACGATCCTAAAAATCACGTTAGGCACAGTGGCCAATCGAGGCACTGGTAAAAGTAAAAACGCTGATTCGGTATGTGGTGGGGGTGGGGGTGAAAAAATAACAAACTCCACACTCAATAGTCACTCTCTATTTTAACTGTTCTCTGGTAATAACATTCGTTAAAGTTGTACTCAGCAAAATATGTTTATATATGTGTCTCATTCTTAGACGATTATTATTATTATTATTATTATTATTATTGTTATTACTATTATTATTATTATCATTATTATTATTACTTTTATTATTATTACTTATGTTTCTTGGAAAGAAACCTGAAACCTCATTCAATAAATCGTTATAATGCGCAATTCCAACATTCATTGCTTGTGGCACCGTTAAACTGAAAGCAACAAATGCAACTTGAGTGATTTTAATGTTTGAGCGATAACAAATTTAATTCAGATCAATTATTATTCCAACACTTCTGCAGTGAAGACAGAGGATCCTATCTTCCAGCTGTATTCTGTTTGCTCCACAAACTCTCGGAGTTGGTTTACTGGCGCATAAGATGAAAACATTCAGCATCGGTGATACTTAATATATTATTGTCAGTGTATTTTGTTCCTTTGGTCGTTCTATGCTCACTCCTTATGCTGAAATCCAACATATTTCTATCACTCATTAATATTTATAATAATAAACAAGTATTATTTATGTTTTTTTTTCTCGTTATTTAACTTTTCTGGTATACCGTATTTACCATTACGTTTAGTGTATCAACAAGCGAAATTCTGGATAATTAAGTAATATCGTATCGTATCCCTGAGATGTTTAACAATTGTTGTAATTAGCTATGTAGGTCTTAGTTTTCGTCTTTCCTCATTGCTATTTAATAGACTACCGGGGCGCGTGTGGTCAATCATCAGTAAACCAACAAGATTTGCTCACGTGGTTCATTCAGTAAGAAATCAAACTAGGCATTTCAGAATCAGAAGTAACGTTTATATTCCAGGTATGCTTCAAGAATACCTAATCTCATCCTCACTTCAACAAAAACGCTCTACTTATAATGTAGTAGGCATAAGTAGAACGACCGTAAAGTAATGTCACACTTATGATAGTAAAGGGTGTTCTATAAACATGTCTGGAATAAAAGCGGTTGTTTCGTTTCAGAAATGTCTAGTTGTTTTCTTTCTATTTTGGTAGCAAGTTAATACTTATTTTTCTACTATATTATTATTTTATTTAGCCATCATTTGAAAAAATGATACCTGCCCATCTCATAGGCGCAAGGTCTATTCGATGTTGTGTCTTCTTACTCTACTATTTACATACTATACTTTACCTATTATAATTTAAAGATGGTTACCTACACTTATTTTCCCTTTCCTGCTTAACTTTGTTTTCTTCCTCGATTTATTACCAATCTTCTGATTCCTTGGTAACAGTTTTCCATTAATTTTGTTTAATTCTTTCTTCTACTTTTTTTGCTTTTTTTCCTAGTAATTAAATTTTTATCTATTAATCGACACTGCTAGGTCATATTGTAAACGATCATGCCTCTTTTTATAATGTAGATTGAAAAGTCAGAATTGAGCGAACTGCGAAAAAGAAGTGATGCTCCTCAATCCCAAAAAACACTTGGTAAGTGATTAATTATATGTGCACACCTTTATTATTACAAAAATCATAGCACGTATCAGACCCTACCTATCTATCTTTGTAGAAGTGGTTGGCGCATCGGTTGTGGTTTGGACTCCCAACCTTGAGGTCGGGGGTTAGAAACTCTCGCCGTGCAAGTCGCTTGTGTCCTTGGGCAAGGCACTTTATCTACGGTTGTCTTTCTCCACCCAGGAGTAGGTACCTGGTAGGTTCAAACACAGCCTGCGCTGAATACAGCTGCAACATTATGGAATTCCCCCATGGGGCTTGAGTGTGTGTTCCATATGTGCTTGATCCAGTGATCCAGGGGTAATAATGTTCAAGCGCTTCGAGGTTGTGTCAACGTGAGGCGCTATATAAATCCAGAATTATTTATTATTACTATGAGAGAATTAATAATCTGCTGTAACCGAAATATTATAGGTAAAGTTTAAAACAGACAAATTATGTTAAATGAAACGGAACACCACACTTGTTAATACACTAATAACTTGGTGTGAATGAAAATAGGTTTATTGATAATTTTTTTTATGAAAACGACGACGATGACACAGAGTGTTACTGCTGCAGCTTCTATGGCCACGCCACCATCTCTACTACTGCTACCAGTACTAATTCATCTTCTCATTCTCTTTCACCTACCACATATTCTCCTCTTCTCCCACTTCGTTTTCTTCTTCTTCTCTCTTTCATCTCCGTTTCATTATCCTTCTTTTCCTTTGTCTTCCCTTCCTTTTCCTTTTCGCTCTTCCAGCTTTTTAATTTTTGTCATTCTCCTTCCTCCTATTTCTCAACCTCTTCCACTTCGTCTTCATCTACTACTTCTTCTGCATCCTATTTTTCTTTCTTTTCCTCTTCTTTTGTCTTCTTCTTCTCTTTCTTTTTCTTTTTGTTTACTATTCCAATAAAATATATGCTAATGCCACGATTTGTTAACATTTGTATGTTATTTATGGCGTAAATTTTCTTTAGATTGTTTTGATATGGTCGGCATTGAAGGGGAGTATCTATATATACCAACTGACAATGCGGACAGAACCATGCTTTGCACAGTTTATTTCATAGCAAATTCTATGGACGAGTTAGTAGACCTACGAATAAGAAACATCGACATGCCGTGCAACGAAGGAGGATTACAGGTAAGCTTTTGGTTAGGACAAGGACTTTCAAACTGTACAGTTGGTACTTGATTATTAGGCGCCCACATTCTAAAATCTGGAGTCCCTGGTTCAATATCAATACTTTTTTGATAACACACCAACGGAAATTCATGTACTGGACATTTTCTCATTTTTAAAATGGACACAATTTGTGGCGTATGACCTTGTCTTGTGAATTGTGTCTGCTTTCAGGATAATGTTACTTTCATTGCCAAGAAAAGGGATTGTTGAGCTTTTGTTCTGTAATTTCGTTAGAATTGTGTGTAATTTTGCAGGAATGATGATTGTAGTGTCATGAAATTTTGCGAGCCAAATTTTCGGATTTAGTGCAATCGTGTTAATATCGTTTTTCAATTGAATGAGATAGGTTGGTGAGTTGTGTTTGTCGCTTGTGTAGGCCTACCATATAATTGAGAAACCAAATTTGGGAATGCCGTTGGTCATGTTTCTGTGTCGTGCGAATGTCTTTTATGTCACGAGTATTTTGTCTTTTTATCGTGTGAAAATCCTAGTAAAATAATGTGAATGTCTGTATAACTTCAATTGCTTTTGATGTGATATAGAGAAGAGGGGATCCGTAAGTTGGTTTCTGACATCGGCTTGATTCCCTTTTTGGTAATTGGTTACTGTAATACGCCTATTTATTTATATTTGCTTCGTGATGGTTTTGCGCTTCATGGTGTGATTGTAGGCCACCGCAATCTCGTGCACAGTCTACTCCCACTTGGCCTAACAGTAGTTCCTATGGGCTTTGCTCAGAATATATGCAAAGTCATCTGCTACATATGTTATACATTATATTATGTAGGCAGGCCTATTTTCACCCGCTGTCAAGAAAAGGCACGCGAGTCCACAGTTCAGTTTTTACAAAAAAAATCTAAGCATTATTTATTCAATAATACAAATAGTTATGATGATTATTAATTAAACCATTGTTTAGATGTTCGATGGATGGAATCTTGGAGGCGATGTGTTTCCTTCTGCTGATGAGCACGACTATCCTATGGAAGATCGACAATTCGAGACTTGCGGAGAAGATTCAGAAGGCGTCTTTATATCTTCACAAAATGTGGCAATGATATCATTTCCAAATAGTGGCCGCTTTCAACTATTTTTTCGAGCAAAGAAAAACTCAAGACGTGAGTACAAATAGTGCCCTCATTACCATGCACTTTCGCCCTAAATCAACTTCTCTTATCCAAACTAGCCCCCTCATTTTTTTTTCTTTTTATGAAACTTTAATTCAATAAAGAATGCACAACTGCATATTTAATATTGCATCTTGAACTGAATTTATACATAATCTAAAGCCTAGCTCCGGACTTGAGGGATTTAAAATTTAAAAAAAATCTGTATCTTATTACACGTCATGCTGAGTTTGGGGTTCAAAACAATATTATTAAATCATGGGTTTTTTTACCGATAACTTCTCAAAGGCCACTTGTACCTAGACAAATCAAAGGTTGGTGATATCATTGATATGAATGCAGTAACTATAGGCCGATTACTCCACCCTAAGTAAATAGAGATTATTTTATTTTTATTATTTATTTACTAGAAATAATTTATTTAATTTTTCAGGTTGCAATTTTAACACCGATTACTGGGATTTTGCCTTTAAGGCTAGACACTTCACTGAGTACTTCCACATATTTTGGCTCAAGTGTAATATTTAGCATTATCCTCGTAATGACAGTCCAATATGTTGTTGATTTCTTGATGCTTCCGAAAGTTTTCAACAGAGTGAACCACTGGACCTTTTTCTAAAAGCTAATTGACAAGTGTGTATCTCCATCATAGTTAAATATCTGAAATAGGTCTATTGGTATCAGATCCACAAATTTGCTGTGAGATGGGGGCCGTAGTGTTTTTGATTTTTTTTACCGTTAGAAATATAGCCAGGCAAGAAGTGTTATATCTACAGTTTTATATAGTATTTTGTATTTGTGATTTAAATATGCAATTGACATGACACGTTAGTAATGTCTCCATCTGAAAGTGGATTTCTTATTTCTTAGACCATTTAGACATGCAACTAATTGCAATATTTTATGCAATGCAAACAAGTCTGAGTTATGTTATGTCCGCGTATTCTTGGCGGACACTCCAATCTCTTTTCCCAATGGGATTAATCGTGACTATGTTGAGGATGTTTAATATTTATGATGTGTATGAAAATTAAAAATGATGGGATGAATTTAAACGAAAAAATTTCTAAAAGTAATCATAGCACTTAGGTTCGTGTTTCTATTCCTAAGTATGTTTAAGTAAATTATTAGAAATTGTCTTGCTTTAACCTTTCAATTGTTGTTTGTGTGTTACGGTATTTTGTACAAGAGACAGATGTTTAACACATTAATTAGTTGTAGCACTTACAGGCGCTTCCTTTCTCGTGTATCTGTTAGCTTGCCATGCGATTGCACCAGACTCGAGTGGTGAGTACAATTTACTGAACTACGGAGAAAGACGAAACTGTTCACTTTTTGTCATCTACCCTGTAAAGATGAGCGTTATCCAGATGTCGGTTGGTGATCCAACTACGGAAACAAAATTAAAGGTAAAGTTTGCACAATTTTATTTTTGTATGAAATTATGCGCCATAAAAATGCAAATTTTGATTGTCTTTATACCTTTTTCATTTATTAATGTTGTTGGTTAAACATTATTAAAGCTCTAAAAGATATTATGTACCTTGTATAATATCACTTAGGCCTATTGTCAGTGGTTAAATTTGGAAAATCATTAAAAAAATATATTGAAACTTTTTACAGTTCGTAATTTAAAAGCACCAAATAAGTTTACATCTTTACACCATATCCGGTGATAGTAGTTTTTGTACCGCTTTTGCCACTCCTCAGCCCTCCTCTTTCTTTATTGATTTTGTTGTTGTTAATACTGGCTGAAAGGAATAAAATAAAATAAAATCTTTCAATGAAACACATGTTTAAAGAGTATTGTTTTATCTGACATTTTACTTCGGAAATTCTGTTGATTACCAGTCAACGTAAAATGTCTATGTGAGGAGTTAGGAACGGTGTGTCCGTAAATTAGGAGAAAAATTACTTTCTTGTTTTAATTATCTATTGAAAGTTATTTAACTTTAAAAACTAAACAAAATAAGCAATTTTAATTATTTTAAATGTTGAAGATTGTTTTATCTCATCATGAATAATAAATATAATAAATGAATTAAAATATAATGAAAACTTGTTTTCATCACAGTGCTTCAATGAGCCTGATCAGTTGCAGTTTCTGGAAGGAAATGGATTTGATCACGCCCTCATGCAGACAGAGCAAGTACTGTGTGGATCTACGGAAATGGTTGAAGTAGAGCAGGTGAGAGTGAATAATATCATAATGATCATAATGATCATTCTATAATTGTATTTTTCTGACTTCCTTAGGTATATAGTATTATACGTGTGCTGGTGTTTCATTAAATAGCTCTTCTGTCCATTCTCTTCCCCATAGGAGTACGAGTCTGTTTCGAGGGACACGAGTAATACTACTTTTGTGTGTAATCGAGGTGAGAATAAACTGGAACAAATATAATAATAACTTAAACATTTGTAAAATCTCTAAAGTACGAGAAGCTAGCGCTTCCTGTAATCTAGAAAAGTCCACAACCCATTCATGGTGCAATTGGCATTATAGCGCGTACTGAATGAAAGTAAGTACGTAGTACTGTATAGTAAGAACTGAGTTTTCCGAGTTATTATTTAAAGTTAATATTAAATATTATAATTGTTTACATATTTTACTTCACAGTTGGTCTTTCGATCCCACTTCAATGTCAAAGTTCAGCAGTGAGACTCATCTCAAGTGGTGAAACTGAAAACCATGTTCGTGTCAAGTTTTCAAAGATCACGTCATCAGTTAATGAATGCGTTTAAGTTGAGCAAAAAGTTTGCAAAAACGTACCGATTGGGGGTGGGCTTCAAATGGCCTTTCGAATCGATCTTTGGTCATATTCATTTGTAAATATAGTTTGTATTAATGTGACCGCAAACTGTAGATTGTTTTATAATATTGAATTTACAGAGGAAAGTATATAAGCCAATGTGTAATTAAATAAAATAACTAGTAAAAATAGAAAGAAACGTGGCAAATGTATATATAAACAAATAAGCAGTTAAATGGCCAAAATACTACCAAATTTCAGCTAATTACTGTGAACTTTTACATGCGATATTTATCGTAAGGTTACCGTATGTGTCTACTAAGGTTCGTTGTCCATTAATACAAAATATGATAGATAACGAATTAAATTTAATAAATTATTTTGTCAATGTATATATTTATGAAGGTATATAAGATTGTAAAGTTAATGAAAATTATACTAAAATGGGGAAACGTTATATTCAAATTGAAGAACACATTTTGTGGGATCTGTCCTTTGACTTTTCCATCTTCATAATATATTGTGAAAGGTGCGACCGAAACTGTCATGTAAGTTTCAAAAAACCTTTAGTCAATACATTAAAGAACCTTTCACAGTATATTCAACTAAAGACTAGATGAAATTCTTCCAAGCATCTTCATACTATTGTATTACTATTTTGTCACCATATTACATCATCGATGACGTAATGTAGACCACTGGCTTCACAGTAGAACTATACCAACGTCATTCAGCTACAAAATGTCCGACCATAGAGATATCATAGCGATATACCTTCACTTTCAAAGATAGTAAACTGAAATCTACTGGTGAAAAAATATATTTATTGGCTTAATTATATTCTGCCAACCAAACAAATCTAGAAAAAATCTAAGTAAAAAAACATTTACATTATGCTATCAACTTTTAGTAAGTCATTGTTTTACATTGTGAATTCTTAGCCATTCCGACCCTCTTAATGTTATTGATCTAGTGCCAGTCGTAGTGGTAATAATAATAGTAAGTAAATGAACAAATTTTTGTTACGATACGAGGCCAGAGAGTGCAGTGGGTGAGTAATAAAATTTGTTCATTTACTTATTATTATAATTATTACCACTACGACTGACACTAGATCAATAACAATAAGAGGGTCGGAATGGCTAAGAATAAGCAATGTAAAACAATGTCGATAATGACCCTGAAAAGGCTTAACCAACTCTGTAATAGCATGAAAGTATTTTAGTAAGTCACAGATCGAAAATAAAATCATGTTCAATGATTCCTTGAGTTTTTACTGACAGAATTCTTAAATTACTGGTAGAGATTCTAGGGTATTATGAGAATGAGAATTATGAGAGTTCTAATGGGCTTCTGCAGACCTATTGTCACAAGCATTCCAATAGGCCTACAGGAGTATTAAAAAATAAATGCACACTCTTTGCTCACAGGTTAGTGTGATAATCACTCAAAGATATAGAATGGTAAAACACAATTGCGTATTTTGACGGGGAGGGGTTATTTGGGACTCGAGGTGACTTTTGAACTACTTTAGTGTAACTTAGCTTAGCAAATTTCAGTTGTGGTGTTGGGGTGCCCTGGGGAGCTCAATGTTTTTTTAAAGTGTCATACCCTCTTTTACATAGATACTTCACTGAAAAAACCCCTACAGGGCCAACGCAATAAAAGACCAGTTGAAATGGAACTATTAATCATTACGTCTAACCAACTTCAATCTGTAGGCCTAATGCACTCAATATATCATTTACTTTTTGATATCTGTACCCCTTTTTTAGTCTAAAAGTGGTTCACCAAACTACTTTCCTTATCACGCATTATTTTATTCTGTCGCCACACGAATTGATAAACAAACAACGGAGTACTGACGTCTATTAGATAAGACGAAATGGGACCATATAAAGGAAATTTTAGGCCCCTGAGAAGGCTGTCAAGTATCCATAGTGCCACTGTAAACCCCAACGGAATTAAACATCGTACCGGCGTGGTGGCATTTAGGTAAGTCAATGCTGATGTTAGGATATGGGTCACCGATGGGAAGAGAGAAAATGTCCTACGGTCCTCTCTCAGAAATATTACGGTCTCAAGCCATAATTCTACTACTCTACTACTACTGCTGCTGCTGCTGCTGCTACTGCTACTACTACTACTACCACTACTACTACTACTTCTACTATTACTACTACTATACTACTAATAATAATGTTACTGCTACTACTACTGCTACTACTCTTGTTTCTCCTTACTGTTTAAAAAAATATATTTTATTGCTTTGCAATAATTTTGTTTATATTATGTCATGTCATGTTTTTTGTATTTATTTATTTACATATACAATATGTTGTTTCTTTGCGACATTACCGATTTTAATGTTTAATATTATTCTGTAAAATGTTGGAATCAGAATAACGTAAAATAAAATCGCTACTACTGTACAACTAATACTATTACTAATAGGCATTATATATAACAATAATGATAATGCTGCAATTTTGATGTTTTTTTGAATAAATAAATAAAAAAAGAAATCATTATGAAAATAGTTAATAATTTGAGGAAACTCGTTTTCACCAGGAGTATAATATTTCATTGAATATTGATCCAAAATCTAGAGCAACAACATCAACAACAGTAACAACAACAACATTAACAACAATAACAGTAATAATAATTTAATGTGATGAAAAATTGACTTTGTAAAAGTAAAGATGACTTTTTTTTTCTTTTGTAACTGTCTAAATTTTAAAAACAATTTTAAAAAAGAACATGTCTTCGTAAGCATCTAACCCCGTTAGCCTAGGTCAATCGTCAATGTAAGTCTTATGGGACCCCAGCTTCGCTTTTAAACTCATCAATGGGAGATCGCTTAACTATCAGTTTCAAACGCGTCAATAAGTTTTCTAGACATTATTGAAGTTATACGTGTTAACCTAGTATGGGATGCCAGGTTGGAGCTCACACGTATCAATCAGAACTTGCTACATTATGAAAATTTAAGCGTTTATCTAAAAAAAACAGCTGTCCGACAGATTTCAGCTACAATAAACTCCAAATAAAAGTAACATAATCTTCGACACCTTCATCTTTATTATAAATCATATATCTTTTCTGCAGAAGTTGACTATAATTAAAAAACAATAACAAAGAGGGAAATATAGGCTTGGATGTCTTCTTGTCGATTTTCACCCTTCCCTCTAAAAGTGCTTGTCACGGGACTGTTTGTTCCCACTCACGTGGTTTTATTTTCGTTATATTGGCTAATACGGACCCTAACCAATAAGTATTGAATGTCACAATAGGTGTCGGATTACGGTTTTACATTGTACACAAGTCAGGGGATTTATTTTGAGAGGAAGATGTGTCCCAGATGACATTTACCCCTGTCGGTGTATGTGATGCCCACTTACCTGGCGAGCAGGTGGTTTGGACAATGATAAATAAGATTGACGTGTGTTCAAGAGATGAATGAAGGTTTACTGTAATGATAAAATTATTTTTTTCCCATTTCTTTCACATCCTACAGCACACAACTAGCCAATTATAGGATAGAATGATGCTTTAGAAACTAAGGTTCTATATGAAGCTAGTGGAGCTGTTTTAGACGTGAGAAAAATAATCCCTGTAGTGACAGGGTTTCAACACAAGTTTCTTATCCACCAATCCATTGGGCTTCAATTCATTGCACTATACTATATTTAGCTTTAAAAGTTTTTTCATCAGATAAATGGAGGATGCATGCCATATCGCCTCAATCTCCTCGTTGCATTACTACGACTCTAGCGTATTATAATTTAAAAAAAAAGAGGTGGGGTACCGTTGTTGATCAGGCCCATAAGAAGTATTACTCTCCAATAGAACCCCTATTCTTAACACCTGGTCTGACCGGCGTCGCAGACACTTCGGCCCCCATAAATTTACACCTTCCCTAGGAGTATTTCATAATGAATTAGGCCCACATACGGACTTCGACATATGGGTTAGAAAATTCAACGCAAAATTTATTATGAAAGTTACGTAGGGCCTATGGAAGTGGGGGCGAGGCGCGAAAGCCCAGTGACACCGACCTATGACCCTTCATTAGGATAAAATAAGGTCTTTGTATACAAACATGTACATCGATATCAGGTTTACGGAGGAGGAGGAGGATGACGTATGTCTATATAAAGAGATTTTGCAATACCTGCTTGGATGAGGGTAAAATCTATGTGAAAGACTGTCGGTGTAAAGTTGGTTGGGTGGCAACAGGCCAAATTGCAACAAGCCGAAACCCACGTTTTATTGTCGGTGTGTGTTTTCACTTGCTGTCATGATTGTAATGTCATCTGTGTTTGATTTAGTGTTTGAATAGATAGGATATTAAAGGAAACAGTTCGAATGCAACTTGCGCAACTAAAGATAACATTATCTGCTCCGTTTTTCTCAAGAGAAGGGGACTTTGACACCGTCCCACAGATCACAATAGGGCTATCTGACAAACAAACTACAATGCCGCCCTCTGTAGTACAGAAACTTTTCCTGAAGCTTCTAATCTGTACAGACCTGTTCTTAAGTAACTTCAATGATAGCAACATGTGCTTTTAATCATTATCATGATGTTCCCCATCTTGTTATCCCGGGGGTGGTCGGGTCAGTGTGTAGTGACAATGTGTTCCCTTATCAATCATAGTTAATCAGAAGGTCAAATTTAAGGCCAGTGTAGGCTTCAAATTATGTAAACAATCTCAACAAGTGTTCGATTCAATGAAACCATTCAGATATGAGAGAACAAGTATAAAAATACAAGATTGCGGATTGTTGTACTATATATTAAAAAAGTACAGTGAATTAATTGAATTAGTCCTAATCAATTTACCAGTAAACTTGAATTTGTGATGCAATGCAACGCTTAACCAGGTACCGGTATACAGTATATCCTTTAGCGTTTATACTATTGGTTCAAGTGGAACTAACTTTAGGTGGTTAAGTACACAAAATCGGGTTATATTTTAAAGTTTTTAAAAATATCTTAATTTATTCCTAATATTTTACTCTGTACTCCAATATGTCGGTCTCTGTCTAGGCTCATTGCCTGTTATTTTATTACTTACACATTTTACGTACTGGTTTTGCTGCATTATTGTATTATATTTTACTCTTTTAGATAGGCCTATATTATAATGAAAATCATATATCTTTATATTTGTACAATGTTGGTAAACCTTTGTTCTGTTGGTTTTCTCTTTATTTTATACAACTTTATTAATATTTAATACGGAATAAATGAGATTAGAATATAACATTTTTTAGTTTAGATTGATTACACTGTTATAAATTGCGAATCAGCCTGCAATCACTGTAAAAACAGCGTGGAGGATTTAAGCACAGAGCTCCACGCAATGTTGTCCCGTTTTTGGTGACACGTTTAAAAGCTAAACGTGTTTAGATAATCCTGTATCTTAATGTATCATTTAAATATGCTTAGGTTGACATCATAATGTCAAATACCTAAACACATCTAATGCTAAACACTTCAAGATCCTAAGCACATCATGCCTGGCATAAACACACGTGCTCTATTAAAAACCCATCCCAATAAAAGTAGTATTAAGCCTGACTTGCGTTATATTAACGGGCAAAAGTGGGTCTCATGGAAAGGATTTTAAGGTGTAGGCCTATTTGTTGTTAATCATATTTAAGCATAACTATACGTTAGTGAGTTAGATCTGTGCCGAATTATCCCTTGCAAACATTTTTGATAATAATAAACTGTCAAAAAGCATTCTGAAGCTTTGTCCACATTATCAAATTTTCTTTGCTGTTGTATGCCCATATATAGTCATGATGTGCCCATATATAGTCATGATGTGCCCATATATAGTCATGATGTGCCTATATATAGTCATGATGTGCCTATATATAGTCATGATGTGCCTATATATAGTCATGATGTGCCTATATATAGTCATGATGTGCCTATATATAGTCATGATGTGCTATAGAGAATGGATAGGTTTTATATAGAGAAATAATTCTTGGATCCAATTTTCTATAGAAGTCTATAAAAACTCATAAATGTCTATAGACTTTCTATAGAATTCTATAAAACATTTTACTACGGGGACGTAATCATAAGTAAGATGTACAGTGGTATATCTGATGGGTAATTGTCTTTTAAAGAAGGATGGCTAACACTAATAATAATAAATATAATAATATCTTATCATAAAAATGGGAAAACAACAGCAGTCTGTGGGATATACGCATAGAATACCGTGATATCTTGCATTTAATCAATACCGGGTACCGTTACCAGGGAGCAGTGAATGAATTCCTATGAATTAATACTCAAGCTAGTGTACATTGTGTGAAATTACATAATACATTGTTTGTATGTTTTCTGAAGTGGGGGCGTATCTTGGTTATCAGATGCTTGCTATCAGATCAAATGGCCTAAATCACATTAATAAAAAAGATATTTCTTCATCATGTTTATAAAATTACAATGGAATTTAATGCCAAATTATTAAAAAGAAGATGATGAAATGGAGTCTTGAGAAATCCGAGCATTTATACAGACGAGATCTTTATTCAAATAATTAATTAAATTACGTTTTAATTGAAATTGAAAGAAACAACAAAAGTAATTAGCATAACGTGAATTGCATGTCAACAAAATTACGAATGATTAACGTTGTTGAACAATAAAAAAAAATTGTTTTAAAAAGTAAAAGAGAAGGGGGCCAGCATAAATATTTAAAAATTAAAAGAGAAAGGGGCCAGCATATGATATTTGTATCAGACTTAGTTATTAATTTAATATTGTACACTGTTTCTTTCTGCGAAGATAACTTTTGAATCATACATATACCGATCCTCTATACTTTATTCAAAAAGTAGTGTATAGAGCCAAAAGCCTTGAAAATGTCTAAAATATTTCAAATAAAATGTTAATTTTATTAATATTGACGTTTATTTTATAACGATATAAATAAATACCTAAGCCTCGTAATAAAGCTTAGTTTATACTAGTAGCACTTCCATCCTGTAATGACGAGTCACTCGCAGTTAGATGACAATGAAACGGATTGAAAATTATCAACAATAATTTAATTAGATAATGATAAATATGGTAAATATAGGACACATATCCACCTAAACAATATGCTGGAGGCGATTGAAAAATAGTAACCAGAACCTAAAAATAAATAACTATTGAAATATCCTGGATTAACAAAGATAAAAAAGGCAGAGGAAACTAATATCACCGTTTGAATCAAATCATTGATAACAGTAATACATATAAGCATAGCGCAGTTGGTTAAAACCTGTGGAACACAATGTGTGCAGGCACTGAGCCATGGATACCAGTGCATCCCTGGTTCTATTCAATCTTCTTTTCCATTCTCTGAAATAGAGCTTGGTTATAGCGCACCATCTTCATAGCGAGGCGTTAAGCTTAGTAATAGTCACGTCACGACATGGCTCATGGGTACGTTTCTTTACTTTACTCTACAACAAATGCCGTTGTACAAATAATATGTTTTGTTGCCGACGCAGGAGTTAATGTGAAATAATTATTTATCAATTTCAAATAAATAATGCCCATGATGGACCAGGTCTACAAGTCAATAAACGTTATGACGAGCGAAATCGCTTATTGCGGTAAATAGTAGGTCTACTTAAAAATATAAAAATTATGTAACTGAGATTATACAACATTTTCACTAATATAAGAGATTTGGTGCATTTCTATTGCTTCAAATAAAAGCGCAGTTTTCACAATACCATGCACCTCCCATTAAACGTTAGAAATCCGTGTAAGTGAATCCGTAATCCATTCTTGCAATTTGTTAATTCCGTGGATAAAGTAGATTCCTGAGAGTTAATCCCTTTTGTTAGCTTTTACTTAACTATCAAAGCAGATTTTCTTGCTAATTCAATGTTTTAATCTTCAATTCCTTATTACTGTAATTCAGGTTTTCTTGTAAACCGGAAAGAAATTTTGCAACGTAACTTCCCGAAGCCCAGGACTGCAGAGCTATACAACGCATATTCCCATTCGAGACGCAGTACTTTGTACATTCCCATTCCAATTCCAGAAGCCGTATACGCTCATTTCCATTCCCATAATTCTCATATTATTTGCGTACGTGCGTGTACACAATCTATGAGTGCATTACGTAATTGAAGAAGATATGGGGCAATTGCAGCCAATCAGAATATAGATTTTCAACATACTGAACGGCGCTCGCAATTTACTGTGCCGTCAAGAAAATAGTGTTTCTAGCAGTTGCTCTTTGCGATCAATATCAAAATAGGCTATTACCACCTAATCAATTCCTTATTATTTAAATACATTTTACATAAAATATCACTTAGTAGAGAAAGGCAATTACTAAACCTAGGCCTATGATACAGTATAGTTTGTTAGTACACTTTTAAAATCCACATGGTCCATGATAGATCCTTATTTAGACCTACAAGGTCTAGGCTATAATCTGGGAAGTGGGTGGGGGATTACGGTCAGGAAACAACTGGACCTTCCTTATTCAAATTTATTTATGCTACTACTGTATCTTAAGAAATAGTTCAATATTTAACCTTTATTTGGTGGTAGTGTTTTCCGTACATTCTGGTACGTGTTTATTGAGGATCTTTACATCACTCAGCACCGTTTGTCATTTTACTAACTTATCGTTATTTCTGTTAGTTGTGTCATTATTTTCCGTATTACTACAGTACTATTATTATTTATAAGGATCATTATTTTACTGTTTTAATTTAATAATTGGGCCTGTAGTCTGTATTTAACGATATTATTTACAGGTACTGTACTGTGCAATATTAGGCGAATAGAGAAGTATCTTCGCCATCTCGAGTCTAGTATTTTATGGTTATATTGATGAAATAAAACAGTGAAAATATAAATAAATTACTATTTCATAATTATAATCATATCTACAATTACTGCAAGAAAACCCTATCTCATTTGTTGACAGCAATTCAGTATACAGTAGACTATCATTCAATCTAAAGCCATTTGGTAATCAGCAACACAAAACGACTGTTAACCTTCTGATTATGTAAGAATTATCAAAAAGATTATCAGACATACATCGATGATTTTTATTCGATTAATGCAAACACTATTGGAATCCGTCTGATCTCAGATCTAATGAATTCAAATTGTATATTAGCTCATTGCCATGCCACAGAATTTATGTTTATTTCAATTATTATTATTATTATTATTATTATTATCTTTATTATTATCAATAATTAATTATTTTGATGCATTCCGACTTATTAATTCATTTTTTTATTAATTAATATTAACGCAATGTTTAATATTCAATATTAACATTAATTATTTCTAAGAATGAATCAGAACCTTTTCAATATTACTTAATGTAATATTAATTATGATATATTAATGAATTCAAACGTTATAATACTATTCGTTGCATCTGTGTAAGATATGTTATAAGGCCAAGAGAAATTGTAAAAAAAAGAACCATATTATTACTGTATTGTTATTACTATGTTTTATACGACAATTATCGTTTGTCGTACAAATACAATTTTCGATTATAAAACGAATGTCATCTAAACATAAAGAGAATGAAAATGATGATTGATAGTGATGAGGATAATTCTTGGTATAATTTTTGCATTAATGTTTTACTTTCCTGGCGAATACCTCAATATTAAAAAAAAAATAATAATAAATACCTTATTCTTTTTCATATCATAAATAATCTTTCAATTGTTAAAAAATCCTTTCAAAATTATTTCGGGGTTTCCTGTCTTGAAAGACTGTTTCCAAATGTATTATTTCAAACTTAAAGCTTATAATTATTTTACCTTCCATGACTTTTCCTTGTCTCAATTCTGGTGTTGGTGTGTGCTCTCTTTGAATCCCAATGTCAGAATATTCTGACATAATATTCGCCTCATTTTTTCTGCAGACATCAGTCAATAATATGTATCATATGTTATCTGATTTGGCAGACCACCATAAATTTGACATGGTTCCACCAATCTGGAATCGCGTCATAGATGAATGTGATATGAATAGCTAGACATACAGACCCATGACAATGAATGTAGTTTATATCTGGGATCTATAGAATATTTTTATATAGGCGTGTAGCATAACTTTCACTGTTAAAATAAGTACAGTACCGTATTTTCATAAAGCCTCTTAGTGTTATTATTTTGTTGATATAAAACGTCGGTAGTCTGTGGTCGAAAACTAAATTTTTGATCTGTCTGGAAGTTGAAAGCATTGGTATACTGACCGGTGACTTATTTGATCATTTAATTAGCAATTTATGGTTCTAATTTAATTTACAGGGGCTTACTCTCTGAGATTTTAACACAGACAGTGTGGTAAGTATATAAATCGAATCAAACACACTTCGTTTAATGACTCGATGTACCGCTCTCTCAGTGCACTTAAACGGACCGACGTCAGAATACACAAGTATTTCCGCGCGGTTTTCAAAATGTCATACTAGAGTACGCTGGTCCATCTGATAATACAAGGTCATCGCAGTACAAGAATACATTAGCATATTAGTATTATATTTTAAAGGAAAACATCTCATATCCATAACTATTTTGTATCGATGTTAATCTAACCACGGTCGCTGAGATAGAACTTTAAAGTCATTGGGGAAAAAGTTCTGTCATCAGGGGTTACGTATCAGGGCACCACAAACATTTTTGTCTGGTTTTTGGCACAATTATGTATATATTATTATGAGGCAAGCTCTCTGTTGTGCAAAATGAGACTCTCATGTGAGAAGCATAGTGTCCCATGGGCTGAGGTCCCGGCATAATATATTGGCAACCTCTCCTTTCTCAACAGTCCTTCGTAACGCCGGTAAATTCACGAGTGCAGACGCATTGCGCGTGTATTATTGGTGAAATACTGTAGTCCTGTGCAATCCTTCGCTAATTATTGACTTTATATGACTCAGGTCTTGTCCAACGCACGCGATTATTGCAGAGGCTCAGGTCAAACAATTGACAAAACAATGCAACCTTGAATAAAAGGGTCATTTTTATTATTGCGACTACTTTATTATTGTTATTTTTTAAAATCATAAACAAGGACACAAGGCCCTGGCCTAGCGGCCCTTGACCGGTGCTAAAATGTGCTACCTTCACATTCCTAATAATGAAGTATTTGTTATACTGTATTTTCAAAGTTCAGTTCATCATGTATTACAAGACCATAAACTATATAGCTCTATCAATAATCAATCATTACCATACGTTTATGGGATTTTTCTGTTTATTATTTATTATATAAATTGCCTGTGTCTCATAGATTCCGCCCCACCCCATCAGTTTTGGCATGTTCTCCTTACTACATTTTTATTTTACGCTCTGAAAGTTGGGGGGAGGGGGAGTCTATAGTGAAGATGGCAGAATTCAGTATTTTGTTCGTCAGGGTCGCTCTTACCTTTCTTGGATATGAACTTTGGCCTCGATTCAGGCACAATTTATATTTTTGCCCGTCCAAAAATAAGCATGCATTAGTCTGTGTATTTTCGATATTTTTGACATAGAAATAAAATTGACTCATCTTTTCATTCTGTTCTAATAACATTAACAATTGTAATCCAGAGATGGTTATCATTAGGCCTACGGGTGAGTCAGATAATCATGAACTCGTCAAGACATCAATAGAGCCATCAAACACACACGCAACCCCTTCTAACAAATGAGGCATAAAATATTTAATTCAGTTTAAAAAACAAAAAATGTCCAGTCATGATCACCCTGAACTTGAAACCGAGTGTTTCCCTGGAAACCTCTACGTTATCTAATTTTTACACGACAGTATCAAACCGAGTTACTTTGTCTCTTCACACTCAATAATTTCCGTTCATCAGAGTTGAAATAGATACTAATTGATGGATGCCAGAGAAAAGATTTACCGCGAAAGGTTTACCATATTCTGATTTAAATGATGGTTTTTCGATATCATGCCGAGGCTCAAAAAGTCAAGACTGATAATGTAGACGGGAACTTGTTGGAGGATGTTTGAATTAAAATGTTAATTAAACAAGAGTTAACAGTTGTTAGCGAGTTGTGGTTGATAAATCGGTACTTGTTAGCGCTATTTGGTGGGGCCAGACCTACAGCTAAATATGTGGAGAAACCGAACCAGACTGGTAGATCTGCTCTTCAAACCAACTGCGAAATTTAAATTTGTCATTAAAATGTTCGGATGTTTACTCTAAATTATAAAGGTTAAATCAGTGAAATTATCATGTAATTCGACAATCAAAAGTCCTTGATGCTAAGTACATGTTTTTCCTAGAATGTTCGTTGTTTTTACTTCAAATTTACTACATAAGTTAAAAAAAAACTCAGAATAAGCCTGCAACACTGAGATGCTATTGAATAAATTCCAATAAACATATGAAATAGGCCTACAAACAGCAGTACCGTAGTTGAATTTACAAACTAAAGTACCGGTAACTACAAAAAATACAAAATCAACCGCTTGTAGGCCAATAGGCCTACTTTAAAGTAGATGAACAATTAGATAATACAATAGAAACCTACGACTTTGTAAAAACCGGACAATAATTAACAATGATAACGATAATGACGATGCTGCTCTGCTAATAATATTTTCTTTTTGTCTTTCTGTGATAAATGCCATCTTTATTCCAACAAATCAACAACTACAACATTCACAAGAAATGCAAATATTCACATATTCACAAACACTTATTTACTCATACATCGAAATTCCAAAGCGTCCACAAAAATCTCACAGTGTCCGAAAGGAAAGACATTGCATGGAAACAAAATTAAACCAATTTACATTTCACAATCATTTCCATTGAGTGTAAAGTTTCAGATCAATTCACACAAAAGTGAACAGACAAAACTATTATTTAACAGAATGTGGTCACGTGACGACAAATCCCATACTAATAATAGTAANNNTACATATATACATATTATATATATGTAGGTATACGTTCCACGCGAGTGTGTCGGTAACTATTTATCTTCCCGTGCATTAAGAAAAACAAAAATAAACAATGTCAAGCGCAGAACTTTAAACTGTACTGTATAAACGCATGATTACAACTAAAGAACCACTAAATAAAGTTTCAACAAAGTATAAAACCTTGGATTAAAGGTCATTAATATTATTGTGATTCTTTTGTTAGTTTTTGCTTATTTATCACAAGCCACGGGTCCCTGGCCGGTAGCGGCCCTTGGTCATTGTAAATATCAACATCTTCGCATCCATTGTAAAAAAATGTATTTACTTTATGCATTATTATTTCAGTTTTTGACAAAGGAGTAACAGCTGAGATATCCAGTAAATAACTCGTTTGTATTAGCTTCCTTATCCCATGATGTACAGCATAATTAGATGGGGGGGGGGGTATGTCGGGCACTAGGATTCTAGTTGAGTATCCTCTCTACCCCATGATTCATAGTTTAATTAGGTTGGGATATGCTGGTCAGTAAGCCTTAGTAAATAAAAGGAAATAAATAAAAAATAGATAGGCCTAAATAAAACGAAACAAAAGAAGAAAAAAAAGCTTTACATGGAACTAAAAAGATTATTTTAATAAGTTTGGAATATGTAGGGTCAATAGGACCTTAGCGACCTTAGTAAACTACTCCTTAATACATAGTTCGGGGTATGTCAAAGTAACGTCCTTACCCCATAATACCTAGTTTATGTATACGGGTAACTTGTAGTTGTTTTAATTGTCGTGGAGGGTAATATAATACGATGGCTCTTACAGCAATAAAGAATTCAATTCATTTTTATTTTAAATATTAATATTAATAAAAGCTTCCCATTTCGATCCCTAGAAAATGTGCTGAAATTTTGCCCCATCGGTCAAACCCACATGTGTCGTGTGTCTAGCAATATTTAATCGAATGTTAATTTAAGGTCACGTAAATAATAAGCAAGCAAGCAAAATTAACTGTCATCACAGCCTTGATCAGCGGAAAGGATAAATATTTTTTATACATAGAATTACAAGGTTTTCTATCAAGGATAGCAAACAATGCAAAACAAACTAGTAAGCAAATTTTAGTGGTATTAATAACTATGGAACGCTATGAGAGAATAATTAGGAGCTAGCTATCTATGGGAGGCTTAAATAGTCAATAACCTTGACGTTAAATGAGGTATGGAACTTGAGACAGATTGGTAATGCCTGTTTAGAATTATCAATAGATACGATGTACTTGAACACTTTTTAATGCACTTCCTCTTCTATTGATTTAACGTGGAATAGAATATAGTGGATATTAAGTGTTAACATTGTCTAGAATACAGTATCAAGGCTGTTTATTTATAAAGCAAAGTAACTATATAGAGCTGTCTGCAATAACAAGGCTTTATGGTACAAGCTACCGGTATTATAACTTAATTATGATGCCCAAAATCAGAGTTTCGGCTGGGGATCTGTATTTATTCCTCCGTTCCACCTTAATATCACATTTATAATTGATTGATTAAACTGAGGACTGCTAATTACAGTACTTGAAGAAAATCGTACCCATATCAAGAGCATTGTTTAGGGTAGTGGTGGGAAAAAATTGATCAGAGCGTCGAAGTGAATTTTTGATTTAGCCCAGGGCCGCACCAAAACTCCAATGTTTTCAGTGTTCTTGCAAAAACCTTAATGTACTGCTTTTATACTGCTTTATACCCAGATTCTAATTTATGTTGTTAACAAAATGATTGGCCTTAGGCCGAAAAAAGCAATTCATTTTCTAGCCAAAATAATGATAGGCCTAACATATATTTTTAATTTGTTTTCGCGGGTAGCAATTTGTTCACCTATGGTGGTAGTTCGTAGCTGTGGCTATGTACAATTCTATTGTACTTACCAAATAGCTTAATTGTTCCTTTGAGACACACATTAATATAATAATGATAATAATAATAATAATAATAATAATAATAATAATAATAATAATAATAATAATAATAATAATAATAAATAATGATGATGATGATGATGATGATGATGATAATGATGATGATGAGGATGACGATGATGATGATGATGATGATGATGGTGATGATGATGATGATGATAATATGTCGGTCTTTATAGCGCTTCATGCCTAAAGCCTCTAAGCGCTTCACATTACTACCCTGGTCATTGGATCAAACACGTACGGAACACATACTCAGCTCCCTGGGGGAGAATTCCATAATATTGCAGCTAGTAATCAGTGCAGTTGTGTTCGAACCTACCAGGTACCACTTGTAGGCTACTCCTGAGTGGAGAGAGGCAAACGCAGGTAAAGTAGCCCATCGTGCCTAAGGACACAAGCAATGCGACGAGCGTCGATCTCAAACTTCCGATCCCTATCGATGATGAGAATGAAGATGACTAGGATAATGATGAGCATGGTGATAACCATGGTATTGATGACGATTGGAATGATGATGACTAGGCCTGTATAATGGTAAATGTGACGATGATAGTCACCGGAAGATTTTTAATTATTATTACTAATGATAATGGTAAAGATAATAATATGATAAATAAAAAAGTTTTTTGGGGTTTTTTTTTCGAAAAGACGAATATATGTCAATCAAATGTTTTTGATTATTCCGGTGTGAACTAATGAAGGAAGAGAGTATAGTTGACATAATGATAAATACCGTATTATTCCCATTCTCATTGTCATACACATCATGAGAAAGGATTGGAACTTAGGCTCAGATATACAACAGCCTCTCTGTATAGTAAACCTATTGTAAGAAATCGGATGTTTTGCAGTCTTCGATTAATGCACACGAACAATCAATGTTAAAAAAAAAACAATCTCGAGTACCTTTGTTAACTGACGTTCAAATAAGTATTTTATTTTTTGTTTCATTCAAGGTTGTTGTTTTTCCTCTGGTCGTCTGCTCTTGGCACAGAGCACACTCGGGCAAGGTCGTCAAACCACAGGATGTTGAATGGGTTGAATCCTGTTAAAGGAATTTGGGGGTGAGATTCGGGGAACATGGGGCCAAATTCGGGGACTACACATG
>NW_022712725.1:1602299-1619061 GCF_011630105.1 Anneissia japonica
ATATATATATATATATATATATATATATATATATATATATATATATATATATATATATATATATATAGGCCTATATATGTTGGTGCCACCATCTACTATGTACATCTTGCTGTCGCACAGACAACAATTAGATAAACCTTCACCAGTAAATAAAAGAATCTTTTCTATGAAATAAGTTTGGTATAGGATGGAGAGGCTTGAATATAAAGTGACGTATTTCGACGACGGTTTAATAGTCCACGCGAATAGATGGATTAATTTGGATAAAGCAGGTTCCATAAAATCGTTACGCTGCCTATATTGCCTTTTTTGACTGAAATCATTGCTCTGCGTAGTTGTCCCCGGCGTAATCGAGAGGGCTCCCCGATTACGCCGGGTATTTTAACGTTTTAAACAATCTGATTATGTAATGCATCATCGTATTTTTTATATTTTATTTTATAAATGTATTTATTGTGCAATAAGTTTTAATGGTTTTATTCCATGCAAAGTAATTACTGCACTTCTTTGTAGATAACAAAGTTGCTTGATTCTGATTCTGTCATCGGGGTAAAGATAATACCTCAGTTACGGTAATGATTCTATAATGTAATGTGTATATGAATAATTTGAAACATTTTATTTAAAACATTATTAAATTGGCATGGGAAATATCTTAATTAGATTGCTCAGTTGGACTTATTTTTTGCCTTTCATTCATAGTTGTTTTTTTCGGTTAGGATTTGTTAGATGTATATGTACTGTAATTTTAAATGTGCCATTTCCATTGTGCTGCCACCGATGTAAAGGTAAAACATCCAGAAGTTATTAGTGTTATTGTCATAATACACAGAATATACGCAACAATGCACCATATTAGCGTATATTGCCAAAGTTTACCTCAGCATGTTTTACGTTTAAACTCTGCCCATATTTCACGAGCAATTGCATTTTATTGTTCACATAATTTCAAAACTGTTTTGACGTTTTTGAAATGGATTGGCATTTTCGTCAGTTTTGACGTTAACAATTAACCGGAGCGGGTCGTGTCCATAGTTCACATAGCGTTAACATACATTAGGCAGCACCTCCTTCCACAGTTAGTGATCTCACTATACCGCTTGGCGTAAAGAGAGCTTTTGTATCGAACATCAAAAGAAATATTTACTATTGTCATATACATAAATGGAGTGAATTATGAGCTCATCCGCCTACACTCATGGTCGCAAATCAATCATGAGTTTATTAGTCGTAAAATCTATGTCAAATGACTAGTTTTTAAAAAAATACTAAGCCAGTTCGTCTGCCTAGTGTGTAAATGTGAATTGTGGTTTTCACTGTAATTGGATGTAAATAGTACGGTACCCTGTAACGAAGTGTAATGTGTGAAGGTTCAAATACACACTATATTATATTTTTTTATATTACTGTAATTTTATTTTAATATTAAAAACTGAAAAATATAAGACTATGAATTTTAGTTTATAATGGAATTTATATTGAAATTTTAGTGTAATGTTTATTATATTTTGATGTCAAATTGTGTTTTATACGTTTTTCTCCCAAATTTTATTAAGTATGTAAATTGATTGAATTTGGTGTAGCAATCGTTTTATTGACTGATCCAGAAATGAATGATTAATGAACGAGTGAACGAATGAACAAAATGGATGAATAAATGATTGAATAAATTAATGAATCAATAATTTTTTTTTTATTTCCTTCACATCCAACAGCAAGTACACTTGCCACTTACAGGATGAGAATGATGCTTTATAAACTAAGTCTTTTTATGGGGCTTAGGGAGTGGAGTTGATTTTAGTTGTGAGAAAAAATCCTGCCGTGACAGGAATTGAACCCAGGACGCTGGGATCAGAAGGCAAGCATCTTAACCACTGAGCTATTCAACTCCATTCGAAAGGCCAGTAAATCAGGCAAATGGGAAAAACACCCATAATCATCAAGAAAGGATACGGTAGTGAATTTTAAAAAATATACTATATTTAACATTTGTCAAAAATTCAGACTCGGAGCATCCGGCTTGTTCTTCCTGGGTGATTTCCCACTTCCCTGGAAATAGATCCAGTTCCAGTATCTGTTTCGAGACCAACTTGCAGTTATTAATGCACAGTCATTGTGAATGGCTGTTCATCTCTGTCTATTTCATTAATAAACAAAAATTATTGCTATTTCGAATTATGTTTTACATAGTATTGACAAAATGAGCAATTATCTATCAATAGCTATTTGCCCACAATAGACGCCTTCACAAATAGACACCTCCTCTATTGCCCCATTTGAAATAAACACATCCGTCCAATAAACGCCCAAGGCGTTTATTTTATTCTCAAATAATGCCCATTAAATGACTAATCAAATCTAAGAAAAGCAACATCATTTTCAACACATTCTATTAATGTTCTACTTCAGTAGAATTACATTTTTCTAACCTGGTTGGGATCAATAAGTCTTTATGATCACGCAATAACACATTGTGACAGTAGTTAAGCCTATGTGTTGCAGTTCCATATTTACAGTGATAAAGGGGCTACGCTCTCTCAAAAACCCTTCTCAACAATAAATCGAAAACATGATGTATATAGGAGAGCATGTGTGTATATACAGTGGCGGATCCTGTATTCGTAATAGAAGGGGCTCGGGGAAGGAATTTTTCACAGATATATTTGGTATAAGTTCATATTACATGTGATTCCAAATCGGGTTTTACTTCCTCGAAACCCAATAACCAGCTAATCCACTGGGTGTATTTCACTTTAAACTACCAATAAACATTTTTTAATTGTAGGGACTTTTAATTCGTGTTGACCACAGACCATAGTTTATTCGATAAAATCTTCACTTTATGATAAATGATTCAAAATTTCCTCTTAATGTTACACTTTTATTTGGAATTTTAAACGTCGTACCAATAAGCTGCGCGGAGAGGTTAACATTCGCAAAGTACTTACCGAGAAATCGTTAAAAATGACAATTATCAGTGGTAATGATTTCTTTTAAGGGGACTTTTCGTTCGCTGAGTAATTGACTTGTCAGTGCATTGACGGATAGACTGATTGTTTGATTGACAGAATGACAAAACCTACCGTATGTATTAGCTGACTGGCATGGATTTAACTACAGCATACCCGGGCAGAATAATATATACTAACAGGTGTATGAGATGCATGTGTCGAGATATAATGATAATTAATATACTGCAATAAGAACAAGTTTAATTAATTTAACTATTTAGATTTTTAGATGCAGTATTTTAGATATACATATGTTTCAATAATGGAATATCTACAGTCAAACGTTATGCGAGTTGGGACAATAAACTTGAACAATACAATTAAAAGATATTAAATTTCTTACTTTATATATTTTTATTATTTGCGTTATTCATAAAAATTCGAAGGAGAAAGTATTTTCTTTAACAAAAATGAAAATAACACAACGATGTGATATTTGACTGATCTGTTACATTTAATTACAAAATTTGTTGGAAAACACACCATTTTTATACTTCATAATAATTGAAAATATTGAAACCATGGGTTACAGTACACCCTGAACCAGAAAACTCAGAGGACTGTTATGTAAAAAGCAGTGGGATGTAAAAGTATAATTCAGTTTACTTTTCTATTTCTTATTCTTTTTGCTTAATTCTTATGTTACGTTTATAACTTTGTATTATAACGTTAATTGTGTGGTTAAATAATTTAAATAGAAAAAAGCCGTGTTTGAACTGATTACTGTCATACTTGTATATGTCATTGGACGTACAGTACTAATACAGGTGACAACGAATATAAAATTTCACACGCCTAGAAAAGCAGATAATTTGTCTCTCCAATTATGACGTCATAATAATATGAAATTTGCCGGTTCTTTAAGCGCGAACTGTACGCAGACAAAATGTCCTCAACGACAATAGCTTTGACGCGTTAAAGCCTAATAAGTGAAAGTTAATTGAACTAATAAGTTGTTTATTAAAATATGTGGTTACAATCTCATATGACGACGTCATTCGGTCCTCAAAGCAATCAACCGGCGCTTTCGAGAAGGAATGAGTCTGCGCGCTACAGCGTATCCAATCATATTATGACGTCAATATACGGGACTAGCTGTATGCCTGAACAGTTCACTCAGAAAATTAATTCAGTTTGTGTTTATTAGAATTAATACAAATATAAATAGGCCTTTAGGTTAATAAATGCACCTGAACATCATTCCTTGTCAATAAACAACAAATTAATCAATGAATCAACCAATAATTTAATAAATCAAGTATTCAATCTTGCAATTAATCAATCATTTAAACCATCCGGCAATCAATCAAGTAGTCAATCAATCAATCAATCAATCAATCATCAATCAATCAATTTATCAATCAATCAATCAACATATTAATCAACCAATCAATCAATCAACTAACGAACCAACCAATCAATCAACTAATCAACAAATTAACCAATCAATAGCCAACTAATCAATCAATAATCAATCAATCAAATACTCTCCTTTGCGACTACAGTATCAAATATTTATTATTGTGCTTAATTGTCCTTTTTAATTAGGTCTATTAGAAACTTTGACGATACACGTACCACTGTTACCTTCACCCCAACCACCTCCCTCCGTCCCTATTCCCGAGTACTCTGATTATTCGAAACCTGGACATTTGGTTGTTCAGAAAGGTGCCTTACAGGCTATAATAATACAAAAAAGAAACACGTTTTAAAATCCAAATGTCCCATCTTAAGCAAGGAGTGTTGAGTGGATTACGGTCGCATGACTGACCCCCTTAAGTGTGAACTTTGCGCAGGCATTCGGAACGAATCTTTCTTGTTTTGCTACAATAAAACGTTTGGGGTTTTAAAGCTTTTCTATGGACATGTACGTAGTAGTAGGTTCATTCAAAACAGTTTGTTTGGTTAAAAGAGTTTAGCAAAACCTAGGGACGGCTAATTGGTGAATAAATTTACTCGCTTTCCTGTCGGAAGATTGAAATTTCAATCCCTGCAAATTCAACAAGATTTATCATTCATAAAAACATAACTTCTAACGTAAAAAAAAAATTGTTCTAAGAAATGAAGATAATGTTAAGGTAGGATTAAAAATTGAACATATTAAAAAAATTAAAACCACGTGCATTTCTGAGCAATCTGCATCTTATCTAGAAATTGAGCGTTGTTAATTTCAGCCTAAGTGTCTTATTACAAATGCAATGAAATCCAGATTCCTAAAAAAAAAAAAAATGTAGCATATAATCACGTAGTCTAACGTGGTAAACTAGTAGTGGGCTCCAGCTCTTGGAAATACCAGTAGTGTTTTGTTAAAATTACACTTTTTTTTTTTTTATAAGAACCAGTAAAATTTTTCCCAGGCTCAGTGTTCTTATTTTTTGGCCGATTTCATGCTCAAAATGTTCTTAATTTGTTCTTATTTTACACACTTTTCAAACATAGAAAATTATTATTGTAGACCTACAGCAAAAATGGGAACTGGAAAAATTGCCCCAGAAAAATGGCCTGGTAAAAATGGCGCCAAATGACAGTACACCTGATTATAGGGGTTATTACATAGTCACCTACATTACTGCATACTGTAAGGTACAGACATAATTTTTTGGTTTTTTCAAAAACCTCATTTGTCATTTTACCTCAGCCTCAATTTGTTCTTATTTTGTTCTTAATTTTTAAGCAATTTCAGCCTCAGTGTTCTTACAAAATGTGTTCTTATATAAAATAAAAAAAGTGTAATAAGACTGACTGTCATCCCTGGCCAAAATCGTTCAAGTACCGTAGGTAAAAAGTTGAATCAAAGCAGTTAGAGAATTACGCCTTAAATACTGGCCTGTGAAAATGTATGAGAAGCTAGGATATAATAGGCCTACCTGTATGCCGGATAAGTATCTCTCATTCTTTAAGTAACTAATTGGATTAATAGAACAAAAAGCAGAACGAAGGCTCTTTCAATTAAAAGAAGCCGTATAAGTACCGCTTAGGCCTACTCCGAGGGCATCAAGGGGTGCTAAATGACATGGAGGTTGGAAAAAGACCGTGAGTTTGTACTCCAGATAATTCTCAAAGACTGTCTATGTTTGGTTGGTTATTTGCCTATTTTATTTGTATGGTACGTAAATGCGTGCCTGCGTATATAATGATAATAATAATAATAATAATAATAATAATAATAATAATAATAATAATAATAATAATAATAATAATAATAATAATAATAATAGTGATAATGATAATAATAATAATAATAATAATAATAATAATAATTAATAATAATAATAATTATTATTATTATAATTATAATAATGATAATAATGCATTAATAATTATAATAATATTAATAGTTGTTATCATTGTTTATTGTTAGTTATATTGTTTGTTGTTAGTTATATTCATAATAATAGTAATTATTATTGCGTTACATATCTTTGAATGATACATTTTTATATAATTTTCGACAATATTTTTCTGATTAGATTGTTTTATATCAATAGGCCTATTGCTTTTATTACTTACAGCAGGGAACTTCCCTGCTTATAGGTCTCTGTAGAGAGAAGCTAGGTCATGTGACTCACGTGATCAAATCATTACACGACAAACGTTGAACCCCTCTTTCATCGTGTCTTCCCACGAAACAACATGCAACAGGCCTATAATATGAATCATGAAATTATTTACAAGCAGTAGCAGCACGAGATGTTCGGGGGCCACAGTTGCTGATATTACAGGGCAAATACACAATTATGCAAGAGCCTTGTCGCGGTTGTGTTTTACTGATTGTCATATACTTTCGCCAACATACAGACATGTATTGACATATAAACAAATTATGCCCTTCTTACAGACACACATCCACGCGAATTCACATACTGATATGATAACGTACCGGTACTTATATTGCAATTTATATAATTTTAGTTAATATAAGTACAATAGGTCTAATTCATAAAGAAATACCGTAGATACTCGAATAAGCTCCTCGGCGCTTATAACATTTTTTGGAGACTTCAGTGCGGTGCTTATTCGAGAGCGGCGCTTATAAAAAAAAATATTGGCGTGGTGCTTTCCATGCCCATTCCCATGTTAACTATCTCACGTATTCCCATAGTTCCGTAGGCCTATCATGGTCCTACGACATCGTAAATAAAGATCGTGTATAAAGAAACAATTGTGTCTTCATTGTGTCATTTATTCAGTTTAGTACTATTACATTGTACTTAAAACCCTGTTTCTCAAAGTGTTCATTACACAAAGGGTACGGTAATACTCTCAAATACGCGCCGCGAATTCGAGAGCGGCGATTAATCAAGAGCAGTGCTTATTCGAGCATTTATGGCATTTGTAAAACTATATATAATACAATATAATATAATATATATTGGTAGACGTATATTAATTTTTAATTTAATTAACTTAATGTATGTTGAGCTTCAGTGATGACACATCCAAAAAACGATACCCAGTACTGGTTTGAGGTTGACGCAACGTGAGTGATTCCAATTCAGGTGCTAAACCTGAAGGTTGGGATTTAAATCCCTCGCCTCTCAACCCAGAAGTATAGTAAGTGGGTACCTGGTGAGTTGCAACAACAATGTGTTGATTACTTAACTGTGTCATTGTGTAATTCTCCCGTGGGAGCTGAGTATCGCTACAACCAATGATCAGGATAATGTTAATGATAATGTAAATGACATTTCAAAAAACATTTATTTTCTCCAAAGTAGGCCCCTAGATTTCATAATTAATAAAAAGAAAACAGTCTTCTTAATTCCGTAGTTTTTGAAACAGTTTTCCTACTGTATTGTTGTAAAGAATCTAATTCGTCTTCTTGAGCTTTCATTTTCAGTTAAAGTTCCTTAATTTTATCAGTATAGTTCATTGACTTGTCATTTGCAAGGTTCACGATCAAAACTACGGCTTTTTATTTTATCGAATCGTTCAATGAGAGGAGTAAACTTGCTATTAATAACCTCGGATACTAGGCGAATAAAAATATCCTTTATATTCTGCGTGTTTAAGGCTTCAACGATACATGATGAGTTATAAGATTTACATATGTCATCTAATGTCATCGCAAGTATTTCTTCTCTTCTCATACGTACCTTATTTCAGTATATTTTCATCGCATCTCGCTATATAACCTTTTTTATCTTTTATACTTTTTGTATCTCCGACTCCTTTAATCTTATCTCTTATGACTATCCTTGCTCATCTATTCTTACGTATCTCTTCTGATCTTATACTCATCATCGTTTATCAAGGTCATCTTATCCCATCTTATTTCTTGTCATCTTATACTCATCTCATCTCAAACTCATCTTATATTATTGCATCTCACCTTATCTTCTCTCAACTTCTTATCCATACGAGTCCATACACGATTTCATAAGTTGTTTTCTCAACTTATACTCGTTTAATCTCAGACTAATCCATCTCATTCTTGTCATCTTGTTATTCCAGACTCCTTTTTTCTTATCTAAACCTATCTTTTCTCATCTTAGACTTCTTTTATTTTATCTCTTCCTATCTAACACGCACCTCATCTCAAACTCATTTCATCTTATCGCTTTTTATCTTAATCTTAGCCTACATCATCTGAACTCAGACTAGTCTTTTCTCATTGCATTTCCTCTTATCTCTTGCCACTTTATACTCATCTTAGCTCAAACTCTACTCATCTAGTATCATCTTTAGTTCATCTCACCTTAATTGCTCTCATCTCAACTATTCTCATTTCATCTCAAAATCATATAACACTTATCTTATCTCATCTCATACTCATCTTTTATATTTTTTATCGTCTCACCTCACTAATGTTCATCTCTTCTCAGCACATGTATTTATCTTATGATCCTGCTAGGGATATTCCTGTATTTCAAGAATTTCAGTACAAGCGCATAGGGACTGTTTGTAATATGCTATATTTACAAACACATAACCATTACTATGTATGTAATTATTTGTATAATACCCGGAAATGTAAGTAACGAATTAATGAACGATAGGATATAGACAGGAGTTATTTCGTTATTGCGTCCGTACATTCTTTCTAGTTTCGTATCCTTTCGCAACATCCTATTTATCGTAGACTAAAATATTTGTCTAGTAAGTTCTACACCAATTCAAATTCCAATGTCAAACAATAGTTAGATCCTACTGTTATCTCCTGTCATTTTCCCCTCCATCAGTGATTCTGCAGTAATTGATAATATAATATTTACATTAGGCCTATGCTATTGTTCATACTTTCGTCGTATACCGACACAGTTGACTGGAGCGTTAAACATTGTTATTCGCGGCGCCGAAATCGTGCGGGACAAGCTGCAAAGCCACAGCGACCAGGACCTCGCTGGAATGTAAGATAATTTTAAATTAAAACGTTTTAATTTTAAATAGTTTTGCATTATGTGGCCGTTTGCTGTTTTATGGGTTTTTCCCATTTGCCTTTTAAAATTTATATATTATTAAAGAATCTCTATTGAGATCCAGCGGGCCGCCACTGATGCACGGTAGCGATTGCATCTTTAGATCTCCGATCTTGTTCACAAATTTACGGACTAGTGAGATGTGTATAAGAGACAGATATGGAACGACGTCCATAATATCTACTGGCTATTGAATTCAGTAACAATTCATTTCATTAACAAACATATCCGTTTGAAGTAAAAACGAGCGCTAATCGTTTGAGTGACCACAGCAATTAATTCTCATTTATTCATCCATATCGAATTAGTCATTAAGACTATAAAATCGTACGGAATTTATTTTATTATTAAATACAATGTTTAACAAATTAATGTCGATATAAGATGGTCCCAATTCTTTAACTGAACACAACATTTCGTTTATCAGGTCATTTTAATTGCGTCATTTTTATCCCATTTGCCTTTTAAATTTATATATTATTAAAGAATCTCTATTGAGATCCAGCGGGCCGCCACTGATGCACGGTAGCGATTGCATCTTTAGATCTCCGATCTTGTTCACAAATTTACGGACTAGTGCTGTCTCGTAAGAATTTCGTAGGACGCGTTAAGAATGACAAAATATTCTCTGTATCTACTGGAACCGAGCCACATAGCTTGTATTCCACTATTTGCATTTACACCTGGGCTGTGTATATATATTGCCTTGGTTTGGCTCTGCAATCATTAGTGGTCGTGGGACTAGTTTAGGCCCTACCTAAGCTGGTCGAACGTTTCGTTTGGGTCTATACCTTAGCTGCACTGATGATCCTGGAAGGCCGAAACGGATCCGTCTGCAGATATTGGGATTCCTTCCAGTGGATGCTTAGTTTATTTTGTCATTCTGATCGGATTTTCTCTACTGTTCTGTTTTAATTTTAAATAGTTTTGCATTATGTGGCCGTTTGCTGTTTTATGGGTTTTTCCCATTTGCCTTTTAAAATTCATATATTATTAAAGAATCTATTGAGATCCAGCGGGCCGCCACTGATGCACGGTAGAGATTGCATCTTTAGATCTCCGATCTTGTTCACAAATTCACGGAATAGTGCTGTCTCGTAAGAATTTCGTAGGACGCGTTAAGAATGACAAAATATTCTCTGTATCTACTGGAACCGAGCCACATAGCTTGTATTCCACTATTTGCATTTACACCTGGGCTGTGTATATATATTGCCTTGGTTTGGCTCTGTAATCATTAGTGGTCGTGGGACTAGTTGGGCCCTACATAAGCTGGTCGAACGTTTCGTTTGGGTCTATACACTAGCTGCACTGATGAGGCCTGGATCCGTCTGCAGATATTGGGATTCCTTCCAGTGGATGCTTAGTTTATTTTGTTATTCTGATCGGATTTTCTCTACTGTTCCGTTTTAATTTTAAATAATTTTGCATTATGTGGCCGTTTGCTGTTTTATGGGTTTTCCCCATTTGCCTTTTAAAATGTATATATATATATATTATATAATATATATCATCAAAGGTACATATACAGTGTTTAATAAGGATATGATGGAACATCATAGGCTACCCTGTAGCTTTTCAACAGTGTTAACGGCTGACTTCCTTCAATATCATATATATATGTGTGTGTGTATAATTACTAATTACTAACTATTATATAACATGATTATAATAAGTATTATTTTTTGCGGGGATGGTGTGGATTCGATAATCTTTATTACAGGCCCTAATTCTAATTTTTAGTTCAGTTATTTTCATCATGGACTGCAATATTTTACCGATATCTTACCATGAAAGACGGTTAAAATAAATAGTAAAAGTAACCTGATACAATGTAACGAAGCATAGCTTAGAAGGAATAAAATACATCAGTAGACAGCGGATCAAAAGACATCCCGGCGAGCAGAACACAATGCACCACACAGGCCAGCAGAACAAAAGACACCACAACACTCAGCAGAAGACATCACATCTCAGCATAACACAAGACATCATAGCGCAGTTCCAGGGCACAATTCCGAGCACAGCAGAACACAATACATCACATCTTAGCGCAAAACACAAGACATAGTGCAGCTCCAGAACACAAAACATCACAACTCAGCAGACCACATGACATCACAGCGCAGCAGAACACAGACGACAGCGCAGCAGAACACAAGTGACAGAGCAGGGCACAGGACATCACAACGAAGCAAAACAAGACACCATGCAAACAGAATACATGACATCACAGCACACAGAACATAATGAAGACTTTACAATCCAAGATAGACCCAAAAGAATGTCTTATTGTGGTATAATTACACCCACTCTTAAGGCCGCCTTCGGCGCCCTTTTGCGAGATTATGAGTACTGAGGGCGGGTCCACATTATTTGCAAGAGGAATACAGAAATAAAAAAGGCCAGTGGCACTCTTGTATTAAATAACCGTTTTCTGCCTTGTTACCATTGACATTTTATCATAGACCATCGCCGAACATCACCCCTCTTGATCCTCCCAATTTTCATTAGATAATCAGTCTTTTAAGCCAAATCGGCCAAATACTGCAAGCATTGCCATATACAGGTACAAGATGTGACAGATCCAGGAATATGGTTGGGGCTGAGGTAAGAACATTATGATTATGACACCCAGATAGCCGGAAATAGCACTTTTAGACTCAACATTCGAGTAGAATTTTCTTTTTTTAAACAACGTAGGGTCGCTAGGGCATTCGTACTTGTAAACACTGAATACTCTTTTTAAAAGGGACTTAATTACGAGCCGTCTACTTGTTAAATCTCTTGCACGACAAATACTTGTTTGTATTTAATTCCATAAATGGTCCTCCTTAGTTATTCACTTCATAAACTTTCAGTGAACAAATCTCACAACCTCAGGCAATTACAATTAAAACACTTGTCAACATACTTCAGCGATTAACAGCCAAGTCAAGGTAGCCGGGACATACAAGACCCTAACGGTAACTCTACCGTCTTCCAAAACAATGCATTTTACTATATCTCCATGATTTTACTATATAATCTTTAGGCTTTTCGAAAGGTGAGCAAAGGAATGGCGGATTTCTATTGTGTTTTGTCGGTTTTAAGTCGAGACAATCGATGTATATAAAGTGATTGGTGGTTAGAGAAGTGCATTGTAGTTGGAATTGCAACATACGAATTGTGGTGCCTTAGGGGTTCGTCGTGTCGTTGACTCGTATACCTATTTACACAATTTCAAAAAATACGAAACAGAGTAACATAACATAGGATTACTTTGTAAATATTTGTGTATATTGGAATTAGACTAGATAAACAAGTTGCTATAGACTATATTTAAAATCATTATAATTTTAATATTATTTCAATTTTGATAAACGCCTTCATCAGTGATTGCAGGATTATACAAGATGTATACTCAAGACCCTGTGTTTACGAATCGAATGCTTTAATCTAAACTAAGCTACAGATGAGGCTAAGCTGGATTTTCACATTAGAACACGTCTTTTCTCAAGGCATTGCGTAACATGCATTTTTCTCACGGACTCATTGTCCTCTTAGCAACTTTGTCACAAATGGAGCCGTTTCTATGTGCTAAAGTATTAGGCCTATTACTGCATCGTGAGATTGATCTATTATTGCGTGTTACGCAATGCCTTTAGAAACGAAATGGCCTTATGTGAAAAATAAAACACGAAGAAAGTATACAAACTTAATAGTGGAGCATCCAATCAGTAGGCGAGTTGGGGGGGGGGATTGTGTTCCAGTTCCATTCTAGTTTTATTTGGAACAATGTGACTTTCTTACTTTTCCTCTTTTTTTTGTAGATTTTGTATGCAACTTTGATTATAAACTGTAAACACACTAACAAGGTGAATGCGTCTGCCTGACATAAACAAATTTAACCCATCATTTCTATTGAGAACTTTATTATACAGTTAGCACATCCATAATTTTCTTACGTCTTGTGATATAGATTTGTTCTTCCGAAAGGAAACACTTAGATTTCTACATGACCGAAAGCCACGCCCTTCCCACTAGTAGTACAACCGGACAGTTGCAACCACAGAATTTTTTTTCTAGCAACAACTAACGATTAAAATATCTAGTGACTTCGGTCACTTCCTCAAAGGCGGGAGGATGTTGCGGTTCGTTGTTCACAAATACTACATTCCGTCTTTTTTTAACGACGATTTGGTTTAGGCTGACGGTAACTTCCGCTGTTATTTCTCCTGTTTGTGTAGGAGGGGGTTGAGTCTGAGGGCAATATCTCCACATTGAACTTGACCCTAGAGATGATGCAGAGCAATGCGATGTGTCACAAATTACAAACTTGCAATTTGTCTTATTAGCTAAAAGGAATAAAGTTTCCTAAGAAATTTGAAAGTTTAAAAGTTACACCTATTAATAAACCATTGTAATACTTTCGGGTGGAAATACAGATTATTGTTTCATCTAATACATAGGCCCTACTGAAATATATTGTCACGCGTGAAATTCGTATTGTTTATATGAGGTCGTACGTCACGACTATTTTGCGATTTAAAGATTTAAAGAATTAAATTTTACACCTTGGATTGAGGTATGAATTTTTTGTTGATTAAGAAGCGTTGTATTTTTAGATTTACATTTTAACAAGTTTATTCAAGTTATGCATCTATATAAACCAGTTATTGTTGCTGTGTTTGTTTAGGTATTGTTACTGAATCATTGGATGTATCCCTCCTTTTTCCAGATAGGCCTAATACCTGTGCTACCACGTTATATTTTACTAAGGGAACAGTCATCACACTTAGCATTAACGCCTCCAGGTTGGTTACACCATGAAACTACAAGCGGTTACACTACAGCATTATTTAATCTAATCTATCCTCACTTTCGTGATATCAGCTACCGATCTATTGTCATAATTATAATAAGACCACTACTAAACCCACAGAAGGTACAAAGCTGTCGCAACTCAACCGATTTTCCCAACGCCCGGATTTACCTGGATATTTGGTACCTATTCATTCGTATTGTTTCTCAGGCACATCTATCTGACAAATGGATACGTTGATACCTAGTTATGCATCAGTATCAAGGTATTAAGGTATTTAAGCGGCTTACCGTTACACTCGTGCGAACATACTATACAAGTGTATAGCAAACGCGTATCTTATTAGTAGAATGAGAATCTGGATAACATCTTAAGTGACTTTGAAACTGATCCGATCTCCAAAGTTACACTGGTATCACAGACCGGCACTAGACCACCGGACTTGGTGCCTGTAGTGTTGGATTCATTAGCAGTGATTATATCTAAAGGCCCTACGAAGTATTTAACGCATCAAATATAAGTATGGTGGCTTGGATAAAACACCGTTTGATGTAACTACAGTAACCATAACAACTACAGTGTTTTTTAAAACTATATATAGAGGGTGACCATTCCAGCTTAGCTAATATTCAAGGGTTCTCCTGCATATACAAAATCGAAATAAATAATAACAGACAATCAAGACAGATCTCTTTGAATTATTATGATTATTCAATAGGCCTAATTGATGTTTGTTTGGCCCAACGAGTGTGTCTAATATTCATTTTTTGATGATTTTATCCTTTCTCTGGTCGTGTGCACAATACAATTGATTCATTACATCTAATATCGATTTCTGAAACTCTGTTCTCTTTGGTTTACACAGCCAATGCTTTGCACCTCAGTCCCACCGTGGTTGATGCTGCGGTACAAACAACATTGAATAGCACCTGTAGGCCTACGTGTCAAAAAGCTCTCAATTAACAATAGGCCTATGTGATTGTCATAATTTGCAAACTCTAGAATTGACGTCATTTGATGTATATTATCAATACAGTATGTAAAATGTTAATTAAATATATATCATACTTATTCATAGGTCTACGCCTAATTACTGTATAACCCTCTAATATTACTGGTATGGTAGAATCATTAACATTTTACCACGTTGATTGATCGGAAGATGTACTTTTGATATCATACCGGTAATAACATCCATGCATGATGGTAAAAAGGTAAACCACTTCCTTTTTATAGTAAAGCTAATGTTGAGCAGATAATGTTTTTAAGTGACACTACGTGTTCGGTATGCAAAAGCTATGGGTGTAGAGTAGGAGAGAACTTGCATTTGGAGGGAAGTCAGAATGACTATACTATTACCACCACCACTAATACAGGGAGGGGGAAGGGGAAAAGACCCAGTCGGGGAGAGCTGGCCCCCGCCGCTGGGGAGCAAAAGGATTATTCGTCGAGGATAAAAAAAAGTTATATGTATTTTCCACATATTAGTAGACTCTAAAATCGATTAAATAGGCCTAAGCTTTTTGAAACCCCTAAATTGTCAAAATTTTCTCCCTGGACCACTTTCCAAACCTTTTAATCGAAGCTCGGTCCCCCGTCAGGCAAATCCTGGCGCCACCCCTACACTAATACCACTGCTGCAGCCTTCACCAAACCCTAAACAGATGGGGAGGTTGCAGCATCATGACAAGAACACATTTTAACGGCAACAAACGCGTTGTCTATATAAAATAAGGCTACTTGCTGTATGGCAGGCGGAAGCAAGACAAAAAGGTTAGTTTATGAAGACACACACACTAGATTGTTTTAATGGAAGCACGAATGTATAATAATAAAACCACCATCACCGACATCAGCATCATCATAGTCATCATCATCATCATATTCATTATTATCATCATTAAAATCAACCTCATACTCGTAATCATCATTATCATAATCATCTTCATCATCCCCATCATCATAACCATCCTCTTCATCATCATCATTAACATCATCATCATCGTCATAAAATGCCGATAAATTATGTAACTTGTTTCTTAATTAAACTGATGCAAAATATCCTAATCGCTGGCAATGGGCCAAGTACAGAAATTAGTCGGGAAATCGGATGCTGCACGGAGCTGTGATTACATTTCCATATTGTTCATAAAGGTATGTGGTAATCGAACTTAAACTGCATTAGTCCAAAACCAATCTTCACTTAACATTGCATCTCAACATTATAATTACGAAGCCCACACTAATAAATAGGCCCACGCAACATAACAAACAAAAGCGAGTACCAAAGAATGTATTGCTTAAGTAGCTTATGGGTAACTCTCAGGAACAAACAATGCGATATGATAATGTAAATGCGAAGACGACGCAAATAACAACAAAAATGATGATTTGGATTAAGATAATATGAGTGCTACAGATAATAAATATAGTGATGATGAATTATAAATTTCTGTATACTGTGTATATATATATAAATATATATATATATATACATATACATATATATACATACATACATAGGCCTA
>NW_022712725.1:1619277-1629004 GCF_011630105.1 Anneissia japonica
AAAAAA
Source organism: Anneissia japonica (assembly GCF_011630105.1). NCBI lineage: Eukaryota > Metazoa > Echinodermata > Crinoidea > Comatulida > Comatulidae > Anneissia > Anneissia japonica. The sequence goes on from NW_022712725.1 coordinate 1,619,284, forward strand.
AGAAAGAAAAAAATGCTATATCAATTCGTGAGCTTTTGAACATATATACCGTGCATAAGCTCTCTTTATTTTTTAACATAATAGATAGGCATCTTTAACATTGTACAGATGATGTAATTTCCACGTATTCGTGATAGACATTGAGTAAGACCGCTATGTAAATGCCTCCATTATTGTTTGCGATTTTCAATTCAAGTAAGGCCATAAAGTATATTGTTAGTGCTATTTACTATCCTATTATAAATACTGGCAAACTGGCGAATAATACAAATTGTTGTTTATAAAAAAAAAAGCAAAATGATTCTTTGTAATATTAATGTTTGGCATGGAGAAAAGAAACAAGATTGTGGTAAAATTGTATTGCCTAGGTATTTTCCGACAGTACGTAAGTATTTTTCCTTGGATTCGAAAAAAAATCCCATAAAATGGTGTGACCCCTTTTCAATAGACATGCAAACCCATTGAAAAAATGGAATTTTATTAGAAAATTAATATCCATATGTTATCAGGTGTGGTTAAATTGCTTCCACTCATTCGTTAAATAGCAATACTTATCACTTGTATATCCATCAACTCTGTATTCCATTGTCCGGTCACCGGAAAGATTCTTTCCGAACGAGCAATAAAGAAATCTGGAGGATTACCATTAGAATTTGCAGGGGAGTAAAAAAAAACCTCAATATATTATTATAGGTGCGTTGTTTGAGAATGTCTACAATAAAATCCGTAAAAACAACTTGAAAAAGCATACACTTATTAATGATATAGTTCTAATCGATATTACGTCTGTAAAATAACAGAAAATAGTAGATTAAAATTAATCTTACTTGAGTATAGTAACTCATAAGGGTCGTGGACTGTTAAGTATATCTCGTATACATGTTTTGAAATTACATTTTATCTACTTTTATTAAGTTTTAATCAGTGCATTTCTGGATTACTGATAGGCCTATATCTGCCGATTAGTAATACTGTATTTTGGCTACATAGCAACATAATTTTATTTAGACGACAATGATTAGGTCTAAACTGTATTCTCTTGTATGTGTCTCACACTAACATACAGTACGGTGTGTGCCGGGTGTGGATTGCTTTTAATTGCTTCTTCCAGATCCGGTTCACATCGTAATGGAAGGCCTACATTATGCATGTTCTCTTTATTTTACTAATCTAGCTAAGGCCTATGATCCTTATATTATTCGTTTTGAGATTATACATCGTAGCTTATTGCCTACTGTGTTACACGCCAATGGACGGGTGTTGGTATCACAGTCCAAATAATTAAATTAGCAATATTGAAGTAAAGCTAACTCTCATAATACAATGGTATTTGAATTTATAATAAAATTTACTTTTAAAAATAAAAAAAGGTGTTTATTGACTCGACTTCGGCTGATGACGGATGAATGATGATGCAACAATTAGGCCCATTGCTAGAATTAGGATGCGTGTATAGAGAGAGTGTATCGTTGTTATGGAGGTATTTCTAAAACAAAATCAATGTCATTTTGTACAATAATATTGTTTGTAAGCAACCTTAATACAGCTAAACACAGACCTCGTTACCATACCGTATTTTTAATGGAAAACATTTACATGTAGGCCTATCACTGCCTCACAGCATAAAATCAGTTTAATTAAAATCTTCGGGTTTAACAACTTTTCCAAGAATTATATCTTTTCATCTCTTCCATATTGGAAATTTCTGAGCTTCCGAAAGTGATTTCCGAAGCTAGGCTCTCAATCGTTATCCAAAACTCCGTGCTGTGGAATTAGCATCCGGTATAATTTGATTGATTGAAACGCACTTTAACAGTTGTGGTACGTCCAGGTATATTTTTAATAAACCCGAACAAAAATATACCGGTATATTTGAATTACAAATATGAAATTAAAATGTTTACACTGCCTTAAAAAAGTTGGTAATATTCTTAAAATGTGTTGGTATCGTTTTATGGAGGAATAAGCTTGTGGCTACCAACATATAATTGTGGTTTGGCCATGGGCCTACACATCAACAACTAAAGCTTAACATACTTCAACACATCTTAAATACAAAGAAAATATGTATTGACACAATAATGGAATAAACTAAGATTGTTCATACTGATGGGAATGGTAATCGTTTAAAATCTTGTAAGCGGAAGTTTTTACATATGGAGACCCATTATTCTTAACTTTTAATTGTGGTTCGTATAAGTACATAAAAATATAATTTAACGTAAAATGTAACTTAAAAAAAGAAAAGTCTTTGTACTTTGACACAAAATAAAATATTAAACATACTCTAGTCAGAGATGGTAATGTGGGTCTGATCACATACTGCAGCTTCCCGTATGTTCCTCACACGAGAGTTTATCCATAGCGGCCGACAATATGCACTGTGGCCGCTCGGATCATAATTGCCAAGCCAAGAAGCCCAATTTCAATTTGGAAATTTTGCTACGAAATTGCTACGACTAACCCCAAGTATATTTAAATTAAAATGTTGGAAATTTTTATCTGGGTGGTCTAATTAAATTGTAATTTATTGACAAATTTACTTTCGTATAAAATTGTTAAATCTAAAATATAAAAGAAAAAAAAAATCATGTTTTAATGGTAATTTTGTTTGTGATGTTGTGTGGTCGAGGACTTAATGCTAAACGTAATAGTGATCTAAATGCAGTAATGATCGGCAAAAAATTTAAAAGAGGTCAACATAAACGTTTCAAAAATAGCTTAAAACAGACACAGACACCTGGGAATCCTGCGCCACAAACAGACCACTTTGGAGATCTTCAATCCGAAAAGGCGTCAAGCATTTCGAGAAACAACGTAAGGAACTTCATGAGGAGAGGAGAGCTGACAGGGATTGGACTCTACAGCCATAACAAGAAACACAAATAGCATGCAGACGTCATATTATACTAAGAGGGAGTGCGGATGATGAAAAGTGATTGGTTCACTTTTGAAGTCCTGTCCGACCACCCACCCAGTGGATTGTTTTGTGAATGTTTTGTGTTGGCAATAAAAGAGTAATTATTAAAAATATTATTTAGGCCTAATTTATTCTTAATTATTGAGTAATGTATTTCTTTTGAATAATAATGTGGAATACATTTGAATATAAGCATGAAAAAATGCAAATTAGGCCTAATCTGTGTTTACATTGTCGTCGAGTGTTCTGGTATGTGGGAAAATATAAGGCTCTTGAAAAGAACCTGGTCGGGATGCTACCTCGCGTTATCAAAAAGGCTTAGCCGTTATAACAGTGGATTGTGATGATTAATGCCTAGGCCTTATATTTTCGTATTCCAAAAACAAGAGACAAAACACACCGTAGGTAATTTTCATCAGGTTAAGACCGGGTCTCAGTGCATACCTTGTACACAAATAATATGTTAAGCTTCTTGTAATCCGTAGATCCAATAAATATACAAAATAACACAAATTAACTTTGAATGACACACAGTTTAAAAAAACAATAATAGCCCTATTTCCAATGTGTAAACAATGACAACATTGTAAAAAAAAAAAGTATATTGTGAAATGGGCCTAATTATTTTACCAAGTATTAATATGTTAATTTGGATTAGTTGTCAATAAAATACTTCTAAGAGGAAACGAAAACATAAACAGCAAACTACAAAATTGGAAAATTCCAATCAATAACACTCGACCACAGCATCCGTTACATACAAATAAGTCCATACAATAACATTTTTTTTCAATGAGAACATATTTCACAGTTCACTAGATAAAATGTAAAAAAGAATAGACAAAGTCGTATTGGTGAATAAGACCTACTGTTATATCTCCTATGGTCTATGTATTTTCAATAAACGAAACAACAGGCTATTTATTTTCAAAGATATAGGCCTATATGTGTGTTAAGCTAAAGAAACATGAACAAAATAATAATCATTTGTTTTGTATATTAACAGAAATAAATAAAAAATTAAGATTATGACAATCACGTTTATTATCGCCAAAGACGCACAGACTTTTAAATTTGGTTAAATCTGTGAATTCATTATTTTTTTTCCGTTGAATTTAGGTAGCCCTGTAGTCAAAACACAATACTCTAAAATAAAAAAGTTAGCACCGATTGAATTAAACTTGAATTTAAGAAGCATCTGTCAATTATGAATCTACTGATGGCAGAAGGTGGTTGTTCATGCTAATTCATAACCGGATTTCCTGTTCTTTAAATATTATTTTTTTTTCTCCACAAAATTGTTTCTTCTGATTTATTACATTTTTGAAGACAATCGAGTTATCCTGTGTCTTGTAATACTTGATACTGAAAAATGAAGGAATGGCAGTATTTACGTAGGAATCATCTTAAGGATTTCTTAACCATCAGGTCATATTGACTGTATCGCGGTCGGAAGACTTTGATGTTAGCCATACCTTACGATTGTTGACATCAGGTAGGGATATACGTACAAATCACCCCGATTAAACTTTTGTACAGACAGGTGCAGGTTGTGGGAAAAACTGTCAAGATACCTCTTGTCATAACTTGATATTAAGAAACCAAGAAATTGGAATGTAAGCTATTTCATACTGTACACTTTTAGTATTTTATTATTGTCATTATTATTATTATTATTATTATTATTATTATTATTATTATTATTATTATTATTATTATTAATGTTATTATTATTTTTGTTGTTATAATAATAATAATATATACAATAATAATATAACAATAGTTTTAAAAATTTAATAATGATCTTATAATGATAATATTATTGATAATAATAATAATAATAATCATAATTCTTTATATGTCCTCATTCTAATAGGAAATCGAAATTCGGGCTGGCCCAGCGCCACACAACTTAAATACTAAGAATACATACGGATACAAACATTGTCCATCCGCCTAACTCTCAATATGAGGGTTGTGCCCTGGGGACCCGTGCAGCGCCACACAACTTAAATACTAAGAATACATACGGATACAAACATTGTCCATCCGCCTAACTCTCAATATGAGGGTTGTGCGAGGAGTCAGCCAATCAGACTCTAATTAATACCTGACGCTGGCTAGGTTTGAACCAAGGTCCTCAGTACAAGAAGCAGGAACAATACCAGTCTCAGCCAACCGCTCAGCTGGAATAATCATATTCATCAAGATAGTATTGCAGTGATACAGTACGACATAAACACGATTTCGTACCGTACACTTATTATTATTATTATTATTATTATTATTATTATTATTATTATTATTATTATTATTAATATTATTATTATTAATATTATTATTATTATTATTATTATTATTATTATTATTATATTATTATTATTATTATTATTCTATTACTATTAATATTATTATTATTATTAATATTACTATTACTATTACTATTATTATTATTATTATTATTATTATTAATGTTACTATTGTTAATAATTTAATTTCATTCATGGATTTATTCAGAAAACAAATACTGTACATACAATTAAAAAATATAAAATTTATACAAGAATAAATTATAATTAATTAGCAGTCATTCTTTATCATAAAAAAATATCATTTACAGACAATTGACTAATTAATTTAAATATTTAAATTGTTATTGCTATTATTTTAATAATATATACGGTACTATGATACACTTTTATTGTTATTATAGGCCTGCTATTATTATAAATATAATTATTATCATTAGTAATGTTTTTCTTATTTTTATTGTTGTTATAATAATAGTATACATAATAATATAACAACAGCTTTAATAATTTAATAATGATATTAATGATAATAATATCCATCAGGATAATATTGCAGTGATACAGTACGGCATGAACACATTTGTATGTCCAGCAAATCTATGGATTTGTTGAAATAATTGAGGTTGTTTTTACTTACAAAAAATATACTATATATATAAAATATTAATAATGTGTGACGAGGGATATCTATACAGCTGGGATAAAAGATAACGATATGAATTTATATTTTTGCCAAGAAGACAATAATCAGATAAAACAAGTATGACGTAATAAAAGTATTAATATTCTATAATTGAGCTAAACAGAGTGTTAAAGTCACATCTAATAATTGTTATTTTAAACCAATCCTTCATCGCTTACAATATTCAACTTGAATTTCGTTCAATTTAGGATGTCTAGTAACGTTTCAGTTTTTATACCCAGACGATGTCTGACAATTGATTATGTACACATGGTTATTAAGTCAGGCATTGCATGTTATCATACCTCTGTTGATCTTGTGCTCCCACATGTCGTTACATTTTCCATTCATAATTCTATGAAATATTTGTAAATATTATCTGATCATATTCGTAAGGGGTTGAAAATTGCAGTCTGCGTTATATTATGAATGTCTTTTAAATACCCTACTGAGTACACCACATGCTTATACAGACTACGGTATAGCATTACAACTAAACCACGATATGGGCAGTGGTATACCTAATGAGGAGGAGGTGGGGAGGACCACACCACCCATAGAGACAAGTTTTGGATTAAGTAAATCTAAAAATGGCTTCTTGCAATCATAAAAATATAGTAATATAGTGTGAGAAGCAGGACAGTTGGAAAGGGGCGGAACAAAAGGAAAGGCAGAAAAAAGCAGGAATCGGTGTAATTTACAACGGTGGCTGTATTGGTTATATTCTAAATTATAGTTACAACGTCATTTAAAGACTAATAATTAGTCTTTAAATGACGTTGTAACTATAATTTAGAATTTAGGCCTAATGATCATAATATGTATAATTATTATACATATTATGATCATTAGGCCTACCTTTTTAGTAAGTCAGCGTTTGAATTTTCTCCAAGCTGTTGTCAATGACGAATTAAAGAAATTATGAATTAATTAATGTTTAAACCCTCTGATATTAATTAACAAGAATGTGTAGGCATTGAATATGCATAATAACAATAATTTTAATTTTGTTTCTGTATCAATTAGATTACTTCTGACTGTACCAGCCCTACACTTGCGTCTGCAGGCGCTGCCAAGCACCCGTTGCTGCTGCTAATGCTTGCTTGAAGACAACTGGCTTTAAAAACAGCTAAATATGCTATATTACCAATGGAAGGTGGTAGTTTATTCCAAAACAATGTACGGTAGTCTAGCAAGCAATAGAAAAAGTCCGTGAACCATAATTTATGATCCCCTTCCTCGTTTTCCGTAATATTATGCTTATTCGCTAAGGATGTTATTACTCCGCTAGTTGCTAAGGATATATGGTCTGTGGGGAATCCGAGAAAAGCCCCTAACAATTCGATTAATACATTTAAAAGATGCAAATCGAAACAATGTAGTTATTGCTGATTCATAAACTTGTTACTCCGAAAAACCTAGGCCTAAATTACAGCCAGCCAATTTAACATATAAAAACTATTTGACTAGGCCTATATTTAACTATATGAAAAGGATATAGAAACAGAGGCCTATTTATTGATCTGTTAACTGACGGGGAATATTTTTTTTTGCTCGAATTTCAAATTAAAAGCTTAAAATAGATAGACCAGTGAGAAAAATTTATTGAAATAATTAAACTGCCGGATTCTTAAGATTTGACTATAAGAAGCGATTTAGGGTAGAAAATTATGATATGATGATGCAGAGAAGCCTCATCAATAACATTACATTTGTTGTTTATTGGCTCATTACATACATAGAGCCGGCCTTATATAATTTAAAGAGTATCGTGGAACTGAAGCATAGGAATATTTCTAACTTTGGAAGGCTCGAGTATTACTATACTGTAGTAGAAAATTTGTTTATATCAAATAATTGTTTTACCTGTAAGGTTTTTATTTAAATTTTAAATCGCTCATTTTTTGAATAAATGAGTTGGACCCATGCACTTTTCATGTAAGTAAATTCAATATAACCCATGTGGTTAATACTGCTTATCTTATCACACATGGAAACTACCGAACTCATGAATATTACGTAAGTTCTTTGAACCTTTGAAACAGATTCCAGCAAGAAAACAATTTAATACTTTATATCAATATATATTTCTATATTCCTCCCTAAGAGTACCTTCGTTTTTGTCACAATACAAACACATAATTTATTTTGGAAGAAAAGGAAATTATTTTCTGTGTAGTCCTACAGTATTGAACTCAACTTTAACATGAATGTGTAGATCTATGCATACATGAAATTATACTATTCTGTTTGTTAATAATTACAAAAAAAAATCAAATACAGCATATTAATCCCGCAGTCAATAGTGTTGCTAATCCTAATATATCTAAAATAATAAACGCTTCGATTGACATATGATATAAAGCATAATGGCACCTAAAGGTATGTTGATTAAATAATGGAAACAAGTAAAATTAGCGTATTTCCGCACAAAATGCGCATGGTCAGTGGACCGCCATCAAGTTTATATAAATATGAAAAAATGTGTAACAGAATTTGAATGATAGTCGATCGTTTTTGTAACTTTGGACTATCCTTTCCTCCAAGCACTCATTGATTAATCGTATATGGATAACGTTTGTGTTGCTTGTTATACAGCTGATGAATGGATTTAAAAAAAAAATTAGGAACACTTTTGACTCAACTGAGTACGGTACATCTCGTCCGGTAAAGGCATTGTTTTAGAGAGTAGGCCAAATTTACAACTCAAGTTTTATATATGAATCACACTTCCTCACTGCAACTTGTTCAGTTGCCAAAATTACCAAAAGATTATCCACATGTAAATATATTTACATCAGACGTTGTCTAGTCTACTCGGCTAATTTCTTTTTGTTTTTTATGTAATCATTTTCTGATCCAGACTAGCTAGGTATGTTGTCGTCTGCTTTAAACAGACGATGCCACGATTAAACTATTTTCTCGACGTTAACATGTATTCCCGTGTTTCTTAAAGTAGCTTTCTACATTATTCTCTCTTCTTCTCTTTTTCTTCTTATATAGGCCAACATCATAATTGATGGCTTCGGTCCAGTATCAGTAGGCCTATTTTCAGGAAAGTGCTACACAGATTTTTGCAGTTAAATTATTATTATTATTATTTCAATTATATATTTTATCCATTATTTAGTAATTTATCTCACATTTCATTCATTGCAAGGAAATGGTCCTACTGGTTCTGCTACTGCCGTTCGGGCTGCTGTTGAGCTACATCGAACTGACTAGCGAACATCGCGTTAGGCGGCAACGGGATGCGGTATTTTTACTTCAATAAATACCGTACTAGAGATTAAATAAACATCCAATAACTCGCTACGCGAAAATGAAACAGCGATCGAGATAAATGTTTGCGCAACTTTGATTTTTATAAATTGTTTAAAACTTTCAAATTCCAAAGGTCTGTCTAAACCAGGCTGCTTAGTTTAGTGTAATGATGGTATTTTTTTTTATGACAGAAGGCGAACAATAATGTCGCCCAAGTTGTTGTACACACCGGTAGTGTTTGACCCTGTATTTACCGTTTGCACCAATGACAGGCCTAGGCTTGATTCTATCCTTTACCACCTCCAGCTGGCCATAAGAACATTGCAACAAAGTAAATGACACAAAAAGTAGCAAAATCATTATTTACTTTGTTTGTATTAGAAATGATAAAGTTTGGTTCGATCATCGTTCGGTAGCATCAATATCAGAAGCAGCGAATACACTATCTAGGCCTACATAAATATAGACGGTAGGCCTAATATACACGCAAGAGGAAAGGAAACCAATGCCACCTGATGGGTGTGTTCTGTTAACGCCATATTC
>NW_022712725.1:1629088-1636050 GCF_011630105.1 Anneissia japonica
ATATATATGAGAGGTGCTGCACAAGCAAATTGTATATAATATAATAATAAAACACGTAGATGACAGTAGATTTCCCTAAATTTTTTTGCGAAAAGAAACAGGAGATTTCTGGCCTCATTTCCAAGTCAAACCTATACGTGTAATGCATGAGTATATACAATTACTATGAAACGTAGCGTAAGAGGAAACTGACCGAGAATAAAATAAACAATTCAACCGCACCGGATGTATCAATTTGTCCTCAGATACATAAATTGGTCTACAGTATTTGTATATACAAAATGGAACTGCATATGTCAAATCAATCTTTGAATATATATATTTAACAAAATATATGATAATTTTAAATTTGCCACAAAATGCATTAAAATCAGACTTCGGTATTGCGTATTGTAGTTACATTTGCAAATACATTACCCTTTAGTAGATGAATGGATTTATTTGGTGTAAACACCAATGATAACCCACGGAAGTCTAAAGAAAACTTATTTCCATTGGGGTCCTTCTGGTGGTGATTGGGCAGTACAACAGAGAGACGATCACCTACTCTTTTCCGAAGAGTGTACAGTACTGCGTTTTTTAACGTGCACATGGGCCATAAATCACACGGGACCAACAGCTTAAACGTCTCATCCGAAAGACGGTGCGCTATTTAACTTGAATTTCAGCCTTCCAGCTGAAATACAAGGAGAGCAGCGATGGGAATTGAACCGAGGATATCTCCACGGTTCAGCGCACACGGTGCAGTGACTACCTCCAGTTTAGCCGACTGAGATAAGCTGCTCAGCTGGTATTTTATATTCGTAGGCCTACATTAGGATTTGTTGTAATTACTATATTATCAATAATAGGCCCAATAGTTGTGTATTCTTGCCTAAGACAAGGCTGAACTTATATAAAAGTAGTGAGCTACATAGTACTTTAACTCTGACTATACACAATATGTACCCGTGATATAAGTCTGACTATAGGCTTATGCACGATATTATACATATATATTTATGTAGAGATACATAAATAATACGTGATATACTATATAGGCCTATAAATGATTGTATGGAGAAAGATGATACATGGTTTTCCGAATCTTTCCTTTTCCGCTGTTTATTTTCTTAAATGCTTTGAGCATTTCTTTAAAATGGATATGAGCACTGTGGAAGTCTTATTTATTATTTTTATTATGTAAAAACACCTCCACAGATAATAAAATGGTAATAAATATGCGAGAAAAACGTATTACAATCCATGGACCATTTGTCAATATCCTTTAAAATAGGACTTGCGTTGGAGCAATTTTTCCTGTTGCAGTCACAATTATTAACAACTGTTCATATTGAAGGTTTGCGACAAAGTTTGTGTTGGTACCTAATTCAGCGTGGATACTTGAATGCATTTGCCTAAATAAAACACAATGCAAATAGCACACTTCGCTGAATATATTAACTGCAATAGTTAAGTATACTTAGACCTAATATAAGTTACTGTAACATTCACAGTAAATTTCATACAATTAAAAACATACTTTAAGTTAAATCAATGACGTTATATTGTTCTATGAACCATTATAATACATCTTAGTTTAAGTTAACAAATCGATTTTTTAAAAATATTTTATTATTTATGATCTAAACACATCGCGTTTACGAATAGTGTTTTACTCCATATTTTAGTCATTCATATTCTATTATGAACTAATTTTGTTTTAATTTAAGTCTCATGCGTGGATGAATTAACTGCATAGGCTATAATAATGTAAAGTAAATTGTTAAGATATGTTCATATTGTTCTCTAAGTTTTGTTAACCTGTCCCTTTGGCGCTAGTCCTTTCATCTGCTTTCAACTGTTCGATAGTGATTGCTTCCGGAAAGTCGACGTAGCGGAACTAAGTCAAATGGGCACAGAATGCATACACCGTTTGACAGAGGGTAAAGGAATTCCTTTATAATAAAATCCGAAATCTAATGGTATTTAACGAGATGTTAGCAGAGCGAAAAAGATTCGAATTCTCCGCAATGTCGGCGTTTCTTTTATAGGTCGTTAACTGGACAAATGTAAATTCAGCAAAGGGGACATATCTGACTCAAGCTGTTGCTTGTCCGCTTCCGAATCAAATTTAATTGCTTTCAATAATCATATGACCAAAACCTATACTCCTAAGTTTAATATACTGTACAGCAGTGCATACCAGTTGGCACCACATTGCAAATGGAGTATGAGGTAAAAAAACTGACCTCATTTGCAATTTTACACCATTGAATTAAATACAAATAATGTACAAATAATTATGTTAATATACATTCTCTATATATATTATGTAGGCCTATGTATATAGGTCTACCTATACACTATGCCTGTATATAGGTCTATAATATTATCATTATAATAATAACATTATACAGGATTATAGGCCTATATTATAGGCATGCAAATAATTAGTAAGATTAATGTATTGTTATACTATTTAATATTAAGTTCATTTTCTAATTTCTCTGTTTTAGTTATTTTAAAATTTGTATTATGTTTAATTAGTATTAGTGTACAGTTTATAAGTGACTCCCTGTATTGTATTTAAGTTGAAGGGCCGCCGATTTAAAGGCATATGTTCACAAAGTAAAAATAAAATTATATGTATTTATTATATATAGGCCTATATATATATATTGTATATATATACATAATGCCAGAGGCAACATTGATAATAAAATGTATCATAGGCCTATTCAAAATTTTATTTATACATCGCACACTTATGGAAACAATTCTGTGGTTTATGAAACAGAATAAAACCGATAAATTTTAACCAAATATGAAGGACGATTCGAGAATTTTGTTGAAAATTATTGATGCCATCACGATAGTCTAGTGGGCGGTGTTCTCTTTAGAAAATTACGGTGGCTGCGTCATACAGATTGTAATGTCACGCTAGAGCACCGCTGATTCACTCGCTGATATAAAAAGGTGTACAAAATTGAAGCGGCAGCAGTAAACGTTAAACTCAGCGGAAGTATAGCAGCATACTTCTTTCCGAGCTGAATAAGGCTACAGCACTGTGTCAGGACGCTGGTGAATACTATACAACATTAATACGCTATCACAGTTGTTATAAGTAAAACACCATGCATACAAATAGGAATCATTCGACACAAACGGACTGCTTACTACGAGAAGTCGAACGGAGCGTGATTGGATCTGATACTGTATTTACTAGTCCGTATGGTGAACGAAAAGGTAAAACAATTTAATTTTGCCAGATATTACTAGGCTAATACTCTTTTGGAGAGTAGGACATTCCATGTTGTGTACCGTACAGTTGTAAACAACATAGTGTTCGTTACATACGAAAATGTGTAATGCTATTATAATACGCTAGCACAATATTTAAAAGTAACTAACGAAGGCCTATCATTTTATTTAAAATGTGCTTTAGTGTACCTTGTGAAATTTACATGTTGATTAGAGGCGTACTAATTAGGGTCACTTTTATTTTTGTATTACCATTTAATGTCTTTCTCTCTTAAAACATATTGTAATGAACTGACTCTTAACTTATGAAGATAATGAATAGCACATTTCATATTTTTATGGTAAAGCCTGGACATGCCTATTCGTATTGCGGGATTTTCATGGAAAAATGTGTTAATCTGGACGTGTATTGTAGTAGGGCTGCACTGGTTAAATATATAAATAAGCGTGGGTTGTGAAACGAAGCATTATAAGTTGTTATGCTCGGTTTAATACAAAGTATGCTAGCTAATCTCATTAAACGTTATCATTTGGGTGTATACACCTAATTATGGTAGTTGTTGGCCAAATAATAAATACATAGTCTTTAAAACTATTGTCATATAGAAATGGTCATACTAATTGATTTATGTTGAGTGTAGAACACTTTCTCAGTGTACTACACACTTTTTAAAGTAGATAGACGCTTAACAGGCCTAGTACATGAAAGCCCAATATCAGTTTTCGTTTAATTATCTTTAATTATTCTCTTTTTTTTCGATTCTCAAAACGGGTCCCCAGATGTTATCATTAGTTGTTAGCATATTTGTCCCAGGTACCATCCATGAGAACCAATCAGCTTCCTGTCCGACGGATTGGTCAGACGATGTTTGTATATTATGTACATATCTGTTTGACCTTCTTCTCGCCATTAACTGTTTGCTCTTTCTTTTCATTCTTTCAGTTATTTATTGCGACTATACGGCTTCCGGAAGGTAAGCAAACCAACCTTCACAATTCTTTATAAAAACGCTGAAGGTTTTATTTTGTTTCAAAATGGGCTATGTAATCACTCCACCGTAGACAAACTATTTTTGTTGATAATGAATTGGAGGAGATTGTATATCTGTTCTGAAAATAAAAGTCTGACCAATCGCGTGCTAGCAATTGAAAAAAAGTGCTGTCTAGACGCAGAGCTACTATTCAGTAAGATCAGTACTTGACACGGGAAAAATACCGTCCCTTGTCACCTTACAGAAAAGATTACACAATCCCATGACCTTTTTGTCAACAAAAATCTTGAATAAATTGATCCTAATCTGCGGTGACGTAACCGTCGCAACACCCAGATCCCTGCACACAAGGGAAATGTAACTGATTTTCTCAGACTAGAGATGTTTATCAAATTAGAGGTATACATGCTCCAATTGAACTAAACATCATGAGACAAACCAGCAATACCATTGTTAAATACAACGTAACGTAACATGTAGCTAAATAAACTAGTAACACCACGACGTAACATGTAGGTATATAAACTAGTAACGTTATTACATTTACTAAAAACCAAACTTTATTTCTTTTATTTATTAGAACGAAGTGCAAATCTAATTAACTTTGTTTTTACAGGTCACTAAAATTCATAGAAGATTACATTCAACAAGAGGTTAGTCCACTTTACGGAAACACACACACCACTACCAGCATCACGTCAAGACAGATGACTAAATTCAGACACGAAGCCAAGTAAGCGTAATTTTTATTTTTTTATTTTCCAGCATTTTAGATTATAATCATAATAACCACGGAGAATATGAATGTCAGATATGTTAGTTAACATTCATTTAAACATAAAACATTTCACTTTTGCAGAGAAGTTATTCGGGACTGTGTTAATGCAAGTGATGAAGATGCAGTTATATTCGCTGGTAGTGGGTCTACGGGAGCGATACATAAACTCGTCCACGCCCTGGAGCTCGAAGGTGACAAAGCTCAAAGAACGGCCGTTTTGGTTGGCCCATTCGAACACCATTCTAACATACTTCCTTGGAAAGAAACTGGCGCTACAGTAAGTATGATCACAATATAACCAAAACAAACTATTATGTGACTATAAAAGCCCCAATATTTGTCTGACTACCAAAACGCTGCCATATCCACACAAATTCTCCTGCATTGGTTTAGCTCATTCAAAAAATTTTATTATTTCAAATATAATTATTTTTTACGTGATTTTTTTTATATAATTATTTTTATTTATAATAATTTAATATTGACTTTTTTTTAGGTGATTCGAATTAAACGTACAAGCAAAGGCCTTCTTGACATGAACGATCTGAAAGCCCAGCTTGAATTCTGCTCCGTCAATTTCACCGACGTAATTGGTTGTTTTTCCGCCGCTTCTAACGTAACCGGAATCCTCACAGATACAAATGCAGTCTCTGCGTTATTACATCATTACGGAGCTCTCGCGTGCTGGGACTACGCAACTGCAGGTAAGATATTGTTTTGTTACGTGTTATTCTTTAAATAATTTACAAATGAATTAAGTTTTTCGTTATAATGACTATTTTAGAAAACAATACATTTAATGTATTAACAATAAATTAGGTTTACTGCGTAGCATTAACACGTTATTTGATAATATCTTTTTCTCTCCTTATAGCACCGTATGTAAATATCGACATGAACCCAAAATGTGAAACGTAAGTAAAATAAGACATTTTTATCGGTTAGGATAAATTGATTCAGTTGTTAATGGACTAATTGCTTCTATAGGCCTATTTTAAATACTTTTTTTAAGTTAACAGTATGTGCCAACACTATAAAAACTGAAAAAACATATAAAAATCAAGTTTATCTTATTTGATTCAAAAAGGTGTGATTGTGACTGTTCAAAAGACGCAGTTTTCATCTCTGTCCATAAATTCTTAGGAGGACCCGGTTCGCCAGGATTATTAATTGCCAAAAAACACCTCTTCCAAAATAAAGTTCCTGCAGGAGCTGGGGGCGGCACAGTCCATTACGTGAGTACCGAAACATGAACTATTTGTTTTTACTTGGAGCTTTAATGTTAATAACATTTTTAGTGAAAGACCAGTTTTCTTTTTCGAATAGTTTTACTTTTAATATGTAAGAGATATATTTTTTATGTGCGTTTTTAGCTAATAAACGAGGTTTTCGTATTTTGACAGGTTTCAAGGAATATGCACCACTATGTATCAGACATTGAAGCCCGGGAGGAAGGCGGTACGCCCGCAATTATCGAATCGATCAGAGCTGGTTTGGTGTTTCAGTTAAAACAAAAAATTGGTCCACATTACATCGAACGACGTGAGGCAGAGTTAACAAGGTACATTGAAGTTGTCTGATTATTGTATTTTTGTTGCACAATTAGCAGTGTATACTTGCATTGTATGGTAATACAGTATTTATAAACACAATGCGTTTAATATTATCACAGTGCGAGGGTATTATATTTTTGCCACATCATTGCATATACATGAGTTAATAATGAACAAATTGGTCTCTATATGTGGACTACAGTATTATATAAATATATAAATATGTATATAAAATATAGATCTATATATAATGCCTATATTTATAATATACAAATGTATATATACATATATATACATTTATATGTATGTATACATACATTTATATATTATAAATATAGGCATATATATAGTTCTATATTATATATATATATACTATATATATATATATATATATAT
>NW_022712725.1:1636128-1665655 GCF_011630105.1 Anneissia japonica
GAGACAGACTGACGTCAAATCAAAACAAAAACTTGGGAATGCAAACTTGGCATGAATGAAGCACGTGTTTTGGAGTATTTAGCGTAGTGTTGACGGAAATCAGTGTGATGTCACCAGAATGCGAAAAATTCCCTTGAATAATATGTAAACTCACCTTGAACTGTTGCTATCTGATGACGTCCAAAAATATTACAATTGAGAATTCAATGACTTTCACAGCCGTCGAAACAGAGCTTGTCAATCAAAATGATATCGAGCATGCGCCCTGGCGGCTACCAAACAATAATATAAATTTAACAAGCATTTTTTAACTACATCATTAAACGATACACCGCCTGTCATAATGTCTAGAATAATATATTGAATTGTTCATTAATAAAAAAAAAACTTTTATGACTCATATCGAAACGATTGATTTCTCGCTGATTACAGAAATTATACTGCGAATATCTTTAAATTAATTATCAGCACATTTAAAGGTATACTATTCATGTATTCTCTGCATAATATGTGGAGTGAGATCTTTAATTATTTTATGCTGAGTAATATTGATTTGTTTTCACAGACGAGCATTTGAAAGGTGGTCAAAAAACGAGAACTTGATAATTCTGGGAGATTCCGAAGCAGATAGACTACCAATATTTTCGTTCTTAGTACGACACCCTCTAACTGGTAAAGCTCTACACCACAACTTCATCGCAGCGCTGTTAAACGACCTCTACGGCATACAAGCTCGGGGTGGCTGTGCGTGCGCAGGACCATACGCACACGTAAGTCAAAAAACATTAATTAAGAACCAATATGACCTCCTTTAATGAATCTCGTCGTAGTGCCAGAGGCTGGTTGTCATTATAATTCCTGCGCCTATTCCCGGATATTCCACTTTTGGGCTAATACGGTTTTCTTTGATGAAAGAAGAAAATAAAATGAATAACATTGGCTTGAGTCACATTTGTGGCAGCAGTGTACTGGAGAAGAGGTGTATGCTCTAAATTAAACCATAAGGCACTCTGCCAAATCAAAGGCCACTTTATCAAAATATATCCATTTATATGATGTTAACTGTCTAATAAAACACACAGGTACAGATAAAGAAATTATATATATTCACTACCATTTTATATTCTGATTTTAGGATCTTCTTGGTATCTCAGAAGAAAGCGCCAGAAAGTTTTATGAGATCGTACGAGAAGATCGATTCGACGTACACAACGAGAAGCCGTCAGAGATTATCAGACCCGGGTTCGCTCGACTTAATTTACCTTTCTTTGTATCGGATGAAGAAATCGACTATATTTTGTGTGCTGTGGACGCAGTTGCAACGTATGGTTGGAAACTATTACCACAATACGAATTCGATCCTTTCACTGGCTTGTGGAAACATCGTGCTTTGGATTCTTTACCTAAATGTGGAGCAGGTTTTAAGAGCTTATTGGATATCGTTTACAACAGCAATGGTCAGTTTGTTCCTGGACCAACACATGGAGTTAAACACAATTCCACCCGTTCTCTAACGGTACGTAGGCTTACCTAAGTTTACATCTTTTACGAATTACATTTCAACATTATAATTTTTAAAAAATCGACACTTAATGCTACAAAATAATTGGTATTACTTTAATTAAGTGGATGTTAAAACTTGAACAATTAATGATTAATTAAACTTATACCAAATTCCAAGACAAATGATTTGACTTAATAAAATAGAATTTACAAGTTCTTACTTTGAGATTAACAATCGCACAGATACCATAATTCCAGACATTGTTAATTGTCTTAATTTGTTCAGTAAGTGAATTAATCACGTTTCAATAACTTTACTCAGAGCAAATAATTTATTGAATTACAAAACCACCGATCGTATTCACTAATAATTAGTTTTTAACCTTTTTTCCCCAAATAGGACTATTTTCTTGAGGCGCAACATGTTTTGGACCAAAGTTTACATCATGAGATAAGTTATAAGGCCTTGTCAGATTCTCCACTTGTTTTAGGATCAGGCAACGAGGATATGAAATGGTTTCTTGAACCTCGGGAAGCGATGGTCTGTCTTCTAGAAATGTCATCTTTTAGCCAACATCATTCTGACATCTACCTTGTTTACGAAGACGGCGTCGAAGTATCGAACGAAGAGGTAATTTTGGAGACAAGTGAAGAAGAGTCGTCTCCAGTATCAGAAACATACAGCAGCCTAAGATCATTTAGGGAGGAGGAGGAGAGGTTATGGACGGATGACGACGACGACGAAGCAAGGAGTGACGATAGTTGCGTTGAGGACTGTACGTTCACAGATGCCGTGGTACCGAACGAGGAGCAGCTTAGCGATTCTGACAGTGGGTATGATGATTTCTATCAAGGCTCCGATATGATAAAATCCAAAAACACTTGTCGGAAGCGATATTTATCGAGTGATGGCGCAGTCTACAGCAGTGGATCACCCGAACATGTATATGAAAATGGTCTACGGTCCATGTTCAAAATTAATGAACGTTTTCCATATGTAGAAACGGCTTTTCGACCGTCGCTATAATGGTGAACTTTTGACTAAAAATAGGGCTTTCGCCGAGAGATTTATGCAATTTGTTACGACAAATAGTAACATCTATCATTATCGATCCAGAGCAAACAACAGTATTTATATTTCCGAGCCCCGTAGAGAGTTGTCAATATTAGTAAATAAATGTAATATAATTAAATATGTAAATTTTGTCTAGATAAGATATATTTTGTTACGTAATCTCCATGTTGAATGTATAAATACTACTGTAGCATATATAGATGAGATTATTGACATCATAAACACTTGAGCTGGGATCAAAGATTTGTACGCCAAAGATATATTATTAATAACATCATGCCAGTATATACTGGTCATGTGATCAAATTATTCAAAGAAAATGTATCTATATTTATAATTATGAACAGAACCACCTTATGAATATTTATTAGGTTTTATGCATATTAGATGAGATAGTAAAATGTAATATTTTCAGGGTTTTTCTCTTGCTGACGATTCTAAAAAAATGCGCACAAAATGGATGCTAAATATTAAACTACTACAAATAAATAAATTATACAACATATTTTTATTCATTTTTAAACAATCAAACGATTCCAATGGACTTAGTAATCCAAATGTTTACAATTGAAGTCGTTTGGTTAAGGTCAATAGAATAAATGAATCTAACATCATGAAACAAATCATTTAATGACAGACTGTTTTACAGAACCAATGTACAACTAGGCATTGAGAAAAAGTCTAAAAAGATCATGTGAAAAAAATAAAACGTCTAAACATACAATGTTGCTTTATACAATTGTTTTATCATGTATCGTCCACGTCATAGACAAAGTTAAATGAACCAGCAGTCATCCAGGTATGTTGTAATATATAAATATCCTAAACATCACACGCTGTGAGTGGTTATGTTCAGATAGCAGCCTCGTTTCCAGGGCTGGTTGGTTGGTTACTTGAAATCTACCTTACATGCCTTACTACTCTCTCACTGATTGGAGAATGTCTGGTAATGGTGTTACAGTACTTTTACGGTTTCCATGTCAGGGTGATTTTTCTAAACATTGAACGCCATTAAGGAATGGTATGGCTGATTTTAGTTTGACCACCCACCTCCCCCCTCACCTTAGCTGTTTCCGGGATGGGAGACACTGCCGGTAGCCAGGGATACTGCCGATTCACCTCGTTGGATTGTAGACTAAATGAAGGCAGATTTTCTACCGACATCAAGGCGACAGCTACACACAAGAATCGAGATATGTTTCAAAATACAAAAGGTATTTTGTATCTTGAAATATATTTCAAGGCACAAAAATACTTTTTTTTGGCACATGTTCTATTTTTATGAATACAGAAAAATACTGAAAGCAAATTTTGGCACACGTTACATTTTATTAATGTAGTAAACACTGAAAGCATAAAAATAATTTAATAAACTCCGATAAGCTTATTTTCTTTGACTTGTCTTATAGAACTAAACATTCAAATGGAGTTTCCATTAGAACTGAATTTGATTGATAACAACTTGAGTCAGCAAACGTCGCAGAATGTTTTAATAATAGTAAATTTAGTAAAAAGTCAATCTCTAATATAAAGATTAACCCCCTGAGAAAATATAACTATGTCATTACCTGATAAAGCAAATAAAAACGACTTGCGGCTTTCAGAGACTCTAAAACGCTTTGGATATAATAGGCGAGGCGAATGAGATTCTCAGTTCTCGGAATTGCTTTCGTTTTCAGAATGTGTCAATACGTTGTATAACCTATAATCGATGAAAACAATGATTCCTTATGAAGTCGCCAGATCTAAATATAAAACATGCGAAACGTATATTCGACTTTTTAGTATGAGACCTAGAAAATGTCACATTGTGAAGCGATTGCCAGGGCTCATTCTACCACAACGAGACGTCTCATGACGGCTAGCCTAGAAAGATGAACTTATGGAAAATGTATACTTGCCCTGGTTGTATTTTTGAGATAAACCCACTGCAATATGGAATTCCTTCCGCCGACTGATTCAATCAGCTACGGTCGAATCTCTCATTATTCACAACTTAATTTCATGGTAATGTGTTCTGAAGTCTTCACGAAAGCCTTGCTGAAACGTTTTACCACCATAACGCGCACAGTGCATTTGGTAAGATCAATGAGCGCACGTAGGACGTTGTCACCATCAATAGATGATAGCAAGCTCATTTTAGGAGGATGAATGTGAATAGAGCTTACTTAAAGTTTCTTTATTTTTTATAAAAGATGTTAATGGAAATAAAGGTGGTCTTGAACCATATACAATAAAAAAAAAGGTTCAATTTTATAATATTTTGGCAACCAACTAATTCAATTAATCATTCAGTCCGTGTAGGTTATATACCACTGTCATATAAGTGTTACAAGCGAATGTATTTTTAATGACGGATGATTATCCAAACAAATATGAATTGTTGCTTCATGGACTCTATCTGAAGTTATTCAAAACACAACGAAACAATTCAATTTCCGCTAATTTACCGATTTATACAACGATAGTAATTGATTGTTAGCCAACTAAAAATCTATAGATTCAAATTATATACGAAATAGGTAATGCATCTCTGTTTGTGTGGTAATTAGATGAAAGATAAAAAAAATATTACAAAACAACAGATTTAAAATGGACCTATTTTAGAGCAACACTCACTAAAATAATCTACATTTGGTACCGTATTATATAGCTTATATAGGCCTTTATATAGAATGTATCTAGTTGTGAAATTCGAAATGAGCAAACAAAACGGGCACAATCGGTAAAAGCCGAGAAACAGTAAATACCGGTATACAAACATATTATTGAAGAAGCGATATTTATGAGTACGCGTAAATTTACTTGAAATTAAGGTGTTAAACGTGAATGAGCTTTGTCGTAATTTCGAAGTGCGCGAGATTATGTCGAATGTCAAGACAACACAATACATAAATTCAGGTTAAATGTTTATTTACATTATAAAGTAAAAAATTACGTACAGTACAGGGCCAGAACTATGAAAATGATAGGCTTACTATTCATAGATTCATAATATTCCAATAATATGTTTAATATAAATAAGTGCAACTATATTCACGTCTGCTTTAAAATCCATCGACCCGAAGAGAATGTTGATTCGTGTGGTCTGTTATTAGCTAGGAATATAAAAAGTATGTTCACCCTTAAAAAAATACCGTTACAAGTAGATACCTTGAACTTGAATTAAAATCTAAATGTACGTCGTTATTATGTTCACGCATTTCCCTCTTAAACTGGTGATTTAAAGGTTACACAAATTATATATATAAATTCTATTGACTGATAAAATGTCAACCATGAAATATATAAACATGAATTGACCTCTACCATCATCAGTCAATAAAGAATTACAAGATGAGTCAAGCCACCTGCATTTCCATCGTGTCACTGACTTTTAAAAACCAGGGTAACTAAATGAACAGCAAAATTTACGTCACCTCGCGTTGTACATTGCTGAATGCGTATATATATCTGTCTCTTATACACATCTAGATGTGTATAAGAGACAGACAATGCTGTGGGAAACAATGGCTGGATCTCAGTAGAGATACAAAAATGATAAGCAGCAGCTAAAAAGTAAACGTAAGTAAACAGCCAGAAATAGAACTTATATAATATATGGGTGTGTGTGTGTATGGGCATCGAAAGATTTTGTATCTCAACTGATGGATTGCTATAAGATAACACTCCGAAAAATGTAAATACAACTAAGTTGTATAGCTTATTTCAAAGTTCATCTTTCTTGAACGAATAAAGTTGAACTTTATTCGTTCAAGAAAGATAAACTTTGAAATAAGCTATACATTGTATCAATTGTGTCTGAGCCTGCTTATGGCCCAGTGTCACTGTCTATTTAAAAAGTATAGGCATATAGATATAAGTAAACTTGGTAAATGTTAACGAATTCACGTTTACAATGTCCCTGATGTTCCTGCCAATATGATTTGCTTTGTTTAATGAATTCCTTTCTTTGGCTTCAATATGGCCCCTAACACTAATCATTTAACCGTACGAACATTGATATTCGAATCAAGTGTAACACCCAAAAGGCAGACACATCGTGCATTCTAAAAGGCATGTCTATCAAAATCTAGAACATAATATTTGCTTAGTTCATTGAACTTTGTATTTTAGTGTCTGACCGATAGATGTATGAACGAGTCTTTGAAGAGGGCAATTTTGACGATTTTAGGCCAGTAGGAATTGATAAGATCAAAAAATTAGCATTATCGCATTCGCTTATTTCCGACAGTAGAATTAGGTATTCTACGAGTTCAAATCTTTTAAATATAAGCTGCAAAATCAACCTAGTTTGGCTGATGGGAACTCACAGAAGGGTGACAAGAGCCGCTCAAATACTAAATAGTGAGTAATATTAATGCATTGTGAAACTTTAAATGCGATGAACGTTTTGCCTGGAATTTTTGGCCCAGAAAATCTTTTCATCATACCATGTTAAATGCTTTTATGATAGAGGTTTACTTTACTAATATCTGAACTGTATGTATCCATTACAATATGCTCGTAATAATACCTTTCTTAATAAAATTATTATTGTTAATAGTCTTATAATAGTCTTAGATGTCTCTCATAAATTGAATTTTATTATCAATTATTATTAATATTAGTACTATCATCTTCATCATCTTCATAATTTCATTTTCATATTTTCATTAATTTATTTTCCAGATCTAATTACAATACATCACAATCATAAACCAAGTACTATTCTCGCCGATTGTCAAAAAGAAAAAGAAATCACTGGTACACAGAAACAATAAAATACAAAATGTTTACAAAAAAAAATGGAAAACAAAGTTCAGTTAACATAAAAAGCAAACAACGCAGAGAAAAATCCACAGTCACCAAACATACGGTACTAATAGTGGTATGGTCATATGTATTTTCAACATATATAGTAGACTCTAAAATTGATTAAATAAGCTTTTGAAACCCCTAAATTGTCATATTTATTTTCCAGATCTTATTACAATACATCACAAACATAAACCAAGCACTAGTCTCGCCGATTGTTATAAAGCAAAAGAAATCAATGGTAAAAAGAAACAATGAAATACAAAATGTTTACAAAAAAATGGAAAACAAAGTTCAGTTAACATAAAAAGCAAACAATGCAGAGAAAAATCCACAGCCACCAAAATACTAATAGTGGTATGGTCATGTATTTTCAACATATATAGTAGACTCTAAAATCGATTAAATAAGCTTTTGAAACCCCTAAATTGTCATATTTTTCGCCCCCTGGACCACTTCCGAAAGATTTTCAGCGACGCCCGACCGCGCCCACTTTGCTCTCATCTGGGACATCGGCCCTTTGTCGGGGACCTCGCCCCCCCCCCTGTAGGGCAAATCCTGGCGCTATCCCCGGTAGTGGTGGTAGTAGAAGTACTAGTAGTAGCAGCAGCAGCAGCCCTGTAGTTCACCTGAGAATGACCAAATCATATCAATGCATATAAACTAACAATTCATAAGTGTAACAGTTTTTAAAAGATTTCTTGCAGCATTGGTTACTTCTACTATTAGAGATCAGCAAATGCAACTACAAAATCGGATAGGATGTATCATAGGAGTCAGTTGGACTTTAATGAAGGCGTAAACCCCTATCCCATGATTAAAATAACGGTCTTTAAAAATGTAGACAATAATAAGACGTTCCAGTGTTTGTTGTGAAATAACTAGATAGCTTAGGCCTATAATATGGGGTTGCAAGTTGCCCAACAGATGTCAGATTATTGACAGAGGTATGTTTTGAAGATAGGAATTTAATTTTACTTCCTTATATATGTAGGCGTGTTATGATTGAACGAGACATTTACGTTTTAATAGTACTATAGCAGGAATTATGAATGGATTACAGCTTGTATTATTAAGGTCTTCATATTCTTTTGGAGCGGAATGCGTTTTCAACAATTCAGTAAATTTAAAGGAAATAAGTTAAATTTAATTATGCTGGTTCGTGGGATTTTATGGCAACAAGTATGCAACATTTGATATGAGGTGAATGTTTTAGTAGCTTCTTTCATTTAAGTTAAAATAAGCAAAATAACATTCGATGTTATCAATAAAATTAGAAAAATATTAATATTCATAATTCAACAATACCAAATAGATTGTATTCTTGTTAGCATTGCACATTTAATAATTACGTTGATGATTTATACCTAATTGACAGGCCAACAAATCCATGTCGCAATTGACACACTGTTTAACATTAGTCACTGGTTTAGCTCTATATAAACATGATAATTTTGAAAGTAACAAAAGTAGATAGAAAAAGAAGACATATTTAAGTAATCACTGATAATCTCTTACTATATTTGTTGAGCTAAACAACTTAAATTTTTTAAGGATGGCTTTTAGTTATGAGAAAATGTTTCCTCGCCTATTTAATTCATAAGAAATATTCTTCGTATATGTTACATTAAAAGCCACGCACAATGTCACTACCCACCAAATATGTAAACATTCTGTCGACAAAAGTGGTACAGTACTCATACAAACAAAACAAATAGGTGCAAGATAGAACTGCTTACAAGATTCGTATTAGGACATTTTTGATAAGATCCATCAAAAGGTTTTAAAAGTCTAGTTGTGTCAGCAGTCAATAAATGTCCCAATGTCGTCTCATAATTGCAACTGAGAAATCCTCAACCAGGCTACGCCAGAGAAGGGGGTCAGAATTGATACCTTTAATTATACCTTATAGACGCATAAATAATTAATATTTTTGTACAAACTGATCGAGTTTGTCCAAAAAATTAAAGAAAAAATAAACCCCAATTCTTTTTGATAACTCCATATTTAAATCATTTTGAGAGGTTTTCATGTTTACATATCTTTTTATTTTGAGTCAGCATTTTCTCTATGTATAATGATGGTAACTGTTTATATTCAGAGCCAGTATCCATGGTAACTGTTTATATTCAGAGCCAGTATCCAACAACAATGTTGTTGATAAATTATTGTGATCTTTTTAACCATGGAGGTACTACGGTATCTCTATGTTTGAACATACGTAATTTAACATTTTAAATGATTTTAACGGGGCATTTTTCAGATTTTATCCCATATAGCAGGCCTACATGTTGAACTCGTGCATAAACATTATCATTTTTCATAAATTTCAATATAAAAAAATAGGAATAATCGCATCAACAAATGTATTAATATAAATACATAATAACAAATTATTTTGTAAATATTTTCCTATCTTTTAAGAACAAACTCAGTAATGTAAATTTCCTTTTTTGTGTATAGTGGAATTTTGAGTTTATTTCAGAATTTCAGTATCTTCTGAATCGAAACTGATTTCTCCAATCGGCAACCATACCCCGACTAGATAAGCAATCACCTGCTTTTATGTTCCCCCAGGGACACGTTCTTCTTAAATTTATGTATATTTTAGCTATTCCAGAAAGATCTCTTTATGCTTCCTGAATAATTGAATAGTAAATAAACTACCAATAATTGTATATTTTGTTTATCTATACATTAATTTGTTTATCATCTTTGAGTACTATAATTTCCGCTGCGAATGGACAGTGTCCTCTCCGTGAGGCTACAGCTCCAATATGTTAGAGCGTAGGCCTATATATCAGTTGCATGAGGGGTGATCCAGACGGCTAAAATCTTTGATATAAATACAGTATTTCAAAGTGTAGCAATATCCAAGAGGTCACAGGTTCAAACATACAAAGAGCTTAACTGTCATTAATGATTTTTCAGAGTTTCGAATGATAAGCATACAACAAGAATGTATACATTAAAATGATAAGTTGCATTGCTTTATGGTAGAGATAATAATGAAAGCATTGCTAGCCCCTAATGTGTGACCCCTTGTATAATAATCGATTCTATGGCAAATGTTAGTGACCGCTGGCACATCTGTCAGTTTGTAGTCGATTGTAGGCTCAAGGGCCAAGTCTAACTGGGATACTTAACATAAACAGCAATTGACAGACTCGCATCCCAACTCACAATTGGAACTGATTCAAACAGGAAATGTGCAAAAAGATTCGACAACGCAGTCCCACTCGGTTTTCAGGCTGTACTCGAGGTGTGAAAGTACACAAAGGCCATTTATATCAAAATTCATACACGAATCTCCCTTCAACTAAGGATACAGTTATTTTGAATGACAAATGCCAGTGTATCTGAAGAACATTATTGACCAGAGATTATTTGAAGACATCACAAGTGCCTTAAGTCTAATACACGTTTCTTAAACACTTTTGCGCATTCGACCTTAAGGCCTAATAGAATACATTTATTTACCCTCGTCCCACGAAGTGTGGTGAGGGTATTACAATGAGTTGCGTCTTTACCCTCGCCCCACGAAGTTTGGTGAAGGTATTGCAATGAGTTGCGTGTGTGTGTGTGTGGGTGGGTGTGTGTGTGTGTGTGTCTGTCTGGGACGTTTGTGTTTGTCATTCCTGGAGCATAACTCCAAAACTATTAAAGTATTTGTGCATATATATTAAAAATTGAAAAATAATGAATTAATAATATTTTTTGAATGCTCCAGTATCTGTATTTAACTTTTAAAAATACGTTTGTGTTTGTCATTCCTGGAGCATAACTCCAGAACTATTAAACTATTTGTGCATATATATTAAAAATTGAAAAATAATGAAATAATAATATTTTTTTAATGCTCCAGTATTTTTATTTAACTTAAAAAAATAATTATAATGACAATAATAACATAATCGAACCAGGGAACAGTGAAATTACATTGTAATTTCACTGTTCCCTGATCGAACGTATGGGAGATTATTATTATTATTATTATTATTATTATTATTATTATTATTATTATTATTATTATTATTATTATTTCTGTCTCTTCTGAATTTCTGTTTCGGTGTAGCTTAGGATAGCTTTGTTTTTTCTTGTTTTTTTCTTGTTCTGCACATAGAGACCATGTACTTTGCGCTATGTAAGTCTCAACTATTACCATTACCATTATTATTTGTGCATCTTATCTTTCATATTTTTTTTAAATATCAACAAATAACAAAAATAAAAAAATAATTTAAAAAAAAGAGATTGAGATTTGAACCCCATGCGTTAGATTATCTTAACACACAAAACGTGCATTTTTACCGCTTGGCCAGCATTTCACCAGATACATATAGGCCTAACCAGTATATTATACCCCTAATATAACAGCGGATAACAAAGATATGGCGCGACATCAGGGCGAGGGTTTGTAATGTAATAAGAGGGTTTTAATTTTTTTTTTACTTTAGGCCTATCTGCTGTCTTCTGTTGAGCTCCTTGGCCTTATTTACCGTGTTTCCCCGTGTTTTTGTTGGCCTTCTTATCTTTAATTTTGCCATTTTTAAACGTAAAAATGCTAAAAAAACACAAATAAATCACTGAACTGATGATGATCAAATAGGTTATATCGAAGGTTAACAAGTCAGTTTTAGCTGATATACAAACTTTTTACTTAGAAAACCAGCAAATTGTCCTCAATTTTGAAGACATGTCATTGACCACTGTCTGGTAAAAATAATTGGAAAAACTCTTAAAAACAATATAAAAAACTACTGAATTGCGCATTTGAAATGATGAAATAAGTTTCAACTGCTAATTGAGAAACAGATCTGGAAATAATGGAGCTTTCATTGATTTGCATACTAATTTAAAAGAAACATACTCATTTAAAAAGAGTAAGCAAAAACATAAGCTAATCTGCAGTAAAATCTTACAAACTCAAAAATCTAATTAAGATATTGGATTGCTCAAGCTCAAATACCGGTAAGTCATCAGGCTTCAACAAGTGATTTTAAGATATATAGGCATACTATCCTTGGTAAGCAATCTGAAAAACAATTAAAAAAAGAAGCTCATTAAGAAGATCGAATACTTTATCAACCTTCAATAAAACACAGATGACAAACAATCCAATATTTGCTGATTTACAAACATTTTCTTTTTAATTTTGAGTTGAAGGCTAATACCGGTAACTTTTTGCATTTAAAAAAAAATAAAAATGCAATCCCGTGGAAGGGAAACATAACAGCACATAAATAACAAAGACGAGATAAAACAAAATCTAAATAACATTTCAGAAAATTAAACAAAACTCAATATGATATTTCAGAAACCAATTTACAATTCTCTTTTAAACAAAATTTGATTTAACACTTAAGACTGTAGCCTATTGTCTCTCGAAAATGACAAAACTCATACAAAATATTTCTGAAAACAACCCATCCATTCCGCAGCAACGCACAAACCACCAAAACAGAGTACAGAAACTAGAAAGCTAATAAATTACTTAAGCATATAACCAATGCCGAAGCCAGGATTTTTAAAAAGTGAGGGACAATATTATGGTGGACCCACTTTACGCGTAAATTCAAATAATGTGGACCCATTTTCTTAAATGTTTACCCATTTTACGCAAAACTATGAACATTCTGGACTCAATTCCTTTAACTTTTACCCATTTTAGGCTAAATATGAGAAATCTGGATCCTATTTTTTTTAAAAAGGACTCAATTTATGCATAAAATTGCATAATTTGGACCCACTTTAAAAAATGTAGACTCATTCTTTGTGGACCCATTAGAAAAATTGTGTGGGACTGTCCCAACTGTCCCAATAGCTGCATACGGCATTGCATACAACAAACATTTCGGTAAAGTCTGTGTTTCAACAAAAATAACTAGTTTCTGTCTGTCATCTGTGTATCACTGAAACTAATATTATATTCTATCCTTTTATATAAGAAAGTCAAAGTTTTGTATCTAATAATATGGGAGCTGTTGCCATATTTTACCACAAGTAATAGCCATTATAAAACTTCACAGTAATCAATACCATTATAATAGTAATCAGCTTGCAAGTTTTGCTCTTTCCTCATAAATCTTCCCATCATTACTATTGTGCTGTTCTGAGAAACTGTTGTGACAAATTAATATAATATCGCCAGGTTATTGACATTATTCCTTTAATAAATCTCTCAAAACAAAGAGATTATGATATGTGAACAAAGAGTGAATAAATAGGAAACCATACAGGATAGCCGCGGCTACAGCAGAATTCACTTTGGGATTCTCCTTTCAGATTATTTTATTCTTACACTTGGACAAACAGGTCGAATAATATAAAAATCAGAGAGAAACTTCACACGCGTTTATTATGAGAAAACACAGGAGTGAAGGTACAAGACAGAGCAGTCATCCGTGAATGTACCAAACTGTAGTGACATTCAAAGTTGTCGATTCCACTCAAGACTAGCGTCCCGGTTCTTTTGATAAGCGCCATATTGACTAACCCAACAACCGCATCACATAACAAAAATTATATGGGATTTAATTAATGTGAACCGCTACTTCCTTTAATTTAGTTCGTTAAGAAGATTCAAGTGCTTATGAATTTTCGAACTTAGGTCTATATTCTACTTATGTGACTATTCATTATTGTCTACGTTATTTTGTAAAATTGAATTGCATATAAATGAGTATTTTTTATACAGACTCATCAGTTATATTATTGGTTTATTGATTTGTGTGCAAATGAAATGCAAGTTTTGATTAAATATTGTCTCTTCTGATAAATTCAATTTCAATATTCAAAAATTCAATAAAACTGTATTATCCCACAATGGGAAACTCATTTAAAAATCGGTTTAAAACTGCAAGTTAAATAAACTTTATCGGTTACTGATCCAAAATATGATGCAATATCTTTGATTTTAATTGCGGAGGGTTCCTGAATACTATTTTGTTGAAAAATATATTGTATTTCTTGGCTTCAATATAAAAAAAATCGCTGATGCATGAAAGATGACGCATTAACATCTTGACGTCATTTGCGTAATCAAGCTACCAATGTTATGCAAAGGTTTCTTGTACCATGGCCTTTTTTGGCTTACTGTTTAGTGATGAAAATATCCAGGAAAGTACTACGTATTTATATGTTATGCTATTCTGACCTATTCAAATGTGTATTAAAGGTAATAATAGTAAAATGATGATTATTAATAATAAAATAGGACTAAACATATTTTTTTTTGACTTGGCCTATAAAAACAATAATACAATAATATGAATATACTATTGATAGTAACGATACAATAATAATGAGATACTTAAAATAATATATAGAAATAGGGAGACGTTAGCGTCATACAGTAATACAGACACAAACATTTCGTATCATAAAGCCTTGGGAAAATAGCAATAGGCCTATATTATTTCTACGGCAGTAGTGTATTATAAACAATTAGGGGCCTTAGGCTGTTTGACATAAATTGGATAATGAAAATATCATAATAAACGTCTGTCGTTAATTTTAACCACCTATGCACTTGTTCATTTATATGTCCCGTGTACCGTAAATGACCCAATTCACATGGTTATGTTTTTATGCAAACTATTTTCTATTGGCAACCATAAGTATCATGTCATTCATAATGAAGATACTAAGCATACACCGGTGACTCTGATTGGCTAATATCGGATGATTCATATCACTATGTACTTTTAAGCATCACCATTTCATCAAAAACTGCAGTCTCATATATCGTAGTGCACTTTTCTTCTGGCAGGATGTTTTTCATATCGTTCCATTACTAACATATGTACATCATTTATCATTTAATATTATATATTTCTCAGCATAAACGTTATGTTTATATGAAAATGTGTTCCTTCCCTAACATGGTTCATGAATTTTGTTAAGATGTTTTATTTATAATGAGAATGTTGACAGACTTGAGATGAAAATAGGCCTAGCTGACATTTACATGACGGAATGATGTTGGATTGGTTACGCGACTGTTATCGTCATCACCACCACCTCCATCATCATCATTATCATTTTTATCACCATGACCATGACCATGGCAATGACCATCACCACCATTATGATAATCAACAACATCATCTTCATCACCATCATCGTCATCATCATTATCTTCATCATCGTCTTCAACATTATCATCACCGTTATTATCATACCAACATCATCAGCAGCATCATTAATATCACCATCATCTTTATCATCATCCTCATCAACATTAATATATTTATGCCTATGAATATATGATATCCATTTTTATGTGACAAATCTGTGTGATGTGCCCATATATGGGTATGGTGATGTCATACTACATATACATAAATGGGCATATCACATTTATTTGATAGCCTGGACAAAGCTTAAATATAATATTTGAAATGTGGTACTATTGTATGGGTTAACGTTTACAGTGTTCGTGACATGTTTCAAGAGAACGATTGAGGGCTTGGAAAATCATTTTAATGAGGTACCCATGAAGTTATTTTTTCGAAGGCTTACTACCTACGAAATATATATTTTAGCAGTTACTGAAAAATTTAATCTTAGATCTTAATGCTCTAACCACACCATCAAAGTTTGTGAGATTTGGCCATGGGTATGATTATGACATCATGTCCACATACATGTGTGGCATGATGATCACACTTATAGGCAATTCACACAAATTTGTCGAACAAAAAATTGATAGCACAGTGTGGACACCAGGACAGAACTTCATGCTGTTCATCTGTATATTAGCATGAACGTTTCCACCATGCTTTTGCCTTTCTTTGTTTTATATCAGTTGCATTGATACAGAATCCTAACATTAAAAATAATTAATTTTGAATAATCGATGTCGGAATTATTCAGCTTGTCCGTAGAGATATAATGCCGGCCACTTATACGAAATTGTTACCTGTTAGATTTAATTATCTAAATACCTCTGGGTTTGTCATAGAAACTCATTTCCTTCTATGATTGCATTGAACAACACATATTGACACAAGTCATATCAAGAATACATACAAAAGCCTAAATGACCATATATGACAGTATATAAAAATTGCCATCCTCTAATATTAGTTTACAGAGAGTATTAATGACCGTAACAAGTGCATATCGCCTCTCACAAACTGGTCGAAATACCGTGGGCATGGGGGTCCTACTACAGAAGATGCAAATCAACCAAGATTGGGTGAATATTCTATATTAAATTTAATATATTTTTCTTTATATTCTGTATTAAATTTAATATTAGACCTATTTCTATTTGAAAAATTGTTTCCAAGGATAATCTACCAAATAGATAGCTTTTCAAATCGGTTGGCCTTGTTTATAAATTGACAGTATAAATTTAATTGCCATTTAGTTTTTAGAAAATGCCATCAATTAAAAAAAAAAGTTAATATCTATATGAATATTTATTTTTGGAAACTTAACTACGGTACATACATCGCCTTTACCAAATATCACACTAGGATGTACACGCAGTGCTGACAGCTTTTACAGACGTTAACATTTGCCAAGATTGTATAACAGATTTTATAACATGGTTGATAAAATTACAACACTAACAAGGTTACTAAGACTATGTACTTACAGACGATGTTCACATTCTGGTGCTCTGACAAGTATACGCACGCGATATTTTCCTGCCATTTTCTTGATTGTGATATGATACAAAACACACATGTATAGAGATAATTCGATTGCCTGCGTCATATACTGTACCCAGGAGTAGATCCATGACTTTTCGTAATAGAGAGAGCGATGAGGGAGGGAGGGGTAAGGGTGGCGGTGCTACCAAAAATTACTAGGCTATTATTTCACAGTATTAAAAAACATGCATGTCGGTAAATCACAAAAGCTTGGGTAGCCCCTTTAAATTTGCCCCTAATACCTTATAGACGATGAAAAGATACCAATACTGTACGAAGGTAGGCATCTGAACTGCCTACATGTACTGCTGGAATTTTTGGTGAAATCATGATGTCACAAAATTTTCGATATGACCTGTTCTTCGGGAAGTAGAGCCGACTATTAATTACCGTACAGCTTTACAAATGATATTCAGTAAGTTTAATTACCAATATAGCCATGTTTATTTCAAGTGAGTTCTTATCAGAAGCATTAGATGACATTCTAATTTAATCTTAAAGTTGTGTAATTTGTGCAATACATTATGGCGCCAAACACAGCGGATGTTGCATGCATCGCTGGTGTTGTAAGCAACAACCATCAAATAATTCTACTTCTTTTATGTTCATCCTAATTGCAAGTTCGTAGTATGAATGCAGCAGAAATACAACAGACTCCCATTTGAGTCTGTTGTATTTCTTTTACATTCATACTACGAACTTGCAATTAGGATGAACATAAAAGAAGTACAATTATTTGATGGTTGTTGCTTACAACACCAGCGATGCATGTAACTCTTTTATTATTATTATTATTATTATTATTATTATTATTATTATTATTATTATTATTATTATTATTATTATTATTATTATTATTATTATTATTATTATTATTATTATTAATTATTATTATTTTTATTATTACTATCATTATCATTATTATTATAATTATTATTACTATTACAATTATTATTATTATTATTATTATTATTATTATTATTATTATTATTATTATTGATATTATTATTGTATTACTGGTCTCCCTCAAATTAAAGAACACTTTTGGGACCATGATTTCCATGGACTTAGAGCAGCCTTGGTCTCTAATTAAAGATAAAGATAAAATAGATTTGTTAATATGGGCCCAGTCTTTAGATGAAGATGGCCCTAAATTGGATGGTCTTTAATTAGAGGGAGACCTGAATTATTATTATTTAATCCTTATTATTATTATCGTTATATATTATATTAATTATATAATTAAATATAATAAAGGTATATTATATATTTCTTAATAATAATAATAATAATAAAAATAATAATAATAATAATAATAATAATAAATATTGTTATTGTTTATGTCCAAAATGCTCAAGTGCGTGGTTCTACACTCCTCCCCTGTCCTGAGATACGGTATGTGTTCAACGAGTGCATAGCCACTTAAAGCGCCACTGCTCCATTCTCGTGCGTGTAGGTCTACTCGTTCATGTCTTCCCTTGCTATTAACATACAGTCTGTTAGCATTAATATAGAAAACCCCTAGGAACTGTCTTGGGAAATACATATCCTGATGACTTAACCAGTCCACATTCGGTTATAGGTTAAATTATGAAAAACTCATGTGTTCACTGTTTGCGATACAGATATAGGCCTATTGGTATTTACGCATAAATGTTGATGCTGCTTCTGAGGCGCTAACAGGGTTTTACATAGTCTTCTACATTAGTGGCACCAAGAGCCAAGTTGCATGGAATAATACACAGAAAATGTGTTGATGTCAAATTCTGTGACACATGATTGTTTTATTCTTCGTACGTAATTCACACTCTTAGTAATCTGCAACGAAAGTGAAATGTAAATAGATGAATTATCACGATGTAGTGTCAGACAATAAAAAAAAATCATAATCAGTCAGATGAAGAACGTGTGTTTTAATTTAGAATAATTAAGACTCCCGTTAAACCGTTTGATATGCCGACGACAGTCGTGGCTAAAACTCTCTAGCGGAAATGGCATTATAGTCAACTAATATTCAATCGCAATCTGTCAATCACAAATATGATGACTAAAATCAGGTCACGAAAGATGGCGACACATTGAAATGTCACTGTCACCGTCCCCCATTGAATGACATCTTTGCTCTGTTTTAATCAAGTAAAAAAATGAAGAAAAAAAGTAAACGCTTGAATTTAGGTCACTCTGTTTGAACTTTTTCTTCATGAAATGACAGCTGTCATATATAACACTATTTAATGATCCTACGTACCATTGCGTGACAAATGTGCCCCTATTACTTACAATTGAGCGTCAAAATAAAACAACATAAAACATATATGATTTCTTTCCGAGGATTATTAGGCTCACTCATCCAGGGCCATAGCCAAGATTTCTAATCGGAGAAGGCCCCGGTAGGGTGTAGGGTGAGACCCAGGTGAGTAACCGGATGTTAGCGAAAATGTAGTGTTTAGGTGGGTTCATTTAATGTATTTCGTACTGTCGAACATTCTTTATGCTTATTCTACTAATAACATTGTCAGTAACGTTAGCGTTAACGATCCAAATATTTAAGTAAATTAGATAATTGTGTTTTTTATTCTTCCTCAACATTGGAAATGCAAGTGGAGTTCCAGGGGAGTAGAAGCTCCATAAATGTAATATAAGCCTACTAATATTAATTAGCTAATTTCTTAATCTTATAATCAGTAAAAATAATCATGAACACATACACCTATTTACGATAGAAATGTCCAGTCCTTTGGTGGGAATGTTGTTTTGATTCTATAGTTATTTAATAAATATTGAGAATGAAAGTGACGATAGAGATGCAAGAACTAGACGGAGATAAACCCCGGAAGCTCTTTCGATGTATGCACTTAAGTTGCTTATTATTAGATCTTAACAATCGGGAAAAAGAAATACCCTAGATACTTTTTCTTTCATCAAAATAAGATTTACTATGCTACCAAAAGGTGAATGTCCATACAGCAAGACAAGGATTATACAAAATATTAGTAGGCCTATATTGTTGTAGGTTCGGAAAAGAAAGAGAACTAAATTCTTGTATCTATAGTTTATGTAATATGATATTATATTATGGGGGCATGGCGTTAGACAAAAGAACAATAATGATAATAAGAATAACAACAACAACAACAATAATAATAATAATAAGGGCCTATTATTATTATTATTACTACTAGGCCTATTACTATTGCTATTGTTATAATTATTACTATTAATAGGCCTATTGTTATTATTAGGCCTATTATTATCATAATTGCTATTAACAATGGTAATAATAATATTAATAATAAAAATAACAATTATCATAATAACTAGGCTTAATGATAATAATAAAAATAATTAGGCTTAATAATAACATCGTTAAACCAGGGAACAGTTGTAATTTCACTGTTAAACTAAGTCTGTTTTTAAAATACCTTATGAAGATTAGGTTTATGGGTTTTTTTTATATGTACAGTGTTTTGAACTACAATGAACTTCGAAGGCAAAGTTTAGTTTCATGTTGAAATATAATTAATTACTAGTATCAAATCCCTATCATCATCAAGTTTTTTTTCCCGAAACAAATGGCAGAATACATTACATAGTCTCATAGATTCTTTCATTTAAAGCAAATAGTTTATACCCTCAACAAAATATATTTTCAAATCCCGAACGCGAATCTAACAATTTTATTTGGTCTTTAGTTAGTGAAGCGGTGTTAGACCTATTGCAGTTATTGATGACATCACCCGCATACATGTCAACATGTGAGTTAATGTCTAATTAGGGAAGTAAAATATTTGATACCGATTTGGAAATCCTTCTAAATCCTCTGATATCCTCAAACATCAGCCTAACAAGCTCATCCTCCTACTATCATCCTACCATCCGCCATCACATGATTTACATTGCTTAACACTGTTTCTATGAAACGCACTGGGAGTCAATACCTTGAAGGCATTTCGGGTGGATTTCAACATCAACCGCAGCTAATCCATACCAATTGTCATAAGTAATTAGAGTAGGTCAGAGCTGTCAAGGATAATTAGGCATGTATAAGAAATTATATTGCACATACTAGCAGATAAATCTATTAAAATCTATATAGCATTCTGAGAATTAAAAAAAACCAATTGTTCTTTGCCAGTTCTGACCTGATCAACAGGAAGACGCCTCGTGGATGCGGTCACGGCGTTTCTGCAAACGTTTAGATCTTTCATAATAAACTTAGCCCTATTCTTAAAGGTACTGACACCAGAGATTCTGAATCCAAATGATGCTTATTTTGTACATGACTCTAAAAAATCTTCTTCTAATGAATGCCTATTCGTTCTAGATGTTAGAACTGGGGGAGAGGTATATGCAAAATAAAGGTAAGAATTAAGAAAAAGCGAAACCTGAGCTCTGTCTTTTGCCTTGGCGTTTGGGCCAGCCTGTATAATGCTGCCGGCGCATGGGGAGGTGGTAGGTAGAAAGGGGTATTTTTGCATTACGTAGGCTATAGGCTATTATGAGGGGTAGCGTTTCCGATGATTTAAAAGATACCGGTATACATTTGAAAAAAGTGAAGGACAGAGAGTTACAGCTGTACACCAACGCCATGGAAGATTGTCAATTTTTGGTTAACATTTCTCATTTTATAAAGCGACAATCGTCTACCCACAATTATTGGTAGCATATATGAGGTTTCTACATGGTGCGACAGATTTCTTTGGCAAAGTTATGGGCAACATATCATTCCTGATTAGATTAGGCAAGCATTTCTGTCGGCAGTTGAAAGAGAATTGCATTGTAACTTGCCTCAGTCTCCCCTTGTCCTAATACAGAAAGGCATTGAACAAGTTCGTTAATTTATAAGTTAAGATTTTATTGATGAGTTTAAGAAAACATGATTAATATGATAATGCAAAATGACAGTGCTGAAAACATTGAGTGTCGAAAATGGATGATGTGGAATTTGGAAAGCCAGAACAGGCAAGGACCATCCAAGATTCTTTAGAAGGGAATTTTCCGTGAGAGCCGAAAGAGTAGGTGTCCTTGTGAGATTCTGGTTTAGAAAAATTGTGAATTTTATCATCGTTTTGATATTTTGTATGAGAAGATACTGATTTATTTTGATTGTCAGGGGATTTTCACAAAAAGGAAAGGAGCCCAAATCATAGTAACATCCATTTTGAGCCTGACACACCACCTACATGAATGTACAGTATAGAAACAATATGTCTTGTATTAATAAACAAAATGAGTTAGCATTCTTTACAGACTGTCCTTTCTTATGCATAGTTGACTGACATCTGAATAATTCTTCTTGAAGTTCATGAAAAAGACATCCTAAGATAAATTTCTCGTGAGTGGCTGTACCTATTGCAGTATTGACATCTGGTGATCACAGCCTTAAAAGAGAAAAGTTCAGTTGGCTAAAACTGGTGGTATAACCACTGTGTGCGCGCTGAAGCTTGGATATTTTTATCAAGTTGCTCTTTTTGTGAAATACTGGTTATTGAAAAGAAACATTAAATATTGTGTTGGCCTGCTTAAAATTGATGCATGCCCACGTTTAAATGAACAGAGGTTGTATACT
The DNA here is from genome assembly GCF_011630105.1 of Anneissia japonica. Taxonomy (NCBI): domain Eukaryota; kingdom Metazoa; phylum Echinodermata; class Crinoidea; order Comatulida; family Comatulidae; genus Anneissia; species Anneissia japonica. Next base: position 1,658,738 of record NW_022712725.1, read on the forward strand.
GCCCAATTTACCATAAAGGGATCATGGTTGTGCACTACGCCTGGGCCTCCTGTTCAAAACCAAATAATTATTATGTTACATTTTGGTACTTAGGACGACCAACCGTCAGCCGACGAAAGTGGCGTATCTAAGAGCTGAAGAGTCTTGAAATGGGGGGTGGGGTGGGGTGGGGTGGGGTGGATGATGGAGGAGGCGAAGATGAAGTGGGGCTCGATAAAAGCTCGCAAAAAAAGGTAATATGAGGTGATTTTTAACGACTTGAACGTGATTTTTTTTTTTGCATTTTCAATGGGAAAAATGGGGGCACGAGCTTTTTCACGCCGCCCTCCTTCCACGCACACCCTAGATACGCCACTGGCCGGCGAATCCATCTTCAGTCTAGTCTGTGTGTCTTTGATGACGCGACGCCGTCTGGTGGTTGTTGGTGGCAGCCTAAGAGTATCGTAAAAAACTGATTTGTTGCGCACGCCTTTTGTGGCCATGGTCACCGCAGAGGAATAGACCGACTACCTTTATCCGATGCTGTGTGTGCCCGGCGTCAAGACTGAGGCCATGCCCCTCCGTCATTCGTATGAAATTTGGCTCTGAACACTACACTTCTTGTTTAGTCGCTCTTTTCAAGGGGGTGTTGAAGATATCCAGATTGAGGGAAATTGGAATTTCTCTCTACGACGAGAACTGTCGAAAAATATATGAATTCCAGGTAGGCCTATTGTATGGTCGAGTTATGACATACAGTAACATAATGATATCCAGTAATTTCATACGGAATTTGATACATTCACTTATACTACTTACATAAAAACAAGGTGTTGACATAACTCTCCAATGTTTTTACTCAAAGACGTGTTTATTTGGCTCGTTTGGTGTGTTTCTTTTTAAGTGCTAGCAGTCGGACACCTCCTCATTGATCGCGTGCCAGGGTCCGATTTTACGTGATCTTCCTACCTTAAGCTACACTTTACTTTAACGTTCTCCAACTGTTATCGGTTATGAGAAATGAATCATATTGTTTTTATAATACATTTCATATGTATGTATTCACTCGGTTGCAAAAGTCAAATCTACTGAGAGTCACGAAATAATGTTAGGTACGAAAGGTCAACAAACTCTAAATTACTGGGTCAGGTGTTAGAGTAATGTTTTGTTTTTGCCAGAATGTATTTACCGATAAAAATATGAAATGACTGAAACCAAAGTCAGTTCGGCTAGGCCTGTAATAGTTCAACATACTTTTATTAAGTATTTCCATCTTTTGTAGTCGGCTGTTTACTCGTATGAAACAGGTGATATCGGAACCGCAAGTAACAGTTCGCGTTGAATTTGTAAAGGAAAAGGGTGAAATACTGAAACGCGTTGTGTGTGTCGATAGATTGCGATTTGGACAAGGTACGGCAACGGAAATCAAATAGTAGGATAGGAAGTACTCGCTTTGATTGAGGACAACAGCGTGTGTCGTGTGCCTGATAATGGGAATTATCTTTTTAATGAAGTATCTATGAGAATTGCTGACATGATTACAAATAAGTATCAGAGTGGCTGTCTCATGAATTGCCGCTATTATTTTTAATTCGTTATTTTTTTCTTTGATTTGCTCATAATATTCAAAGTGTAAGTTTCATCATATTTGGGAATTAACTAGTGACGTCAGACATGTTAAAGAATGTTTTGAAATCCTTTGAATTGGATACTGACACAGAGCATCCGTGGTTTATTCAAATACTTAAGACCAGGGCGTATCGTGTTGTCGCTTGAGAGCTTCGAGGCTAGGACTAGTCATGTTCCGTGTTTACGTATCCAATTGGATTTACTGTGGCAATTTCAAAAAATTAACGCAAGAAGGGTCAGAGTACATATATCGTATAATTAAAGATATATATAAGAACTAAATTAAAGTTTATGTGTATGCCTCAGAATGACATATTCAAAATTGAATATTTAAAATGTACAATAAATATTTTATTCTGAGGCAGATCTATAACTTGCTTTGATTTCTTATTTATTTCATTCTGCCTATGCCTGTCTCTTATACACATCTAGATGTGTATATATATATATATATATATAATATATATATAGGCTTATATCTAACTTGCATTCTATAACTTGCACTTCCTATCTGTTGTTTGTGAATTTTAATGTAAATAGACCTAAATTTAATAAAGTTGTAAGCAATTTATATTTTAAGGTCTTTCAATTACAACAACTTAAACAAATTATAGTAAAGACATTGAAAACCGTTGTATTTACAATGTTTAAACAAGTTGTAAAACAATTCTTTAACGAGATAAAAACTATATTGGTCGATAAAAATTAATGCGAACACAAAATAGTTACAGAATATTACAATATATTACAATATACGGTAATACAATTGATGAGCAATTGTATTTTACTGTAAGTATCCACCAATGGTGACCAGTTTTCGTAAACAAAACGATATGGTAGGCCTAATTTATAACCAACATTTACGTTATGTAACTGTAGCGAATAAACGTTTAATTGTCTCTCATTATAAGTACCTACGGTATTTTGCCTTGTGGCAGGTTTTAATTCAGCCTTGGCACGCCACATAGGTCGGTCATGAGTACGTTGCTTTATTTCAGCATACGTAGGACGAAGGGATGTACATTTTATTGAATTTTATTGTGAACTCGGAACAAGTAGGCCTACAATGGAATACAAAAAAAAAGTTTTTTTCCAGGATAACAGAAAGACATCAACAATCCTAAAAATCATGTTGTTTAAAAGTGTACCGTAGGCCTATATAAAATTAATATTTTTTTTGTTTTCTACATACCAGTTTTTTCATTCATGATTACGTCATGTGGATGTAAAAGTGCATGACTCGGGTCACTCGTCTTGCTCGAGTTAAATTTTGATTTAAATAGAATAAAAAAAATATAATAAAGCATATGGATGCTATAAAAATAATAACAATATGTTTCAAATTTGATTTCATTCATCACAACATTCAGAAATGTTTGTTCACACTAAGTCGGGTCGGTGCTATTGGGTAATTACATTGAACTTAAGTTCCGTTTTTTAGGCAGGGCAACTGTTACTCAATATCCTGTATTGCTGAACTTGCTAGGTAACAAAATGAGATTAAGTGAAAGAGTATCATCATCTTTGCCGGTATGAAAATAAGGTAACCGCCAAAGAAAGTGAAGAGTTGTGATTGGGAGTAAAAATACACAGTGTCCTGGATCCAAATTCTCATTGGTCTATAGTATTTTGATTGACATTCAATTTCTTTTAGCATTACACACATTGAAAGATTTTCAAAAAAACTTTGTCAAGCTTTAATTATTTAATATTGTATTTTAACTATGAATTTTTCCTCATTTAACACGGTCCTGTGGCGTGTGATGGTAACACATAACCCTAGTTTCCCCAATAACAATAATAATAATAATAATAATAATAATAATAATAATAATAATAATAATAATTAAATAGTCATAATAATAACACTAAACTCAGTCCTCCAATAATAATGGCAATGATAATAATAATCATAATAATAATAATCATAATAATAATAATAATAATAATAATAATAATAATAATAATAATAATAATAATTAAATAGTCCTAATAATAATACTAAATTAATTCCTCCATGGTGTAGTAATAATAATGGCAATGATAATAATATTAATAATAGTGACAATTATGAAAATGATGATAATGAGATAATGGAATTCATCTTGTCCTACCCGAATATCAATTCGAAGTGATAGGAGCCACATTGGGCCCCATATCCAAACATTAGCGCCCTTGCACATGTCCCGGATGATAGCTTAAGCTACCCCTGAAAATGTTAATACGCGGAGATAAAAGATGACCTTCTGCTGCTCGTTGCTACTGCCTCCGGAGAAGCGCTTGTCATTTTGCGAAGATTCACAAAATTTCAAAGTGTCAGTTAAGTCAAGCACCCGTTAACAGGTGCTCCTAAGGCTATCATGATGCGTCATTTTTCTCAATTATTCCAGCAAAAATACTACGTTGTTTAATACACTACGTAATCAATTTAAAACATACAAAGTTAGCACCGCCAGCGCAATCTAAACCAAATAGATTTTAGACTAGTCAACCTAAACAAAATTGTGATTTTTATGAGCGTATTGTAGCAAGCATTAGAAACTTTTTTCGCGTAGTAATACCATTGTCCCCAAATTTGGCTAACGGAAATGCCGTGCATTTAGTAACAACAGTATAATCAAATTATATTATAATCTAATTTGTTTAAACTGCTCAGTGTATATATTAAAAGTGTGCCGGTCATATTTTATTCGTTAACAGCATTGTCCATCCTAGATCTAAATGTGATAAAAATTTCATACATAGCGTGACAAGGAAATATGAATACTTTACTGCTTAATTTCAGAGGAAAACAGTGTGTAGATGACAACATTAAACAATCAAAATAATATTACACGAGTTCCTTCGTTTTTTGCACTTAGGTTCTGAGGAATGTCCACAATATGCAGAGTCATGTTTCTGGGACATATACTGTATGCCTATGTCGAGTCAGTGTTCATGGTTTTTTTTTGGTTTCAGTTTTCGGCATTTTTATTTATGTCTGGATAGAGATGCGCTTGTATTTATTTTATTTAAATTCGACACATCCACCAACAAAAACAACATTCGACACGTTCTTGTACAAAAAATTATAAAAGACAAAACAACGAAGTACAAAAAGACAGGTTAGCGACGTGTCAACAGAGAATTCTCTCTAAAAAAACAATGAAAAACATGTTGAAGAATTGTATGACAAATGCATTGGTGAGCGCCACCTCTTTCTTCCTCTCTTTCTCTTAAGGTGTTAGATAGATATATCAGTTTCATATTTGTTGAATTATTTACTGAAACAAACACCAGATAGGCATATAACACGGCAAACACACTTTAGGTCGTGTTTACAAAGATGACAATACAGTACCGGTACTTCATTTTGGCGGCGATTACGGATGATGGCGACAAAGTGAACATTTTTCTAAAGTTGGTAAAATTGTGAATATGTTACTCTATTAAAGAAATATATTCCAGAGTATCTCTTCAACATGATTTTTATTGCATCCTATCATCTGCAACACATCAATCAACAAAAAATTGCAGGTTATCAAAAAAGGCTTACATAGCTTAGACACACTTTCAACCTATCTACTTGAAGCATACATAAGAGGAACATCTCTAATGTCTGCAGGGGAAGTATCACACTTGTTTATGTTAAAGTAGGCCAACGCAACCTATTAATGGCAAAGATCAGGTGAAAATAAGCTACTTTTTGAACCTTTAAGATCGTGGATGCACGAAGCAAAATGAACCATCAGAGCGTGTAACCATGAAGTTAAACGAATACTAGTGTATAATCTTATATTCGGAAATTGTATATGTAAGCCATAAAAATTAGAAACATGTGATATTTGTTAAACCTTCGTGTTGGCAAAGATGAAGGTCTATCGAGAACCTGACTTGCCAACCCAGAAAAAAGCTCATCTCAGTGGTTATGAATGGAGCATTATCTACGTGTAAATGTTATGGAACGTATGCGTACTTTTATCCCATGCACATGGTTATACTATCGCACTTAATATTCTTGTATTTACTCAGCCCTAATCAATCAATTAACCAACTAATGACATCGTAAATATCGTAGGAAGCCAATCTCTTTACGACAGGATGTTTTCTGAGGAGATCATGATAGATTCTCAGTAAGGACATTTCAACGGAATCCTAACAGTTGATTAGTGACATCCCACACAAAACGCCGTGTGTCAATCATTGTCCGGTCATTTTGTTCAGTTGGCAGATCGTATGACGAGCATACGTTGCCAGACTCACGGCATTTCCTTAGTTGTATTCTTGGCAATAGGCCCAAATACGCGTGTAACATTCAACAGTAGACCAACATAACCAGTCATGCTTTGCAGCACGTGCATGAAGAAATTACGCATGTTCACCGTCACCAGCACCGATCTTCCGTCGCAGAGGATTCTGAGCTGGGGCGGATGCGGGGGTGGGGGATGGTGCAGACGGTGCGATTGCACTCCCATAAATTGTATTAAAAAACATAATTGTTGTATTATATTGTTGACATGAATTATTGGTAAAATAAGGTATGAGAGTGCAATTTCCGGGCACCCAGACAGGTTCATATTCTCAGAATTTTCTAACCATGTTGGAGGCTGAGGTGGTGTGAACACTCATGCACCCATGGGCGCAGATCAGGGGAGCAGAGGACACTCCCAACACATATACCTTTTACTGCAATTCCCTTCTTTTTCGGCTGCCCCATTCTTCTCTTTACCGACTTCAAAAAATACAAAATTCTGCAGCCCGTGAGTGTACGCTTACCCCACGCCGTCATATTACTCCGATCTTGGGATTTCAAGCTCCCCGTTAAACAACGAATTGTTTTCAAGAACCTTATTTTAACATACAAAGCTTTATTATTTTCTTGTCCATCTTATATCACTCAACTAGTTCCTCGATATGTTTCATCTCGCCGCCTTCGTTCTTCTGACAAATCATTGCTATTTGTTCCTTGTTTCCGTACTAAGACTTACAGTGGTCGTACTTTTTCTTGTGTTGCACCTTCTCTTTGGAACGAACTCCCATCTTTCGTTAGAGACTCTTCCTCTCTTGATTCTTTTAAAATAAATCTAAAGACTTATTTGTTCACCAAATTTCAGGGTACAATGCGCCTTTCAATTGATCATTTTTTTGGAATTGGCGCTATATAAATGCTTGATTGATTGATTGATATTTTAAAGGGAAGGGGTTGGCCCCTCACTTTTCGTCCGCATTACAATTTTATAAGCCAAGAAGATGCATGCAAATTGTTGATATAAATGCATAATGACGCAGGTTTTAACGAAAGACAGCTAGATTACATCTTGTTTTATAGCA
>NW_022712725.1:1666348-1666715 GCF_011630105.1 Anneissia japonica
GTAGTTAAATGTATATACCCAGTGAGCGATCAGAGAGATAATGAAAGTGCTGATGGGATGCAACTGGCTGAACTGAGGTATATTAAAAATTTATTTGTTTCACCTTATTGGAATCATCAATTGCTTTACTTTTATTCATTAATTCAGTCCATATTATCAAGGTCTTCAAGCAGTTAAACAAAAATCAATAGGCATGGCAATACTGATTAATGTTATTTATTTACATTGCATGCAAATAAAAACATTTGAAATTTTACATCAGCCTCAATGTGTTCTTATTTTTTGAAGTACTTCAGCCTCATTTTTCTTTTAAAATGTACATTTTTTTAATTATAGAAAAAAACAAAAAAAAACAAAAAAAAAGAGA
>NW_022712725.1:1666736-1675324 GCF_011630105.1 Anneissia japonica
TTTACAGGAATTTCCTGTCTCATTCAAAGTCGATGAACATTACTTCTTGCCCTTCCTACTATGCATATGTAGGCCTAGATAAGTAATACAATACACATTCAGTACAGCACGGTCGACTTTGGCTTAAAAAAACTACGGTATGACAGTCGGCAGAAGACGGGAAATGCAATTTACTACCTCTAAAATCTTACAACTATCACAAATGTATTTTATTTAAAGGCTGGTATACTTATATCATATTGAAATATTCCACTAAAACCGGAGAACTTTCGTCCAAATTGCTTCACATTGTCACTTTCCTCGCGACATTGTTTACATTAGTTACCGAGTTTACAAGAACGTTAGTGATTGGCTAACAGCGTCTCGTCAATGCTTAACAGGTATGGTAAGTGTGCTGTGATTGGGTACTGCTTTCGTGAACGACATTATTTTTTCGAAGATAAATTCTCATTTTTGGTTACAGTCACCTGTCTCTTATACACATCTTTGGCCCCTCACTTTTCGTCCGCATTACAATTTTATAAGCCAAGAAGATGCATGCAAATTGTTGATATAAATGCATAATGACGCAGGTTTTAACGAAAGACAGCTAGATTACATCTTGTTTTATAGCATCGTACCGGTATCTCTGCCCACAAACATCTGAATTACATAATACACGACTCGAGTGTGCGTGCCTTTATCATAATTTGAGAAGTATGAGAAAAGCGGGTAAAGATAAACTGGTTTTCGGCACATGAAGTAGGTAAAGTAAAGTAAATACATCCAAGACAATTAAGTTGTATTTTATATGATACATCACAGCGATTAAATAGATGTTGATGAATTTTACTATATAAGAGTGTCATATCTGGCAATCTAGGAGTATTATTTCCCCAAATTTTACCACCTCAGCTCCAACTATGGTGGGGCTGAGATGGGTGTGGACTCACGGTTTTGAAGTAGGTAAAGTAAATACATCAAAGACAATGTTTTTAAGTTTTATTTCTATAGTACCGTTCATCAAACATATTAATTAGATCTCTATGTTGACGGAAATAGCTGATAAAAGATCATGAGAATTTGTTTGACTATAATGGTGATATGTGATGATGATTAATTTTACTATTTAAATGTGTCATTTCCGGCCACCTAGAGGTAGTATTTTCTTAAATTTTTCCAATCAGCCCCAACCATGGTTGGGCTGAGGTGGAGGTGGATGTGGTCGCATGGCTTTGAGGTAGGTCAAGTAAATTAAATACATCAAAGAAAGTGTTTCTCTAGTTTTATTTTCTATGGTACATCCCTCATATTATATTAGACCTCTGTGGTTGCCGAAAATCCCTGATAAAAGATCATGATAAATATGCTGGCGCTTCATTTAGAATATATAATGGTGATGTGATGATGATGAATTTTAATATTTAAAAGTGTTATTTCCGGCCATCTAAAGGTACTATTCCTCAAATTTTCTCACCTCAGCTCCAACCATGGTGGGCTGAGGTGGTTGTGGACTCACGGCGTTGAAGTAGGTAAAGGAAATATATCAAGACAATGTTTTTAAGTTTTATTTTCTATGGTAGGCCTACACCACACTTATTAATTAGGTCTCTGTGGTTGCCGAAAATTGCTAATAAAATATTATGAGAATTTTTTCATTCATAACACCAATATTTCTGGAAAATACTGCCTTGACAACGCCAGTGTACACTGCCCTGGGATAAAGATTTTTTCTTTAAGAGTGACGGGAAAATTTCATCAACTTTAGACTACCGTACTCTATCGTTTAATGTTGATACCTTAAAACTTAGTTTCTGGGGGCTTTGTACCCAGACCCCTATGTTGGTCCTGCTACTCGACCCGCTGGGTCTCTGGCATCTGATCTCCGCTATGAAGCCCAGCAGCTGCGCTGCCCAGGAGCAAGGGTTTTTGAATGACACTGCCACAGAAACACCGAACAACCGTGCATATTCTTGTAACCTACATCCACATTGACAACAATTCTTCATCAACTTGCTTTAGCCACACCGCCAACTCTTTCACTTCGTACCTTGTAACCTCCATCCGAAAAATACGAACTGAAAAAAATAATCCGTATTAGTTTTCACGGGTGTTTTTTTTTTATTTTTTATGTCAAAGACCATCGTTTTTTCATGACCGAATTCTAATTTCTAGTTGACAACTAGAGGCCTACAGAATATGTTCACTCGCATGCAAATATATCACTTCCGAATCATAAAAATGATGCTCGCATTTGATCTGCGGTTTGCCTAACAGGTCGGAAAAAAGAATTCTCCAGGCCTGAGATTACCATCTAACCACGATGACTCAATTCCGAATCTCTGCTAGTCGTATGTACACGGGTTAGGGGTTCATCGCACAAGCCCGATTAGTCACATACCCTTGCGTGAATGCTACCGGAACCCTGATGAATGTGTCATGCACCAATCTGCATTGACCAGCTATTACCATTAATGTCCCCTTCCCCTATCATTTCAGACTGGCTAACCATTTCTTGTGAAATTATTTATCATCAACTTCCAACTTGTGGTGGTGGTCGTGATTGATGTTTTGTAAATGCCGATGAGTCGCGGTTTCATGATCTGGATGGAAATACTAGGTCTATATATGGACTGATAACCAATTAGCGGTACTCTTTGTTCGGCAAATATAAATCAAATTTTTGTTTTTTAATTCATCCTAATTCAGTTAGCAGATCTACTGTGCAGATGGAAGTAAAAACGGAGAAAAAAGAAAGTTACAGTTGCAAACAAGATAAGATGAAACATGTAACAAATACATTCAAAATCGTATGAAGAATAAAAAATGCTTTAAATATTTTCGAGAATTTAACATTTCTGATTTAAGAAGGTGAGCAGGGGAGTGGAGGTGTCCGTGGGGGCGCCAGGGCCAACTGTCGAGAGAGAGAAGCATTCGTCGGAGAGAAAAAAAGCATTTCTGTATTAAGAAGGACCTTTTGTCGGGAGAAAATCACAATTCGTAGGGGGATAAAATTATATTAGAGAAGGTGAGTGGCAAATAGCACTAATACAGGCCCAACACCAGTTTTTGTTCCGAATAACAAGTACATTTAAGTGCCGGTTATCATGGACTCGTGTGTCTCATTATGATAGTTAATGGAATGACTAATGAACTGGAGAATAATTGAAAGAGAAGTTAAAATGATAAGATAAGAATGATAAAATAACTTCCAACAGCCGTAAACAATTTTCCCAAACGATTCTATTAACATTAATACATTAAAAATACTCATAATAAAAATTAATTTTAAAAAGTTAACAAAAAGTAAGACTTTTAGCACCTAACAAGCTAACAAAAAAGTAAAACCTCAAATACCAAACATCTCCGTTTCTTGTTCACCAAATAATTAATGATAAGTACTCTGTCGCCGTTAATCACCGCTCACCGGCGTTCTATTTATGGCAACTCCCAGCTTATAATCTTTGCTACTCATCTGTGGGGAAACTGCACTCTGTTGGGTTCATCAAAATTCGCGAAAACACGGTTTCAGACGATCGCTTTGTCAGCCTCACCTGCCCGGAGCAGCTCATGACCAGGTCGCTTAATTAACTACTACACAAAACATAACATCCATTGACAATATCGTGATCAAAATTTAACCCTGCAAAACATCAAAGGTGTGGTGTTTCGAATCAACGATAGCATTTGCAGTAGAACATTATCATTATTAAATTAATTTGTAAACGGGATATCAATCAGGTATTAATGGGAAACGAAGGAACATTAGGCCCTATAGGTCTCCAATAAATGACATCAACTTCAATGAATTTCTGCATACAGCCAGAGGCATCTGCAGGATTTACGGTCAAATGTTAAATCTTATTAATATCGTTGGTTGGCTTCCTTCCAAAATAATAATTATAAACAGTATTATCGACATCATCATAACATATATCAATAGCATTATAAACATTGTTATCATCATCATCATCATCATCACTGTATTATCTTCATCGTCATTATTTTCATGACCGTCATTATTATCATCACTAGCTCCTCCTTCGTCATCTTCCTCCATTGGAAGTAGCCGCCATCGCCATCGTCTCGTCGTCGACATCGTCATCATCACCACCGTCATCTTCGTCATTGTAGTTGTCATCATCATGACATCATCGTTACTAAACTGCTCAAAAGATCTCTGCATATCAGCCCGCCTGTGAATAATGGGCAGTTCCGTGCCTGTAGAATATCGACAAATCTAAACGTAGACAGAACTTGTCGCCACGATTCCGACACATATTACACCGATTTTGTCGATATAATTGTTCTTTAATATGTGCGTGTGTGTGGTTTAAATGTGTGGGTGGAACACTAAGGGGGAAAGATAAGGGATGCCAACATTATACAGTATCTCAAAGAACAAGTCCCTGACAACTTTGAATGATTAAGCTACATGGGATATGAATAATCAACATAATACATTAGGCCTATCACTTCTTTCTATGAATTCATGTTACATAATTCTTGGTATTTATTAGATCATTTGAAATCCAAGGTATTCCCATCAATGTTGATTTCCATTAACTGTCGTTATACTTCGAGTTGATTCGGCTTTTATATATTCAATTATTTGATGACGGTTAATGAGATACAGATTTTTGAATATTTAAAAACTGGCGAAAAAAGGAGCGTAGCCATAATTTTTTCCCACATTTTCCCTCCAGTTTTTAAATATTCAAAAATATGTATCTTATTAACCGTTCCCGAGTTTTTCGTCAAATACGCTTTTTGTGTCTTAGAAAAATCAGTTGTTCCTCCGGAGCCTGGGTTTAAGCCAGCATTTGGGCATTGCAGTTGCCATAATTTACAATCCAACAGGCTTTAACCCTTAGCCCAGTTGGTCCATCTTTGCACACCCCGCACCCCCATGGTAATCCTGGACATGGCTCTGAACACAGAAAGCCAACAAGGTACAAAACACAGAGTGAAAAAAGAATTTACATTTGCTGAATAGAATTGAGGTCCTCGTCTGTAAGTGTTATGAGATTCTTAGGCGTTAAAAAACCCTAATTCCAACAAAAAGTTTGTCCCATCTTTTGAACCTTTCTGTGTGCTAGCAATATAGTAAAGTGCTGAGTAGTAGTAAGGTGGGGGGGGGGAGCCCGTGGCCATTCTGGGGTCAATTTGTACTGGGAATTGGGCGTTGGCCTCAGAAAGCACACAGGCGTTCCGGCACTGGTCAAGGCTCCGTAGTAAAGTGCTATATGTAAAGGAGGAGCCCCGGGAAAAGCCGGGACTCCCTTCTGAGAAGATCCCTGGGGCTGCGCCCCGAGATCTGCTCACAGGCGTTACGCCACTGTCTATATTATTTATAGAGTCAACACCACCCGTTGCATTCGTCTTTCATCCCTGGACAATTTCAAATCTGCTGAGGGTTGTTTCTATTTTGATGCCGTCGCAATCTAAATGATGTCATACATATCAATGTTTATCCTAATATTTTCAAATACAGTACATCATACCAATCCCCAATTCATGCTTCAGTTCCCAAAACAATTTAGGCCTTGATGGTGTGACTACGTTATGATACAAAAAAAGAGCTAAACTCTTAAGTCTTACTGTAATGCTTATTTACATTAAGTATTTGTAAATTTGAACGTTAAGGAACCTGTGTGAACAAGCTTATTCCAACCATGGAGCTAACAACCGAGAATTGGGACGTTCTGCTGTCTATGCAGACACCTTAACCACACTGGGGCTGCACTGGGAGTTTGAATTGGAAGCAACTGATTTTAAACTTTTTTGAACAACGCAAGTTCTCGACGTATTAACAATAGCATAGCAGATCAATACGATACTTTGAGGCCAGCCATTTATAACAATAAAACGAGATTTCCAAAGCGATACATACAGTAGTATGAAAAATGTTACTCCAAAAAAACGTAATTTGACTTTATTTTCATGTTTCTTGATATCATTATTCAAAGTTGTGTTAATATTTAATACTGATGTGTAAGCCATGATTAGAGGGTGGATACAAAAAAATCGAATTACATTTCTAATTTCTTATTTTCGATTTTTAAGGCCTACCAGGTTTGATGCGTTTTTCGTCAAACACTATCTGGATTAACGCCAAACTTAATATTACAATTAAGTACGCAATGTCGGGGTCATTTCTCCAGTTGTTGCCTAGGCTATGACGTATTTCCTTAGTACCAATATCAGGTGCTTCTCTGGCTAATAACGTCTTACACATTTCGTGCTAAAGTACATGATACAATGACGATGATGATGAAGATAATAATAATAATAATAATAATAATAATAATAATAATAATAATAATAATAATAATAATAATAATAATGACAGTTTAATAATGATCCTATATATTCTCTGCCCACTGGTGACCTTGGTTCTGATTATCACTCACCCCTTCCCCTTGCCAAAAAACCCTGGATCCGCCATTGAATGGAGGGGAAAAGACTCATGCATGTTGAGCGTACAGTATTTCCAAGTGGCCTACATTATTATTTAACTTTTCCTATAGCATGTTATCTGTTCTAATTGCCTGGAGAAAGACTCCATAAACTTACTGTTCGGTTTCCTGATTATAACGCACTGTTAAACATTTTCATTCAACGATATAAAAGCGGCTATGTATCATAAGATTATCGGGTCATCTGGGATTTTAACATCAGTCGGAGGGCATCCGTACTATATTATAAAGTTGTAGGTTCGAATCCCACTGAGACCTTTTATCAGTGGCCACTTTCGGTTTAAGATCTCGCAATCTTCAATCATCAAAGTGGTTTCGCAAGAAATGTCATTATAACTACGCACGAAAAAAAGATAGGTCTGATTAGGTGACATTATTTTTTATCATTTATATTGAAAGGCATATTCACGCGGTACCATGCACAATTTCTATTTGATGGAATTTACATCATAAAAATAAAATCATGGAAAGTCTATCACATATATGTTTTATTTAAAAAAATAATTTCAGCTATTATCTGGAGCAAAAATAGACGATCAAAATAAGAAAAATGAATCTGTCTAGGCCCACTAATATCACGGTCAGATAAAAATCAAAAATCCTCAGTGGATGGTTTTACTTATTGTGTAGTACGGCTGAATACTGTATAGCAAACAAAACGCTAACTGGATGAGTCTGTCTACCCTGGAACCTTGAGGGAACCCCCTTTTCCATTTCCATTTTGTAGCGTCAAAGTATTACTCAGGATTTATCTCTCCAATGTACGTACGTAACACTTGGATCTTCTGATTCAAGTTGTCTACAGCGGAAATAACTGGATTTACGCTGCCATTTGGTGATAACACCATATAAGGCATTGCCAAGGTTAGGCCTGGCATGCACTGAGCATATACTACTGAAACAGAGATGAAAAACACATTTATAAACACTTTCTCATAACTACTTATACAGTGGCGTATCTAGTGGGGTGCGCGGGGGGTGCACGTCCACAAAAAAAATTACTCGCCCCCCCCCCAGTCGCCACCAAAAAAATCACGGTCAAGTAGTTAAAAATCACCTAAAATCACTTTATTTTGCGAATTAGCGCCCCTCAATCATCGAGCCAACCCTCCGCCACTTCACCTTCGCGCCCCCTCCACCATCAGCACCCCATACAACGTTCTAATTCGTTAGCATAAAAAATAAGGCAACAAGAAAAGATTTATATGCCTATCTAATTAATAATGCAATACCATTTCTCCCCGATGACTCGCTTATAGGCCTATTAATTTTGTTTAAAATTGTTTCGAATGATTTTCTTTTTATTCTGGGAGTTTGAAATGCACAAAATTATGGTTATTTAAGAGTTATGATAGTTACTGAGAAGCACGCTTAGGATCCTATGGCCTACATAAAATCATCACCAAGCTGAATATTGTTATTTAACTTATAGCATGGTTTTATAGAGCAGTTCAAAGATCGGTGTATGTAATCATACCATTGGCATTGGCTACTTTATTGGCATACTGTAAGAATAATATTTCATTTTAAAGAGGCATTTTTTGCAGGCCGCTGCCAATAACTTGTCTATAATAATATAATAATAAAAAATATCTTTATTTAATCACGGAAAAACTCAATTCAGCAGTAAAACTTATAATAAAAAATATTACAATGCTGTTCTTCCTCAGTCCATGGACCTAAAATATATCAGTTAAAATTGCAACATGGAGAAAAATACGAAAAACCATTCATAAAAGAGAAACAAACCATACACAACATTAAAATTAGCAAATACAATAGATGGAGGTTAAAACCTATATTTGAGGTCCTAAAATATATTTCTTTCAATCGCAATAGTTTTTGAAGTTCATTACCGAAACACGGCTGTACTTAGCTGGTCTAGCTTTGGTCTAACTGTTGGGTCAGTAACTATTCGAGTATCCTAGGCACACATGAGATAATGTTTTAACTAAAGAAGTTTTATCTATTTTATGGTTGTATTATTATTGCCTAATTCTGACCCATTTATAAAAGTAAAACAATTTAACCCACAAACCAAGTAGCAATGTTTCTATAGCGAATTGTTTCAGTGACTAATATTCTTTGTTAGTAGCACTAAATAAATCAAAATTCAGCCCTCTACATTGC
>NW_022712725.1:1675348-1709899 GCF_011630105.1 Anneissia japonica
TGATGACTTAACATAGAATATGGCAACTTGCCAAAACGCCTGTTGTAATTATATTTTTCGCACCTGTTTAACTAGATCAGGAAGATTATTGGCTATATACCTAAGAATGATTGTTGATGTATCGTCGCATCGAAATATAGGCCTATCATATATAAACTAAATACACACCCATACGTCCACACAAACCACCCACCACCCACAGTCAATCAATCAATCAATCAACCCTGTATATATAGTTTTATATTATAATAATTGTGTAGGTTATCTATATCTTATAGGCCTATTTCTTGTCATCATCATAATATAAATTTATTCTTGGTCCCAATCTAACTTGTTCTCGGTACATCGGTCAGTAGTTTGAGATACGGCATACTCATATTCATATCCACCTCGGTTTAGTCTGTGTGAAAGAGTCTATTGAAGTTCTTTGCGCATACAGAAGTTGTAGTCATTCATCGAAAGGTGGCGCTATTAAAAATGTCCTTTTGTTTTTTTAAGATACGGTAACCCTTTTCATGACTGCGTTCTATAGTAATTAATAAAAGCAACTCCATCCAGTCTTTCAAGGCCTATATAACCACTACAACGATCGAATCGATTTTAGATCAGTTAAGGACAAATACATATAATTCATTACCGTATCAATAGTTAAAAAGAATTTAAATTTGTAATACTTTAGTAGGCCAACAGAAACGGTGTTTGATTGTATGGGACAGGATGGCCTTTTGAAGCAACATCCATTTTTGTTAATGAGTTTATTTATTAAATTACCTATAGGTATTACCAAGGCGCTAGTGGTTTCTCACATAAAATCTTAGTTTCGGTTTTCTTGCTTAGGCACGCATCAGAATCAAAAGAGATAAAACACAGTGGAAGACTGCTCTCTCTCCTTAGAGGGCTTCTGTACTGGGATACGAAGAAGTCTTTTTTTAATGAATTGGATAGGGAATTTCCGTAGCCGATGGCAAATGTCAAGTTGGCAGTGCAAGTCCCCTCGAGTGTCTAAGAACTAGAGCGCTGAAGTGTCATATCCACGGGAGTTACGCCGTACAGAATTAAGTTTAAAAAAACAACACAAACAATCTTCATGAATGAATATGAAAACATTTCACAAGGGGAATTACTGCAGAGTTTAACCGGAAATCGATTATGAATAATACACCTCAGTTGCTAGTTTTTTGTTGTCAGGTTGACACTACCTGAATTAAAATTGAATATTTTGCAAACAGGGGTGGCAGTTTTAGTATAGTAGTAGGGCTAACAGGTGTCCAATATACAAATTCCAAGCGTAACATTCACACGAAAATATTAGGCTTATTAATAATAATGACGATATAATACATAAGCATTTAAAAATTACATACAAAAAATGCAGTGGCTATTGCTACACAAGTTTTAAACAAATTCCTGATTCTGATTGGATGTTATTGTCCTAGTCAATAATATACCATCCAATCAAAATTAAGAATTCGCTTAAGACTGATGTAACAATAGCCACTGACTAAAATATAGCCAACAATTGTGTATACTATAATACGTGTTGAGTCAATACTGATAATGTCTGGTAGAAAGTACAATGAACCGTTGTACTTCGTTTGAACTACTGTATTCCTACAAGAAGATCACACAGAGGTTTAGGAGAATGCAACGCTTTCCGTACCAACATAATAATAAAAAAATTCTTGAAGCGTTGCATGGCGAGTGTCAATAAAAAAAAATCAAAACTTTCGGTACACCATTACATAATAATTTATCTACTGTTTGTGTTTATGTTGCAGCACTGTCTTATTAGTTCATGCTTTAAGCCTGGCTTT
This sequence comes from Anneissia japonica, assembly GCF_011630105.1. Lineage (NCBI taxonomy): Eukaryota > Metazoa > Echinodermata > Crinoidea > Comatulida > Comatulidae > Anneissia > Anneissia japonica. The sequence continues at coordinate 1,677,163 of NW_022712725.1, forward strand.
ATTAGTTAGTGCATTAAACGGTACTTTTGCTTAAATATCTGTGCTCGATCAAAGTCTGGGTACAAACTGGGAAACCATAAAAATAAAATAAAAACCGCACTTAATTGCTATTGAAGATGATTAACTTCTGATAGGACACAGATGAAAACAATTTTTTTTTTAAATCTACAAACGAATACGGTAGGCCTATCAGACAATTTAAAGACCAGTATAAAGACAGGAACAGTCATTCATGTGTAGTTTATAGTTTCCAAGATTTTCGTTAACATTTAAAACAAAATAATGTTCAAATTCATCACCGTTATTCTAAGTAGGCCTATCTGTTTTATAGCCTTTTATGGCTTTTCAGCGACAAGTACCGTATATACTTAGTTTTTTTTTTGTTTTTTTTACTATGCGGTGTGTTAATTGCTAAGTAGTGCATAATAATTAAACAGGTCACTGATTGAATATTGTTATCGTGAAACGGCAATCATAAAATTACAGCAACAACCACTTCGCCTTTAATCGTTCCCAACAAGAAATCAAGAAATATCTGGGTCAATAAGACAGTGTTCACCAGCCAACACTAATTAATGTATGAACTTTAAAAAAAAAAAACGACCACAATTAAATAATCCGCCTATCAATAAAAACATAGCAATATAATAGGCCTACTATTTAAGTATACGGTACCATATGACCTATTGTTGTGTTGTAAATAATTTTGGGAACTAAGAACGCAAGTTTATTGTAGTTAGGCATTTGTTTCAATAAATTGGAACATTTTATATAACATCCGCCAGACGAAGAGACTAATCTTGTAAATGGTTGATTCGTGTGCGAAAAAACCTCATGGTATGTTTTAAAGAGTGCCTACACTCGCTCGACTGCGTCATGCTATAAATGACACGCATATACGCGTATCCTACAGGCCCTGGAAGTATACGATTGGCTACTATATATGCAAATGGCGGGGATAGCCCTAGGCATTACATAAACTAGGCCTATGTAACCTACTTTTCAATGTAAAAACACCGTTCATACGTGTAACGCCATCAACCTAAATGTTGTAGTCGTCCCCAACACACCCATCCGCTTTTGCAGTTCATTGATATTTTTCTTTCGTGAGTGTATGTGTTATTAGGTCAATTTCAATTTCTCATAATGCTATAATGGATAGAGCGAATTCGGCACTGCATATCTCGCAGTGGCACATGATATTAATTTTTTGCTAAAATATTTCCATGTCAATAAATGGCATCCTTTTTTAATCGCAACTGTTGGGTATTTTTGGTTCACATCCGCCCGTTAAAAGTGGGTTAAGTTATTATATAGTGTTGACGCGAGTTACGTATAGCGAGTGGGAAAAAAACATTTTTTCCCTAAAAACAGCAATTCTTTAGGGAAATGTTCTTACCGTTTCTCCTTCTCACTAATCATCATTCTCCATCGTTATGAACGAACAAAGTCAAAAGCAATTTGTATACAACGTTTAGGACGAAGCTGTGATCAGCAAACGCTTGATTGTAATGGTAAAACTGACCAGTACGTCCTCAGTAATTAAACAAATCGGGGCTCATCAAATAAAAGGACCCACATTTTACTCTAGGTCAAGCCTTGAGTAATTAGAGGAAGCAGTATATATAAGGTAGGTCGATGGAGGTGGAGTCACTTTGAAGGCATAATCAAGCAATCGTCTCTGTGCTCCCTTGGGCTCTGCTTCTGCGCGATGCATTCGACCTGAGCTCGAAAGATGAAGGAGATATAGTGTAATCCCATTTGACTTGAGCACCTCCTAGGCATGGTTCAATGTGTAACATAAAATAAAACATAATGACAGCAACTACTAGGCGTGGCCAGGGCAATGACATTTTTAAAGAGTTAAAAAGATTATTATTACACGGTTGAATAGTACTTAGTTTAAAATGTCTGCTGACTTCACCGCAAAGTAATTTGTAAACACGTCAACCTAAAAATGTTTAAACATATAGGGCCCAGTTCATAAAGCAGGCCTACGATTTGTGTTTGCTTCTGTTGTTACACAACTATATAATTACGTAAATACATAGCCTAGATTTATATATGTATAGCTAGATCCACGTATATAGATGAAGACAGTCCTCAAAATACAGGAACAAATTATGCTAGGCCTATATTGTTCATTTGAGCACCATTTCCTCATTTGCCAATTTATGTATACGCAAATGTGCTTGATATTCATATATGTATATGTAAAACAAACGGATAATTAATAATAATAGTGCTCAAATAGGAACAAGATGTTATAATCGTATCAAGCATCCCTTCAGTTCATTAAATTCAGCGATTCGAACCTGCAACCTCTTGCGAGTGTCATATTCATTAGACCACGGAGACCAGGATATACGTGCAGATTTAACCCCAGCCACTTACTCTCATAAAACAGACGCTCACACATCTACAACTATTTACTATGATTTCCAAGCTGCGACCTATAAGCTTTTCAGCTTAACTCCACCGTGTGTGATCGTTTCAGTCAGTTGTATGAGGGGGTCATATTATCTTCGCCACCTGTAGGTCTCTGTGGTCTATTGGATATGATGTTATCCCTCAATCGCCCTCCAGCTTATTTGGCTTCCCCTGTGTATGTTATAACACACATGGTGCAATCAGCACTTTCCATGTCGAATTCCTAAACTGGGGAGGGGCGTTATCGCTGCCCGAAGAGCTGAATTCACATTTAGGCTGGACCGAATTCAAGCGCGACTGAAACCCTGTGACACTGGAAATAATGTCTGACGGCAGCGGGAAGGGGAGGACTGGAATTCATAGTTTCCGGATCATAACAAACGAAGGGAACTGGGGGATGTGAGAGGGCTGACGGTTCGACACTACGGGGCATTAGAGACTATTTGTGAGCACTTCAAACGCATATTTATATGGATGCAGTTTAATATTAATTTTCTTTCAGTGTTAATTATCTTGATTATCATTATTATCTTCAGCCACCATCGTCGTGTACAGTTAAGCGAAACGTATTAGCATGAAGTATAGGTCTAACCATTATGTAATACTAATATATTATTTCAACCAATCTTATGTTGGTGAACATTGGAAGGTTCGAAAGTGCACGGCTCCTCGGCTGTGCTCAACATAATACTATCCAGGTTTGCTGTGTCAACAAGCGGCCTATTACATAAAAAGTTCATTGACAAGAATATTCCGTGATTAAAATGTGCGTGGTTTGACATTTTTGTCAAATTCATACTGACTAACTATAATGATCTTCATCCATGATGTTTTCCATGTAAACTCTTCCCACATCAATATTGTCCTCGTTAAAAAAAACTGTATTTTTACCAGAGTTCGTGGAACAGAGAAATGAATAACTTGCCATCCAGTTGTGGTTAAATGTTGTGGATGTGTTAAATAAGCCAATGGCAAAGGAAACATAATTAGCGTGTGACCCTTACTGCTTGACATCCGATCTAATCCACACTCAGTTCATTCTGCATTATCCCCCTGTGTGCCACCATCCCCGGCCCCGTATACGCTACGTATCAAGATAGTGTCGCTTTCGATTATCAAGACAGTGAACTTTGGCCATATCATTACGTCATTGCTAATTTTAGCACGCTAATGAGTCATCATTTGGAATCGGACTTCCACGCTGGACGATATGACACCAAAGTAACTAAAAATATATATGACAATCAACAATGAGCTCATTCATACTATCAACCAGTAAGTATAAATAGCCAAAAGCATGGAAGGAAAGGCACAATAGGTATGGTACACGGCCAAGGAAGTAGGCATAAACCCACCTTTGTATGTAGCAGGTAACATTTAGGACAGGCTAAAAAGGTTTCATTCTATTTGTATATGCATTTTATACATTGTGCAATAACATGCCTGAAATTTTGCATTTACAAGTCGGACAGTGCGGTAATCAGATTGGCTCCAAGGTAGGTATAAATACGTTCGAACTTTGCCATGTTTATAAGAAAAATCTGCTGGTGGCAACATTAATAAATATTGTATAACAAAAATTTAACAGAGGGCGCTGTTTACAAACTATAACAAATCCTTATTCTCGACAGTGCAGTGCAATTATAAACCAGTACCTGATGATGCCAAAGGTCGGACAATAGATGGTAGAACATGAGTATAGCATGGTAGTCATGCTCGTGTATACAGTTTAGCTTATTCTGAAATACATTTGTACGATTAATTGTATTTAAATATATTTTCTATGGAAACGTAACATTAAATAGCTAACAAAATAACAAGAAATATTTCCTATAAAAAAACGCCGCAACATCAATACGGTAATTTAAATGTCATAGTATATCGGAAATGAAACTAAAATAATATTAAAATATCTCGTTATAGGCTAAACCCTTTGGAATTGACTCGTCTTCGAATTATACTATCAGTGTAGGCCTATGGTAAAGTTTATTATACTACGCGTACTATTTCTTAGTACGGCACTTTTTTTTCCTAAATGTAGTTATCCGAATTTCACTCGATATGATCGCACGCGAAGTTAAAATGTTGGAGAGTACCTTAAAAAAGTCGCCATAATTCATTAAAAAAGGCCGATTGATGGTGGGATTGTTCATTGTTCGCTTAATCATAAAAGTGACGTGACAGAATACATTAATTTTTTTTTCTTCTATAAATTCATCTTCTTTATTTGTTTTACTATTTATTTTCAAAACTTAAAAAGTTGGCGGATTACCACTGTTATTTCAAAATAGAAAGATTAATTATAGTACATTTTTCCATAGTTCTGGGAGGTTGTTTCGGAAGAACATGGAATAGCACCAGATGGATCGTACAATGGCGATTCTGACCTTCAACTTGAGCGAATCAACGTCTTCTACAACGAAGCAATTGGTGGCAAGTATGTTCCACGCGCAATACTCGTTGATCTTGAACCTGGCACGATGGATGCTGCACGATCTGGAAAGTATGGCCAACTATTTCATCCTGACAACTTTATATTTGGACAGAACGGTGCTGGAAACAACTGGGGTAAGGGATACTATACAGAAGGTGCTGAACTCATTGAATCGATTCTTGATGTTGTTCGGAAAGAAACTGAAAACTGCGACTGCCTCCAAGGTTTCCAGCTGACACACTCCCTCGGAGGAGGGACAGGAGCAGGACTTGGTACGCTCCTCCTCGGTAAAATTCGCGAGGAATTTCCTGATAGGCTCCTGACAAGCTATAGTGTGGTTCCCTCACCCAAAGTATCAAATGTAGTGGTAGAACCTTATAATAGCACACTGTCAGTCCATCAGTTGATCGAGAACTCTGACATGACATTTTGCCTTGACAACGAAGCCTTGTACAACATATGCACACAAACACTGAAACTACCATCACCGACATATGGTGATCTAAATCTTCTGTTATCCCAGTCGATGAGCGGCATCACGGCAAGTCTGCGATTCCCTGGACAGCTTAATGCAGATCTCAGAAAACTTGCCGTAAACATGGTTCCGTTTCCACGGATGCATTTCTTTATGCCAGGATTTGCTCCCTTGATCAGTCGTTCGAGCACAGAATATACTAACATGAGTGTAGCAGAGTTAACGCAGCAGATGTTTGATTCTCGTAATATGATGGCAGCATGTGATCCAAGACATGGACGGTACTTGACGGCGGCAGCACTGTTTCGCGGTCGTTTGTCGATGAAGGAGGTTGAGCAGGAACTCTACAAAATTCAAAGTAAAAACAGCAGCAACTTTGTAGAATGGATTCCAAACAATATCAAAACTGCTGTCTGCGATATCCCGCCGAAAAACTTGCCAATGGCAGCCTCCTTCATTGGAAATAACACAGCTCTGCAAGAAATATTCAAACGCATAGGAGAACAATTTTCAGCCATGTTCCGACGTAAAGCATTCATTCACAGTTATTGTGGAGAAGGTATGGATGAAACAGAATTCACAGAAGCCGAAGCAAACATGAATGATTTGATATCGGAATTCCAACAGTATGAAGATTATGCTGAGGGAGAAGAACAATCTGATGAAGATGTCGAGGAAGAAAACGATGACCAGTAAACATGATTTTGGTCAGACCATGATACAAACCTTAAGTGTCATCACCTGACTCTATCAGTGACAGATTCATTACAATTTAACACTGTATAGTAAGTACTTACTAGTTGGCTTCTTCAGATATAACGTCCTTGGTAAAAAAAAATGTTACTGCAGTTGCTTCTTATTTCTAAATATGTAGACAACACTGCTCCAGTTGTCTTAACTGTTGGTCATATGTGAGCTCATTGGAATTTCCAATACTGTACTTAGTAACTCTATCCTCTATTTTAACTACCTATGTTCCTTATAAGAAATAACAAATCTTTTATCTTATATTATTCTATAGCAGATTAATGGAGCTACACATTTTATTCATTATGTTCCTTATGTAAAACATTAATAGTTTCCATGTCTGGTGTGTGATTTAAAAAAAATTTATATTTGTATATTGAATATTTAAAAACAAGATAAAATCATATTTGTACTGTATAAAGTGCTTCAATCAAATGCTTGATGGCAAGTTGTGTGCGACTCTTAACCGGTTTTCGAATACTAGATGCCAAGGGGGAGGATCCGGGATTACAAAAAATGGGAAGGGGAGGACAGTATGCAATTTGGAATGAAAACAAGAGAAAGAAATTAAATGTGCCCCATGGTCACCAATCATAATGCCACCCTGATGCTCTATGGGTGTATGCATTGTACAATGATGTTTGGTAAATATTGTAAATGAAATGATGTGTTTGCAAAATCTGCAAAAACATGTATAGTATATCCTGTGGTTTATTGGTATACTACTGTATTATTACTAAGCAGATTTTAATCACGACGAAATGACTACAGGATGGACTCTAGTTATCTGCACAACATAAATTCACTTAAAACGATATCTAAGATTTCAGAGGATGCATGACACCATTACGTCCTAGATCTTACTGTTGTTCAATCAAATATTGTCATGACATGATGTTGAATTTGTGTAATCAGCTAATTATGTAATACAAGTCAAAACATGTCTATCACGTTGGCTTATAATGTTAGTGTAACGCTTAACTGGTGCTAGAGAGTATTCAATTAGACACTTGTCAAGATTCATTACATTTAACCAATTTAATACATAATATTTATACAAATCTTTTGGCTTTCTGAAATTGTTTGGATGTTAATACATTACTGTTAATTATCAAGGTACTTAAAAAATACAATGACTGTTTCAAATAATGTGTTACAAACTGACCTGCAGTATGTACGCGTAATACACTGAATCTCAGCAAATCAACGATGCTCATGTTGCTATTTATAGCATTTCAGTGTGAGGCTTACTAGAGATGGTCACATCAAAAGAATGGTTAGATAATGTTATGCTTTTAACTGTGACATCACATCTATATTCAAATATGTTGTAATTCAGACAGCAGCATAAAAAATTGGAATGTTTATCTTGTCTCCTGTTTTGCATCTCCATGATTCTAATCCTTTTTGTAAAGGTGTCCTATGCATTACTGAACGTACTACGTTACACTACAAACAACATTACCTGTTGGTTCTAAATTCAAAGTACACGCTTTTGGTAGCCTGATCGACATACCGGACAGACGTTACGTTCAATGAATGACAGCTCTTCAAAGGCACATAAACATACATGGTGGAAGATGTGAGTGCAGGACAGAAGCACCTTCTTACGCTTGGACTGAGCCTCTGGTGGCGAACTCGGGGTAGGAAGTCTGGGAGAAGACTCATCTGGTGAACTGTCTAAAGGCATGATGCAGATTGGACAATCAGTGTCACCCCGTCTTAAGGCCTGAAATTGAAATTAATCTTGTTTAAATAATTGAAATACATGGCAAAATTTAAATCAATGAATTAAAACAATCAAATAAAACAAGAAAGCTCAAAAAATGATGAAAATTATTTTTGATCTTGATTTGGAGAACACTTTGCTGTCAAACCAGAAAATCAAAGATTATATATTTTTAAAACTTAAATAGAGGCATATTTTGTGTTAAGCTAAAGCACAGTTTCAATATTAAAGCCATGGCATGATAATCATCCAATCAATTTGTTATGTATTCTTGACCACTGCCCTCAGTATTAACTGAACTGAATCACTAAGTCATACTCCACTCTACTGTACTTGCAACCATGGCTCTTAATAATAACATCAAGTTACATTCCAATTCACTCCTAAACCACTTCCCTCTACAATAACAACATCTTGCAGGGGCGGATCCAGAGATGTCCAAAAGGGGGGCTGAAAGTTGGGCCGACGAAACAACACCATCCCCCCTCAAAATTTTTGTGTTCTAGACGCCCGAAAATAACATTTGAGGCGTTTTGGGCTATCATTTTTTTTCTTTTTCTTTACCTCCCAAAAGGGGGGAGGGGGAGGGGCCGGGGCCAGGCCGCCCACCCCCTAAATCCGCCCTTGTCTTGAGCTACAACTCTACGTATCATCAACCTGCTGCTTTCCACAATAAGAACATCTTAACCACCAAGCTACAGTCCCACTCCACCTCCAAACTACTGCCCTCAACAATACCTTCATTTGGATCAGCTCCCACTCTCCATTGGATATGCATTGTAATGTTGAAGCATCAAGGTGTTGAAAGATGCTTCTACTTGCTGCAACAGATTGATCAATTTCCATCAAGAAGTCATCCACACCGGTGTCATAGGACCGCAAAAGTCTGTCAATGATTGATTCAAGCTGGAAAACAAGAGCACACTATAAAACCTTTTAACATTGATAAGCAAGATGATGGGAGCTATGCCTCAGTTTTTGCTTTTTTGCAAGTTAAGAAGTAAAGTATTACAAATCAAAATATTGCTTAAGTATCGACAATAACAATTGCAGGAAGGTACATTTATTTCAAACTTAAAATAAAAGTTCAATTGGGTTGCATATTATAGCATTTTTGTATACTTCAGTCTAAAAAAATGCAAACCTTCTCTTCATAAAACTTCTTTCTCAGCTTTGGATCTCTTGGGGGGACAGTTTTACGAAGGTTCTTGTACCAACTTCTGACAACATATCCTCTCCAACATGCTTGTATTCTGTATTAAATTACACATGAGACTTTGTTGATTGATTGATTGACAGACTAAACTGATTTTAAAGAGTGAAGTTTATTACAAGATATTTATTCAGGATACATATACAGATGAAAGTAAAAATGAACGATAATTAAAACTGACGAAGCATCATATGATAAAATCAACAATTAACGACCAGAGATAAGATTAATAAAATGGAGACAAACACGTAAAATAAAACATAGAAATTATGTTAAAACAAGTAAATCATCTTACCTGACCACACACTTAATCCGGTGTAGTTTTGAGCCCTCGTGAATGACCCTTGTCTGATATTGTTCTCTGCGACACATCGGACATGACTTCTTACCAGTGAACCTCTCAAATGCTTTTAGGCAAGCCTGTGAGAAAAAACAAAAAACTATAGCATTAAAACCAACCTTTGGAAATCTGTTTTCTACTTTTTACTTCAGTTTGTATTTTCAGCATTGATAGCTGGCAGATATAATTTAATATAAAAATAAAAAGTAATTTTCAAGTTCTTCTTTAGAAACTTACCCGGTGAAAAACATGTGTACAAGACAATAAAACCTGCAAAACAAGAAAAATAAAGATGTAATGTAATGTATGATGCTAAAGCATCTCTCTACACACTATCTATAAAGTAATGATCTGTTTTTGTTGGATGTTGGTCCTGCAGCATATTCTGAAATATTGATTGGGTTTTTTTTCCAGTTTTTAAAGTTAATTAGCTTAAAAATGACACATACCAGTATCTGTAAATAAATAGAATGTTGCGTTTTGTATAGTGAATAATATACAGTTAATTACAAGTTAGAAATTTCAAATGCTTTTTAATAATAATAATAAAAATTATATGGTTCCTAACCTGCTCCTGAAGACCAAAATCTTCCTTGCAGATGACACATGGCTGAGTTGAGTCATCTCTGTTGTTTGACTTCATTTTTGCTTCTTTCCACTCTTTGTCTGTCAGTGCAGATATATATACATAAGCACATCTCGATAACAAGCCCGTCCAAAGTTTGTAGAAAAAAAAAAAAAGCTCAGGGCTTCCATTTGAGGTTTTACGGTATTATAAGTAGAAGATAATTGTGTGGTATCATGGAAATAACTATTAGTATCAGGTTACTTGTTAGTATTTAATTTTACTACAGAGGTTTACACTTAATTGGTGTCTTCTCTTATGATGCATTGTGCTTGGTTGAATTTCTATTAAAAAATATCATATTCTATTTCCGCCCACTGTTATACTTTACAAATACAACTCTACAAGATTGATTGTGTTCAATGACAGGCAAAATAGGTTTACAACTTTACAACAATTAAAAATTATTTTCTGGTAGATCAATATCGATGCTGGGGAGAGATAATATATCTTTGTACAGTATAGTAATCTACAGTATTTTGTTAGTTTATAAGTCAAATTTTAAATCTATTATATACCTATACTCTATTTTCTCCCAATAATATTACCAAATGTAAGGTTTGTACAAAATTACACGGACCATCTCTCCACAATACCATTTAAATTGTTGCATTATGTAGAAAATTTGTGTTGGCAATAGTATGATAAATAAATCCTTGACATTTAATAATCCTACTTTATTTTAGGTCACAATTTAGATAATTTGGTACAATGCAAATTTTACCACTAAACAAATACTGTAATACATTGTTTTCCTTCACATTAATTTTGGCATAGGTCACAAAAATACAGAAAGGCAGTCCTTCATATCGAATGTGTATGTGTGTAGTTGTTGCTGAGGATGTTGAGGAGACAATTCAATGACATTATGTTTGATTGATCTATTTAGAGATCGATTGTTCCTATTTGTAAACAATGGTAATTCTTAAGAAAAGATTGTCTGTCTAGGTCTGACAGACATTATCTTACTGTGTATGTCCCACTTTTAAATTGGAGCATAATTACATAAAGGAAATTGAAACAATCAGTATTTAATTCATTGGAATTTTTGTTGACATTCGTCAAATAACTTCTGTCTAATGTCATTTTGTTTTGTGTTGTGTACATTTGCATGAACAAATAATAATAATAATGATAATTTTAAATTTATTTTACAGCAACAAATTTGTAATGGTAAACTTATCCAAATTTTATTGGTTTTCCTAAAATACCTTAGTTTATTATTAATGATTAATTGTAAATGAAAATGAATAAATTGAATAATAATAATAATAATAATCAAATACAATAAGAATAACAATAATAACTTATTAAGATTATGTATTCATTGAAAAAGTCTAATAAAAAATTGCAGTAATACATAAATTACAGTAAAAATACCAATCACTATGACCAGGGCTATATACTGTATCTATGTTTTGATACGTTACCAGTTAAATACAATCACATTTTATGGGCCTGGAATTATTACAATAGATATTTATGGATAATTTATAGGTTACTTGCATTTTAAACCAAATATCTGTTTAATTTTAACTGAATTAAAGTCTTTTTGAATGCATTAATGGATGGTGCAAACACAACATACTGTACTTAGGTAACTACTGTAGATCCAAAATATTATTCTATTTAAAAAAAAATTTTTATAATTGGTTACAATATAAAGGATACAATTCTCCAATTGGCTAATGACCAATCTCACTATTTTTACCAAAGAATTACTCTGGTGGTTGGGGAGTGGTGTCACACAAATGTTGGGGCTTTGGGAATGGAAAATGTTGGGCCCCTGTGTAGTTGGTGAGGTTGCGAGTACTATTTTTGGTAGGTTTTCTTTTTTTTTTGAAAAAGGTATGCTTTTGTGCCGCCAATATTTCTTAAATAAGAAAAAAATTGTATATTTTGTGAAAATGGCTCCTAAGCAGTAGCGTATCTAGCAGTTTTGAAATGGGAGGGCCAATGATGAGGGCGGAGGGACGGGGTGGGTGGGTTTGAAGGTAACATGGGAGCTTGAAGATTAGGTGAGGGGCAAAATAAGGTGATTTTTAACTACTTGAGCGCAACTTTTGGGGAGGGGGAAACTGAAGGGGGAAGCGCTTGTATTCTTTTTGGGGTTCACCCCTAGATACGCCACTGCTCCTAAGGCTCAGAAGGCCATGATGCTCAACCCTCATCATTATATTCTGGTACTGAGCATAACCTCTATTAATAGAGTATACCACACAACGTTAAGTGGCAAGCATCACCTCCCGAGAATAATGCCACTGAGGTTGACCAAACTTACTTGTTTATTGATTTATTATTCATATCTAGTCAATATTTAGGCACATGTGGGGAGTTATTTTTTGGAAAAATTATGCATTAACAATGCTAATACTATAACAATAAAACCCCTTCTTATCTTACCCAAGCTTAATGTCTGCTTACTTGAGTCTATCACATACTCTCTATCCATAGCTGCTTCATCTTTCTTGACTTTTTCCTTCTTCCTTTTCCCTGTATCAATGGTTGACTTCACATCCTTCAATTTTTTTTTTGGTGTCGCAAAATGAATTTGTTTCTTTTTTAAAGGGTCAACAAGAGAAAGGCCTCTGGTCATGTGATCTTGAAAAGCAACAGCAGCCAAAGCAATGTTTCCAGTAGCCTAGAATTATTATTTTAGAAATATACAACATAAAGCAAAAGATCCACTGATGATTAGTCGTAAGTAGAAAGAGGAAAAAATAATAAGTTCATAATAATTGATTCTATGTTTCGTTTATATTGATTCTATCTATGTTTGTTCTGATATATGTTCCAAATGCATGGATTGGATTCCTCCTAGGGACTAATCCTATACTAGAACTAGGAATTTGATTAGACTGGTATAGGCCTAATTATTAGCCCAGCCACACAGCTTGTTTTAATTTATTGGATTTTTTTCAGTCTTACATTTTTAAATCCTTATAGGGGCTGGTATAATATCTTTTAAATTTGTTCTTAGATTTTGTATATTTTGCTGGTTCACAGATACAAATTCCTGATAACCATAAAACTTGGGCTAGCATGGGCTAGGCCCACCCCGTTGTTCCTGTCAGATTTAGGACCAGCTGATGGAATCATCTGCCCCGGACAGAGAGATTTACACTAGGCTAGGCAGAGCCAGAAGTCAATAGATAGGCCTGGCATGGCCTAAGGTCAATTTATAATAATTTTTACTGTTTAATTATACTTTTCCAGTTTGAAAACAACTACCTGATTGGATCTAGAGTTGACTTGATGATTCATTTTGTTGATTTATACAGTTAAACCTTACTTTTTCTGAGCCAAGCTACCCTTGGGCCCTATGTCGTTATGCAGTCGACGAGCGTCTCTCTGTCAGGGTAACGAGTTCATATGGCAAAGAACAAAGTTCATCAGCTCCACACACGTGTGTTCCTGCTCATGTTGTATTGGCTAACAACAACAACAATGTCATCAGTGCAAGAAATCTTCAGTAGTTTTAACGATTATCTTACAACAGACCATGATATCCGTGAGGTAAAATATTTATAGCTTAAACTATAATAATATAATATTGTGAAAAACGTCTAGCTAGGCCGGTACGGGTAAAGAGGGAGGCCTTCTTGCCTAGATAGGCCTTTAGCCTGTTTAGCTACCGAGACACAGGTGGTCGGGGAAGGCGCCCTTTCTTCTTTTCTACGACCAGGGGAAGGCCTAGGCTTAGCTAGGCCTATATTGGCTGTGCATTGATTTACAACAGTTGGAACAGTTATTAAGTCGTTTTGTCCCTTAATTTATTGGTCTCTACCCTACTAGACCATTCCCCTTGTCAATGCCTTGTTCGTTTCGTCCGTCCAAGAGTTTACTTTCTTCCTTTCTGTTCTGTAATTTTATTTTATATATATTTTTTTTTGTAATTTTTTAATCCTCATTGTTGAACATGGCAATGGATAAAAACTGATCCATGATACCATGGGGGTGCAGTTAATCTGTTATTAATTAATGATTTTACACATACTTTCCAGCAATTTTCTCCACAAATACCCCATCCATGTATTATTACTGAAATCAGTCAAAAAACATACGGAAGAATTTCTAAATTTAATATGCTGATTCTTCTTTTTTATATTCACCCCACCAATTTGTTTCAGGAAATCAGAATTTCAGTTCGTGTTCTTGAACAAACAGCTAGGGAGATCATGACATTACTGCAATCGATTCACCAAAGAGATGGATTGAAACAAAGTAGGTCTACTTTTTCTTTAAATCGTGAGAAGACCAAAACCAAATATTTGAGGAACTACTGTATGTTAATGTAGTAGGCATTTTTAATTAAGTCAGTGTTTCTCTTTTCAAGTTCCAGCAATCTGCGGGAAGAGCAGAGAAAAATTTGAAAGTGTGAAGTCTTCTTATGCAGATCTTGCTGGAAAGTTTCCAATTGAAAACTACTACAAGTAATGTACTTCATAGATGTTATTAGATATTACCTAAGCACATGACATTGTTTAAGGATTGCCATGCCACTGTAAACTATTTACTTATCTGCCAATTATCAGACAATATATAAACAGACACTATAACAGACATGATGTTATGTAATGAGGAACGGCCTGAAGTCCCATCTGAAGAGCAGATAGAGAGCCAGGGACCATGCCCTTTGTTTAGATTATTCTGAAGTAATATTTTCAATTTGTCTGTAGATTCCACGACCATTGGCGTTTTGTTACTCAACGTCTTATTTTCCTTTCTGCGCTGACAACATATTTGGAAACAGAAACGTTAATTACAAGAGAAGAAACAGCTAAACTTTTTGGAGGTTGGTGTTCTGAGTGTACCTCACTGAAAGGGGAAGGGGAATTTAGAACAGTGGGAGGTACTGTACTCCCTTTTTGAATCCATCACTGTTTATCATTTTATTGTTTCTTCTTGATACTGTAGTTGAAGTTCAAAGAGGGAATGGTTTCCTACTAGATCTGGAAGACTATCTCCATGGTCTGCTCATGTTGTCAAGCGAACTGGTAATTATTGATTGAAGCTTTTAAATTGTATCTTGCAGTACACAGAGTTAGTAAGGCCAGACTTTTTATAGTCCTTGTTTCGCAAACTTATTTGTTTAAAGATCATCAGAGGAGGGTGGTGAAAAAAATAAATTTAAAGTTTTTGCTTTCATATTTAGGAAATCGTTTCGTCAAAAACATTCAGATGGAGGAGAAAATAAAATTAAAATTTTATTGGTAAATGTAAACAGTGTAGTAATGGGACGGTTAAATGCTATAAATTTATATACATATCTTTTTGGAGATTTCAAGGCAGCGGAGGGCATAATAAAAATAAGGAAAAACTTATATTTTTCTTCTGAAATAACTATTTTTTCGTGGTGGCGGGTACGCTAATTGGTCAAAAACAAAATTTTATTTTTATTTGAAATCTTCATTATTTGCGGGCAACAAGGTATAAAAGTTTCGCACACAGCTTTCATATTTCGACAAGTATCTCAATAAATTTGTTTACGACATATTCTGTTGTTGCTATGTATTTTCTGAACTTAATATATTCTACCATTTTCAATTGCTTTTATTCTTTTATAATAATACAGGAATTTATGCCGCACTTTATAAAATAATTATCATAATTTTTACAATTACGGTACCAGCATTATGTTAATTTCCCTTCTTGTTATAACTGTCAAAATTAGCACCCTTGCCATTGATTTTTTATAACCCTTTTTCTGCCCATGCCTATAACGAACGTTTTATTTGTCTTTCATTCAGTCTCGTCTTGCTGTCAACAGTGTCACAGCTGGAGATTATGAGCGCCCTCTTAAGATATCTTCATTCTTAGGGGAAGTGAACACTGGATTCAGGTTGCTCAACTTAAAAAACGACAGCCTACGCAAAAAGTTTGACAGCTTGAAGTACGATATAAAAAAAGTAGAAGAGGTCGTTTACGACATTAGTATACGGGGTCTGCAGCCAGTGGAGAAAATTCCAAAGACAGAATGAGAAAAAAAGAGATGCTGGTTTTCAGTTATGTTTATGGTCAATGGCTATGCAACAGACAGCACATGCATGTTATAAGTACTGTATATGGATTTATGTACAGTACTAAAAACAGAGCATTCCTGACTTGAATGTGGAAATGGATAATGTATGTTAATATAAAATTTGGATTTTGTTTTTCATGTTAATACATAAAAAAAATAACAGCAGCTGGTGAAAAAAGTTGTAGACCGCAATTCCACAAGTAATGGAATGAAGCTTTTTAGCCAATTACTGTAGTACCAGCATGTTCCTTGACCATCTTCGTACAGTGGTAGTGGTGGGGGAGAAATGAAAAGGTCGGTCTTCCCCCAGAAGCAGTTTAATCATGGATTGCATGATATTTGGTCTGAAGATTAGGCCCCATAAAAAAAATGATTAGTTTATCATCCCCGCGCGCATCTCTTTTGACGAAATCATGATTTTTTTTTTTTTTTTACTAGATTTTTTTCATTGAAAAAACGATCGTTTGTTCGTCAAAAACAAATTTTAAGGCTGGTGAATGATGAATGACTACCAATGTCTTGATAGGATGATAAACTAATAATTTTTTTTATGGGGCCTTACAGTACAATCATTACTGCCAACCCATAAAATTGTTCGTGTCCTTGGGCAAAGCACTTTACAGTACATATGGGCTTTTTCACCCTGATTTAACCGTAAGTATGGACACCTAGTAGGCTAAAATGTCAACAATTTACTAAGCTGCAATGATACATGGTTATTACTCCTGTCATAAATTAAATATGTTCAGACAACCACAACACAAGGAAGGCAATTTATTTTGTAAGAACATTTATTTCCAATTAAAACTAATAAGAAAAGTTTAAGAAAATGTTTAAAGCGACTGCTTTGTAACAATAGGCACCAGAGACGACCCTTCAATATTGTGTCTGTTTTTTTCCTACCACTGCCAGTGACTGAGACAGTGAAAAACAATGACAAAGATATTGATAACAGAAACAGACCTACCAATATCAATGACATTTACTATATGGGGGGGGGGGGGGGGGATAGGTGCCAGGTGTGATAGGTGCCATCTAGAAGTGCCATAATCATAAATTTTCATACCTCAGCCCCAACCATAGTGGGACTGAGGTGCTATAGACCCTCAATCTGTGAAAGTCCTTCCCTCTCCACCACTGACAGTGGGGATTCAAGAAGCCCAGTCATTCCTGTCCCCTCAATTTTTAAAAATAAAAAAAAAAAATTGGGGAAAAAAGAAAATGATATTCAAATTGTATGAGTGTGCAATTTACGGCCATTTGAAGGTGCTATAATCATAAATTTTCTTCCCTCAGCCCCAACCATAGTGGGGGTGAGTTGATGTTTCCTCCATCGTGAAAGGCCCTCCCTGGCCCCTCTTCAAATTCCTAGATCCGCCACTGAAAACCGTACATGCATCTTCAGGAATCGATTGAATAAGACCTCAAATTATCAAAAATGCCTGAGCTCTGGCAGATGCCATTGGTCCACTCTCTACAAATTCGCACCCACCCAATAAAAATCCTGCATACAGGCCTAGCATTAAACAGTGTGCACCTTTATCTGATCACATCATTATGGTGCACATTTTAGCTTGCGAAAGCAAGACTAGATGGATGTATCTACAGTATGAAAGCTTCAATAATCATTAGTTGGAGTTGGAATTGGTTCTTTTTTTTCTACTCTCATAAATCCATCATAACAAAAATTTACATCTTATACTGTAATTTTATAAAAGCAAAACATTCTTAGCTTGATCTGTCAGAATACAAAGTGACTGACACAGTTCAGAAAGTTTGATACAAATTGTCATATCAAAAATCTGTCCTACAAATGCCTTGCCAAAAACTTTACCACAACACAATGGACGAATTTGGTTAAACGCAAGCTAACCAAAAATACAACAGTAAATCATAAAGCAAATAACGGTTTAATGCTTTGGTACAATAGTGAGGATAAACTTTACTGTAGGGCAGAAAGTGATGGTTTTGGTTAAAAATATGCTTGGCAAGAACAAGAATTTCGCAAAGTTTACAAAATATCAAACATAAAGTTGATCAATGTACTACACGTTTCTGTAGTTCCCAACAGCGAACCATGGGAAAACGACGCTACTCCGCTATCCTATGTTTAAGATGCTGGATACACGCTTAATTCCAACATATAAATTTGGTAAACAGGACAAATTTACATAATTTCTGCTCTGACCATATATAACAGTACATGTGATTGGATATACAAGTTCATCAAATACTATATCCCAATTATAAATCATCAAGCACCTATTATATTAAAATTAATTCTTCCATGATCATGCTTTGTTTAAATAGATAATACATTTTTTTAAAATCCCAATTCAACTATAATGATTAACTAACTTACTTTATTTGACAAACTCTTAATCCAAATCCACCTTTTGCAGCATTTTAAGATCAATCATCATCATCCCCTTTCTGTCACAATGGAATTATCTTACAGGCATACTGGGCATGACAATACTGGGATTGTAAAACTGAAGGGACTCTGGCTTCAATTTAAAATCATCACTTTTAATACCACGTCCAATCTTGCAAACAATGCAATTACAGTAATTACATCTATGGAGCAAGGAGGAATGAGACGGACATAAACATTTTTGTGAGTGACTAGTCACTACTTCTGCTGGTGCTAGTGCTACGTGAGCGTGACCTGCTACTGTACGACCGTCTAAGCGAGCTACCACTAGAAGAACTTCTTGAAGACGAAGAGGTTGAACTTTGGTTCCTTCTGCCCCATGGGGGTGCTCTGCTCCAACTTCGAGATCGACTTCTACAATAAAAATATACAGAGAAAAAGTAATTACATGATAGTTTTAACACATACTGTGTGGATTTAAAAAACGAAAAT
The DNA here is from genome assembly GCF_011630105.1 of Anneissia japonica. Taxonomy (NCBI): domain Eukaryota; kingdom Metazoa; phylum Echinodermata; class Crinoidea; order Comatulida; family Comatulidae; genus Anneissia; species Anneissia japonica. The sequence continues at coordinate 1,696,044 of NW_022712725.1, forward strand.
TTTATAAAAAAAATATATTTTGTGCACCAGTTAAGAGTTGCATAATAGTGCATTTACTTTAACATTGGGCATAGACTCCTGGTGATCAATTTAAGGATTTTCATATTAAAAACAATTTTTTAAATACTATGTACAGCATCATTAGAAATAAATAATAAAATCTTTTTAAATAAAGCTATATGAGGCATGTCGTGGCAAAATGATTAAGTTGTCGCACAGGCCAGTATCTGTCTCTTATACACATCTAGATGTGTATAAGAGACAGACTCCGCTATCCTATGTTTAAGATGCTGGATACACGCTTAATTCCAACATATAAATTTGGTAAACAGGACAAATTTACATAATTTCTGCTCTGACCATATATAACAGTACATGTGATTGGATATACAAGTTCATCAAATACTATATCCAAATTGTAAATCATCAAGCACCTATTATATTAAAATTAATTCTTCCATGATCATGCCTTGTTTAAACAGATAATACATTTTTTTAAAATCCCAATTCAACTAGAATGATTAACTGTAACTTACTTATTTCAGAATAAGAGGGGAGATAAATACTGCAGATGGTAATACTGAAAAGACCTTGACAAACTCTTAATCCAAATCCACCTTTTGCAGCATTTTAAGATCATTCCAAAGCAACACCACCAAGAAACTTTTTGGAAATCTACTGATTTGATCACTTCACCATATTTGGACAAATTTATAAATGTTTGATTTGTTTTATGGTTTCAATCATCATCATCCCCTTTCTGTCACAATGGAATTATCTTACAGGCATACTAGGCATGACAATACTGGGATTGTAAAACTGAAGGGACTCTGGCTTCAATTTAAAATTATCACTTTTAATACCACGTCCAATCTTGCAAACAATGCAATTAATTACATCTATGGAGCAAGGAGGAATGAGACGGACATAAACATTTTTGTGAGTGACTAGTCACTACTGCTGCTGGTGCTAGTGCTACGTGAGCGTGACCTGCTACTATACGACCGTCTAAGCGAGCTACCACTAGAAGAACTTCTTGAAGACGAAGAGGTTGAACTTTGGTTCCTTCTGCCCCATGGGGATGCTCTGCTCCAACTTCGAGATCGACTTCTACAATAAAAATACATAGAGAAAAAGTAATTACATGATAGTTTAACACATACTGTGTGGATTTAAAAAACGAAAATTTTATAAAAAAAAAAAAATGTTTTGTGCACCGATTAAGAGTTGCATAATAGTGCATTTCCTATATCATTGGGCATAGACTCCTGGTAATCAATTTAAGGATTTTCATATTAAAAACAATTTTTTTAATACTATGTACAGCCTCATTAGAAATCTTTTTAAATAAATGTTTAATTGGTTTTCCCCTGTCCCATGAGATAAAAAATAAATGCACCAAATTTAACTGCCTACTAAATTGTGATGGTGTTAAATACTGTAGTTCAGTACAATAAAGAATGAATCAAGTAATAAATTCCGCAGCTAAGCATTTATATTTATTTGTTTTACTTTTAGAAAATTCTTCACTGCATATAAGGGAGTGGCTGCTGTAGTGCATGTGGTTACAACCACCACTGTACATTGAATGGTAAAGGTAAAGGTAGGTGGTTTGATGATTAATGGAACCAAAAACAAAGTTAAAAAAAATTGCAATGCAAGAATCGTGTCAAAAGGTGCAGCAGAATACCTTACAACTATTATACAAAATGGTTAAAACCCCCCTGGACACCACAGGTACAGGAACACCACAACCCTCATCCCCTCAGACAAATCAGAAACATCCTGGATCTGACATAACACCTGCATTACATGATATTTAGACTGAAGATTACAGTACAATCATTACTACCAACCCATAAAATTGTTTGTGTCCTTGGGCAAAGCATTTTACATAGTCTTTTCACCATGGTGTAGTGTGGATACCTAGTAGGTTGAAATGCCAACGATTTACTATGCTGCAAAATACACTATTGATTAATTCTGCCACAGGGTGCCAAGAGCCAATGATCAGAGATTTAATGTGAAGCACACAGAGACCTTTAATTTAATTAATTTCATATATAATACTGACAAATTATGATGACAATAACACATGGTTATTACTCTTGTCATAAGTTAGTAGTTAAGTTTGGACAACCACAACACAAGGAAGGCAGTTTTTTTTGTAAGAACATTTATTTCCAATTAAAAGTAATAAAAAAGGTTAAAAAGTGTTCAGAGCAACTGATTGGTATTTATGCTTTCCAACAATAGGCACCAGAGACGACCCTTCAATATTGTGTTTTTTCTTACCACTACCAGTGACTGAGACACCCAATAACGATGACAGAGATACTGATATCGGAAACAGACCTACCAATATCAATGACATTTACTACATTGCTACCAGTGACAGACATACCTATACCAGAGATGACAATACTGAAATCAGTATTAAACAGTGTGGATCTTTATCAGATCACATAATTTATGTATGGTGCACATTTTAGCTTGCAAAAGCAGGACTAGATGTATCTATGCTTTTATCACAGTAAAAAGCTTCAATGATCATTAGTTGGAATTTGTTCTTTTTTTCTACTCTTATAAATCCATCACAACAAAAATTTACATCTTATACTGTAATTAAAAAAAACAAAACAAACAAGAATTCCCAGCTTGACCACAGTTCAGAAGGTTTGATACAAATTGTCATATCAAAAATCTGTCCTACAAATTTTCTAGCCTACAAATGTTGATTGTAGGACAATGCATCCCACACCCAAAACCAACCATCCTTGCCAAAAACTTTACAATTAAATATCAGCATCTTCCAAACTTACTGTATCACATAAATTTATTGCGCCACGATACAACAGATGAATTTGGTTAAATGCAAGCTAACCTAAAATACAACAGTAGATCGTAAGGCAAACGGTTTAATGCTTTGGAACGAGAATAAATTTTACTGTAGGGCAGGGAGTGATTAAGGATCATGTTGGTTAACAATATGTTTGGCAAGAACAAGAATTTCACATAGTTCACAAAATAACATTGAACACAAACTGGATCAATATAAATGTTTCAGTACTTCCCAGCAGCAAATCATAAAACCATGCTACCATAACCATGCTACCCAGCTATCCCATTTATTAAATGCTGGATACACCCTTCATTCAAACCTACAAATTTAATAAACAGGACAAATTTACATAATTTCTGCTTTGGCCATATATAACAGTCCTATACAGTAATAGTAAGTTTAAGACATGTGATTAGATATACAAGTTCATCAAATACTATATATCCAAATTGTAAATAATCAAGCACCGATTATTATATCAAAGCTAATTCTTCCATGGTCATGCCTTGTATAAATAGACGATACATTTTTTTTTATCCCAATTCAACTAAAATATTTAACTGTTACTGATATTTATTTCAGAATATTAGAGGGGAAATAAATACTGCAAACGGTAATACTGGAAAAGATCTTGACAAACTATTAATCCAAATCCACCTTTTTGCAGTGTTTTAAGATCATTTTAAAGCAACAACACCAAAACATTTTTTGGAAATCTACTGGTTTGATGACTTTACAATATTTGAACAAATTTATGTTTGATTTGGTTTCTGGCTTTAATCATCAACCCCTTTCTGTCAAAATACATTTAGCTTATAGGCTTACTTGGTTTGGCATTACAAGGATTGTAAAACTGAAGTGACTCTGGCTTTGATTTAAAATCATCAATTTCAATACCACGCCAAATCTTGCAAACAATTTATTTAATTATGTCTATAGAGCAAAGAGGAATGTGACGGACATAAAAATATTTTTGTGAGTGACTAATCACTGCTGCTGGTGCTAGTGCTACGTGAGCGAGACCTGCTACTGTACGACCGTCTACGCGAGCTACCACTAGAAGAACTTCTCGATGATGAAGAGGTTGAGCGTCGACGACCACGACCTCTTGGTGGACTTTCGTTCCTTCTGCGGCGTGGTGGTGTTCTGCTCCGGCTTCGAGATCGACTTCTTCTACAATAAAGGTATGAAGAATAAATATTTACATGATAATGTAACACAAACTGACTCTGTGGATCTAAAAAATGAAAATTTTATAAAATTGAGATATTTTTTTTTACACCAATTAAGAGTTGTATATAATAATACATTTCGTATATCATTGTGGTAATCCATTCAAGGATTTTTAGGTCCGCACAAGGCACTGACCCCACTGTCACTGCTATTCTTGTTCTTGTTACCAAAACCGAACTTTAAAAGCATCCAGCGTTGCCAGTTTTGAACGGACAAATAAAATAGAGGCGATTTCTAACAAATGTTCATTTCCTTTTTTTAAAATTGGACCCCAAGGTTCCCCTACAAAACAAGATAGGTTTTTCAGCAAGGACTGTATATTACTGCCATTACACTAATAAGGCACATCACAAGGATGGCGCGGTCAGTTAAGGATGTGTTCTAAAGAACTTAAGGTTGTGAGTTTGAATTACGTCTTGGCATTCAATTTTTTTAATTTTATTTTTTTCAATTTTAAGATATTTTTATTTTGTACAAATAAACATCCTAACTATTTAAAAATTTCTATCTTATTAGCTCTTCCAAAAAACCCAATATAATAACTTGCGCTTGCACCGTATTTAAGTGTGGATGAATACATGGACGCTCTTGAAAAAAATTTGTAAATCAGCCGTAACAATTTTTTTAATAGTATGTACAGCATCATTAAATAATAAAATCATTTAAAATAAAGCTTTATAATGTTTAATTGGTTTTATCCCATGTCCCATGAGATAAAAAATAAATACACCAAATTTGACTGCCTGCTAAATTGTGATGGTGTTAAATAGTTTAGTATTTTACAATTTTAAAGAAAGAATCAAAATAACAAATTCCTCAGCTAAACTTACTTAAAAACATTTACATCTTTTTATTTTACTCTTTAGGCGAGACATTTTTATACCTTGTTTGGTGAACCCGCCGACTTTAAATATTGATGATTTCAAATAAAAACAAAATTTTATTTTTGGCCAATTAGCGTACTTTAATTTTATTATGCCCACTGCTGCCTTGAAATCTCCAAAGATAAGATATGTATATTTTTTCATAATTATATAAATTTGAAGCATTTAACCATCCTATTTTACATTCACCAATCACATTTTATTTTTATTTTCTCCTCCGTCTGGATGTTTGTGGCAAAACTATTTGCTAAGAAGGAAAACAAAATTTTATTTTTATTTCTATTCTGCCCTCATCTGATGATCTTCAAAAAAATAAGTACTGTACGTGAAACAAGGATTAAAATGAGTCTTGCCTTAGAAACTTCTTCACTGCATATAAAGGAGTGGTTGCTGCAGAACCACCACTGTACATTGAAAGGTAAAGGTAAAGGTAGAGATAGGTGGTTTGATAATTTATAGAACCAAAAACAAAGTTAAAAAAATGTAAACATTGCAATGCAAGAATCTTGTACTCCTTGGCAAAAGGTGCAGTAAAATATCTGATAACTTAGATAAACCAAGTCTATCAATAGTTCTAAACAATCCTATTATATTCTAAATAAAGTAAATGCAAATCAAAAGGTATATGCCAGGATATTGTCTAACCTGTATGAACGGCGTGGTGATGGGGAACGGCGCCCTCTATACGGTGATCTTGACCTTCTCCTTGGTGATCTACAATACAATAATGCCATCCTTAATTTTTTACTAATATTTAGTCTCTAAAATTCTTTGCATTAAGTATATTTAATTTTGTTTAAAATGTTGAATTTTCTATATAACAGGGTAGCTCTTTCAGTTAAGGATAATCATAGAGGGCTTCTTACAGTACATTAATCATTATATACACATGTACCTAGGGCGGATGCAGGATTTGTCGGTAGGGGGTGCGTAAGAATCCACACCACCTCAGCCCCACCATGGTTAGGGCTGTGGTGAGAAAATTTTGAGAAAATATACCTCAAGATGCATTGAAATTACTGGTGCTATATTTTCAATGATAACAATAATATATCAAAATTACAATACAATTATTTTTTTAAAATAAAATTTAGGGGGCTACAATCACATCGTTCCACCCCCCCCCCCCCGTATTCATTTTAATAATAATAAATTGGAAAATAACCTTCTTCTGTCTCGTCCACCTCTGCTGCGTGATCGGCTTCGAGACCTTCGTACAGGTGTTCTCCGTCTTACTGGGCTCCGGCTTCTACGCCTAGGTGGAGATCTACGTCTAGGTGGAGATCTACGCCGAGGTGGTGATCTGCGACGAGGTGGCGTCCTGCGACGAGGTGGTGACCGTCTGCCTTTTGGTGACAATCTAGATATTGTATTTTAAGAGATGTTACACAGCTGTGCGGAGGGCCATAGCTACTCATGTGTTAAATATCTATTTAAATGTATTGCAATTTAAACCATACACTTGAAACCAATGCAACTTTCAACAAGCAGCCAACAATGTAGAGTAACCAAATCAAACAAAAGTTCTCACACTGCCTAGGCATTAACAACACCTAACATGTTTCCATCCCTTTAATCGTTCGGTTTTTTTTCACTCCACTTGCAGTGTCACTTTAGTGTACATTACATTTACTTAATAGTACGTACCGTCGCCTTCTATCATCATCGGAACTTGAACTGTAACTTCGTTGCCGGCGGTGTCGAGTACTGCTTCGCTCCCTTGAAGAAGATGAACTTTCAGAGGAATCCCTGTAAAGAGAAAGAGAAACAGTTATAGATGACCAATTGCTATGCAAGCTGCTATACATGTGGAATTCATGTTATAAGAGAATTCTCTTTTGGAAAAGACATTTAATACATTATTCTCACGTACACATGGCCTATGAACTTGTTAAAGAACACACAGTCGGTGTACTGCCCAATTCATCAGGAGGCATGACGCTGCACTGTGGCTAGGGCAGGTCACCAGGACCCGGCACTAATTTTGTACCAAGGATACTAAGATCTCCATGGTTCAATGTACACACAGTGATTAGCACCTGTGCCATTCTGCTCTGTATCTTTCTAAGAGGTAACATTTCCCCATACATAGGTTAGGCAAGACTTTTTACACATTTAGTGAAGTTTATTTTTTAGAAGATGATCATATTAGCAGTTACAAAAAAGCAGAGAAAAAAAAAAAAATATTAAACAAAAAAAAAAATAAAGCAAGATATTGGTTTGTGTGGGTTTTGCTCAGGAAAACTTCTACAAGAGTAGTTTGCAATTTTAAACTGCAAGGAAATTGCTATATCAACAATTATTATTGTTATTATTACTTTTATTTTTATTGATATTATTATTATTATCATGAATTTATCCTTTTTGCATTTTAGATTTCTATAACCTTTATTGATTGAACGTTTATCTTAATTTTTGCCATTTGACTACTTTATTGTATCTGTTGCTTGGCCATGGAGCATAACAATGCTTTTACACTGATTAGGCTACCCAGGGTAAAGAATAAATAAATAAAATAAAATATAAAAAAAGGATAATTGGTTGAATCAGAGTTAGTGGATTATTATTATTTGAGTCTCACCTTGAACGTCTACTTGGAGCTTTCTTTCTATGTTCTCTTTCCTCATCAACTTTTGGTGTTACCTTGATCTGAGGTAACTTCTGTGGTGAGAGTAAGGAACTATTATTTGATGGCACCTTTGATTCCTCATCCATCCTTGGTTTCTTTTCTACCAGTTTAATGAAGTTCGATGGAGAAGACAATTGTAACAGAGGGTGGACATGCCTTATTGAATCTTTTTCTACCACTTTACATCCATATTTTAAGGCAAGGGATGGTTCTATTGTAACCATTTCTACATGTCGTTCTTGCCCCTTTCTCTCTTGCTCCTCTAATTCCTTAAACACTTCCTTTGCTTTTTCAACTCTCTCCAGTAGGTCTTCCTCTTCTCGTATCACTTCTGGTGAGCTCGTTTTCTCATCAGCACTGGCTGGGCCTCTGTCTTCTTCATCAGTTTCTTCAACAGGTGGTTTCCACTGGAAAGCTTCCTTTACTGATGTGGAAGGCTTACTCTTTTCTTTTGCAAGCTGGTGCTTCCTTCTGGCTTCCATTGAGTATGGGTCTTCTTCCTCTTCTCTTCTAGCCTCAAGGTCAGACTCGCATCTGCCATCATCAAAGAGCTTCAATCCTTGATCCGAACTTTCTTGGCTTTTGGTGTCTTGTTCTTTTATGTTCTGACTTCTAGATAGCTTTGCTGGTTCAGGAGAAGAACTGGGTCTTGACGATTTTCTAGGCTTTCTGACATCAGATGGAATAGGTTCTACAGAAGAACTACTACTGGAACTGAACACAAAAAAAGGGTTATAACTGCAATTACAGTTACTTACATTACTGCAAATATGATACTACATTAAAAATACATAATATACAGTACATATACATAATATAATATACATTTATATAGTGCTTGACATCCATTTTGAAGAAATACAAAGTGCTTGAGAAAGTAAACAGCACAAAAATGAAAAAAAAAAAAAACAAAAACATTATCCATTTTATTAATCATTAACCATTAATTTTGGTATTCTGTTTCCTAAAATCTTTACCTAGATGATCCTGATCTACGAAGGACTGGACTTACAGATCTAGACCTCCCTCTCTGTTCATCAATCCTATGAAAAACAAAATCCCATGCGATTTTTAATAAGGTACACCTCTAGAATAAATTATCATGTTTATTAGAATATAAGCTATAGGAAACGTAAAATGGATATAAAAATTATACTTAGTTAATACCTTTGTTTTTGGGGCATTGGTGATTTATCATTCCTAGCCTTCCGTTCTCTACTATCATTCTTTTCCATAGACTTGCGACTAGACCTTGCTGGTGACTGCATACGACCTCTGCCTCGAGATCTAACAGGTGACCTTCCTCTCCTTGGTGAATGAACTTGTTTTGGAGACATTGCCTTACTTTTAGAACTTGCTGCTTCTCGACTATTTTGCGACTTATCACGCTTACCTGTTGACCTGCCTACCGAGTTTTGGCGTTCTCTTGATCTGACTGGGGATCTTTGGTTGGTTCTCTCCACTGATGATGATGTTTCTCTCCTCCTGTCCTTTGACACACCTGGTGATCTCCGACTTTCTCTGTCACGTGACACTAGTGGCCTTCCTTCTGACGTGTCAGGTGACCTTCGGTGTACCCTCTCTACGGTTCTATTAGGGGATCTCTGACTAACCCTATTCTTTGACACGACAGGTGATCTACGCCTAGTTCTATCCTCTCTTGCCCTGTTTGGCGATCCTGAATTCTGAACTTTGGACTGAGTTTGTGACCTGTGCTTGGTTCGTTCACTTGTCCTCGTGGGGGATTGCAGAGATCTTCTTTCCTTGGATTTATCTGGAGATTTTTCACGCACTCTTTGCGCTCTTTCATTAGACACTGATACTATAATTGGAGATATTTCTCTTTTTCTACGTGACCTTTCTGGAGACTTTTCCTTTTCCTCCTTTTCATCCTTAGATCTCTTTTTAAGCCTGAAACAAATGATGGATCTAAGTCAGTTGAAATTGAAATGGTGGTGTAATTAAAACACAAAGAAACTAACCAATCACTACAACATGAAGATATATATTGCAACCTACCTCTCCTCATCTCGTCTTTTTTCTTGCCTTTGGTTCTTGTCTTTATTTACTTCACTTTTATTTCTCTCTTGTCGTAACCTTTCCCGCCTTTCTCTGAAGAAGATATTTTTATATATTTTATTTCCTACAAAATACTATGCTATGAACACTACCCAAAGAATTGGGGGGGGGGGGGGAACGGGACAAATGCACTATGCAATGTCCACATGAAGTCGAGAAAAAGGGACAGACTATGCAAGAAATATTCATCCAGATTGGTACTCATGCATTATATGCAAGAAATATTTTCTAGAGAATAGTATAGAGAAGGTTGCGAACTATGCTAAAAACACTCCCTGTGGGGTAGAGTTGCAAATGATGCTAAAAACACTCACTGTGGAGTAGAGGAGGTTGCAAACTATGCTAAAAACACTCACTGTGGAGTAGAGGAGGATGCAAACTCTGCTAAAAACACTCACTGTGGAGTAGAGGAGCTTGCAAACTAAGCTAAAAACACTCCCTGGAGTCGAAGAGGTTGCAAACTAAGCTAAAAACACTCCCTGTGGAGTAGAGGAGGTTGCAAACTAAGCTAAAAACACTCCCTATGGAGTAGAGGAGGTTGCAAACTAAGCTGAAAACACTCCCTGTGAAATAGAAGAGGTTGCAAGCTGTGCAAAGAAAAATCCTTGAGGAGTAAATGTTGCAAACTATGCTAAAAACACTCCCTGTAGAGTAGAGGAGGTTGCAAACAGATAAAAACACTCCTCCACAATATAGAGGAGGTTGAAAACTGTAAGAAACACTAAATTGAGTAGAGCAAGTTGAATCAATATTACAAAAACTACCCAATACAGTAATATAATGATAATAAATTAATGATTACAAAATGATTCCCTTCTTTCGACCATAAAAATAATGATGACAAAAATAAAAACACTTTAAAAGTTAAGTCATTTACATAAACACATGAAAAGATGATAATTCTCTACCTTTTCTCTTCTGGGTCTTCCATAATTTTTCCTGTTTCCCATTTATCAGGTGATGGTCTCTCCCGCTGTTGTCGCCTGCCCATTTGACGCTCCTCAAAGTCACCCCTCTGCCATCTGTTAGGACCTGCATTTTGCATTCTTTGAGTCTCAAGGCGCTGGTTCTCCCTGCGCCAGTGGGGCGGTGTGGTGCTTCTTGAGCGTGAGCGAGATGGCGTCCTGTATCGCTACAGTTTAAAATACAAAATTCCTAAAGTTCCTGCAGTTAACATAAACATGGGGGTATGCTGTACCGCCATGATATACAGTACATAATATGAAATGAATATTGCATCAAGGAAAATCAAATTTGCCCAATTATATTAAATATAATTTACCATTGGAGTATGCACTGCTTTTCTGGAATTGCATAAAACTCTAGCCACTAGCATATGCATAGTGGTCTAGCAAAAAAATTCATAAATGATGCACTTACCAATGTACCCCTTCCTCTAATTTTACGACCAGAACGCGAGATCTGCACACGAGAATCCATAGTTAATCCACGTCTAATCCCAGCGACATTTTTTACTCCATTTCTTTAAATGAAGACAGAAAGTTTGGCAAATAAATTAAAGGTAAGACAGGAAAAAAAAACGGTACAGATAAAATAAGATGAGGCATCCTTGAATGAAAAGAAAAAAACAAGTAATGCCTCCGAAAAAATTAATTTGAAATGAAATACTTTCTATTTGTTTACACTGTAAGTCTGTGATATGTGCGGTGATGAATATTTGTTTGGCTGGCTGGGAGGGGATTTTACATCAGAATAGGGAAGGCTAGATACTTTTATAAGAAAAGTTGAGAGGATCATCAGTTTTAGTTAGCAGAGTGAGTCTACCACAATCTGCTATTAATATCACATTGTGATGGAACACAGGAGACATCCTGTCCAATCATAATGAGTCAGTCACACAACAGGTCCAAAACAGAGTGGCATAACTGGTAGATCATTTATTCCTCGGGCTATAACTCATTACAATAATCATTTTTATCTTTAAAGATAATATGTTTACAATAACAAAACCAATGAAGTGAACTCAATTTTGTTATTATCATAATCTATATTTCTACAAACCTGATTCTTTTCTTTCTTTCTTTTCTATGATTTTTTCCCCTTTTTTGGAATGATTTATGTCATTTAATCATAGAAAGCTATCATTTTATTTCTATCATCGATTTAATAAAATTATTTTTATTTTGACAATGAACCCGATGACAAACATGAAATTTCATGGTATTTGATTAAATCACATAAACTACAGGTACCATAACCCACAGGAATAAAATTATGGAATATACCATTCATGATATTGACAGAGCTGTGTGCAATGGATTGTATGTGTAATATTGTGAAATCATTCCTACTGTTTTTTTTCATCTTTGACAGGTGATCTACGCAAAAGGAACTTGTTGGAGGGGACTTCAGGAATCTCAGCTGCTTTGATGGATGAGACAAACTCGCTCTCTATCACCTCTTGCTTCACAACTGGTTCCCTGTTTTCAAACAACAGAGTAAAAAAAAATCCAGATAATTTATCATTGTATCATAAAACCTTTGTTTAGTAAAATAACTTAATTTTTAGAGTGTAATAAGAGTAAGACGATGCTCTTTGTTGCAAGTAATCACAAATATTGAAAGGTCTAACTGTTTACATTTTAACATGCATTATACAATTTTACCACATGCTAAAAATAATTATCACATAATCTAGTTGCATTAACAAAACTATCAAAATCTACATCTGAACTTACTCTTCTTTCTTGGATTTCTTCTTTGATTTCTTAGTTTTCTTTTGCTTTTTCTTTCTTTTCTTGTTCTTTTTCTCCTCATTTACAGAGTCCGCAGATCCCTCTGAATCTGAGCTTTCTGCTGCTTCTTTCTTTTTCTTTGCCTTCTTGGATACTACAGTTATATAAAGAAAAGTTATGTGGAAGTATTACTGATAAAACATATAAACAGATACTATAAAACGAGGCTTGCCATCACAAAATCAGCATACTGTCACTGACTGTTAAACTGAGTTGTTAGCTTAAGAATGTAGCAGTATTTTATACTCATTGACAAAATATATTTTCTCCCTGTTAAGCTTTTAGTACAGAGAAGCATAATACTTTTACTCATAAATTTAGCATAGTAAGTTGATTCTAGTAAAAGACCCATCATTTTAAAGCTTATAATATGCAGAATAAGAATATTTTCAAGTCAATGTCAATTTTTTATTTTTTAGTCAATGATGTTGGTTTTGAGATGGTCATGTGTATTGAGTTGCTCTTATGTGTTATACACTGTCTTAGCATTTCACAAAATTCTATCTAGAGAACGTAGGATCGAGTAGGAAGGTACCATAGAGAATGGCTGCCATACAATATAATTCTGCAGAGATGACAAATGCCTCTTCTGAATATGTAAATTGTACTCTCTTTCTTACCTTTTGTTTTCAGTCGCAAGACCAACTCTCCACAGCTTGAGATTCTGACATCTGCTACTGGCTTGGAATTGCCATCGACCTTTAATGATTCTACAGTAGACACGACCTCTTCACCAGAAACCACTTGGCCGAAAACAACATGCAACCTGAAAAAAAAAATCAGTTGTAAATTGCTGTACATTATTATAGCACATTTTACATGTAGCCAAATATTCTTATCACAAATACCATGTTAATTAAAAGAGAATACCTATATTGATAAGACACAAAAAGTTGTGTCTTCCATAAGACAACTGGAAATTATGGTTGGCCAGTTAAGCAGCAGAGATTTATTTTTAGTTTTAGACCTACAATACAGTAGGCCTTATTCAAGAGTTTATGTCTACCCATATCTTTCCCCCATATTGGCTAGTAAAATGGCAAACTTGGACTAAAATCCACAGTTAAGGTATTAAAATAATACACATTCACCAAGGGTCGTTGGAAAAAAGGTCAGTGCTAGAGAAACACTAATCATGTTTTGGGCCTCATAGAAGCTCTATGTAATGTATAACCATGGAGGTATTATTGAGAAGGAGATCACTCGGCAACAGATCCCTTTGATGCGACAAACCCATGTGTTCCCTGCCTTTGGATCGCGTGCGGGCGTATTAACCTATAATTCACATTTTTTCGTTAGCAACAACTTGACAACAACATGCATTTATACGCTTCCAGCAGAGCAGTTGTGCAATAAAGCGTTTGATTTTAACCCATTACATATCTTTATAATGAACAATGTTCCCCTGATTAGATTTTTTCGGACTTTTGGTA
>NW_022712725.1:1709926-1734104 GCF_011630105.1 Anneissia japonica
GGATTCCGTAAAATATTTATGTTAAAATTACTTCTGTGTTCATTATAATTTTGTCTAAAGATTGATTGGTTCGTCTATAAAGCTAAGTCAGCGTAAAACTGAAAAATACTCAGATTTTGGATTGATTTTTCGAATAGTTAACCCTCGTTAACCCTAAAATGACTTAGATTATTATAATGCTCAATCATTTATTAATTAATATCTGTTAAAATTAGAATTGGCGAATTTTGACCAATTTATGGATTTTGAAGTTGAAATATACTATACTTTTAAAGGTCATGTAAATGTTCCATTAAATTCGAAACTTTTTTTGGTGGAAAATATTAATGTTTGATATTTTATGAGAGATAGATGTATCAGCTTCAAAATGGAAACGATTGCGCAGCCATAGTGATTGACTGTATGTAGTGCGCATCGAGAAAAGAAGGTGCTCTCCATTTCGCCATGTTCAATTTTTTGGTAAACTATGCCTGCTGAAAATTTGATGGCGGGGAACACATGGGACTTCAAAGGCATTGCACAAACGTTCTTCACGCGCTGCGGCAGCTTTGATCTTGGTTCATTTGCATAGCGCTGCGTGCGCGTAGCTTTTTCGAGTGATCTCCTTCTCAATAATACCTCCATGGTATAACGCAAGTATTCTCTAGTAAAATTACAATTAATTTCACCAACATTTTTTCGTTACGCTCTATTGCCAATAGCGGGAACCTTTCCAACCACTGTTCATTATTTAAAACTTGATCAGAGTAGCTCAGAAAAATATAAATTATATTGACCTTGAAAAACTCTAAAAAGCTACAGTAAACTAGCTTTTTCTCTGTGTAGTCAAAGATAGTGAATAGTGATTAAGTTATTCTTTTATTGTGGACTACTTTTGTTACAGTGCGCTTGTAACCGTCAAAGCAAAGACCCAAGTATGCCAAATATTATTTTTATTTACAACAGAACAAGACAGGTAGTTTTCACAGGAAGTAATTATTACTAGACATGCTTTGATTAAAATAATCAAAAAAACAGGAAAAGAGGAAGGCCAAGGAACATCTGGTGCAGGAGAATATGGCAGATGGCCCTGGATGCTAGAGGAAAGAGTCCATACTCAAAGGTATACTGTAGCTTAATAAAGGACACCAATTTTAGTACTTACCATAGGGTGCGTTCGAGCCATACACGCCTATTAAATTCCGTGTATATGACAGGTAAACGCACGGCTTTACACCACGGGAGGTCCCCGCATTCGAGCACAAACTTATCTTGTCTAACCGTGTAAAAATTTACCTCGGAAATACTCGTTTGAGGTCAGCGAGGCAATAGTATATCCCATCATGCCACGCAATATTTACGTTTCTAACCACGCTTCACGCACTTGTACTGTACTCCCCAGCGCAAATACTTCAGTTTATTGGTGACCTGTGTCACCATCAGCTTTCCCCTAAATTTTTCTTTGATCTTTGCAGTTATTTCTTTGTAAATACCGCTGTTTCGGCGGGTGCCGTCCAGTTGTCTTTGTATTCTGTCTCCCCCCACAATGAGAGAAGGTAACGTATCATGGGTTCGGTCCACACAGACATGTTGAAATGATGAAGATGATGCTATAACATTAACAACAGGTCAGCGAATGCATTTGTTTTTGCAAAACTGGACAGGCCTATGGTTTTCGCGCGTGTTGAATTGAATTCATGTTGACCGCCAGACGGTAGAGTCATTAAAACATGATTAATGGTCGCGATAATGGCCTCTGACAGCGATACACGGTTCTATAACCCTAAATTTGGTGGTCAAAATAGGCGAGCGTGTTCCAGATGTTTTTTACATCTTACCCCGTTCGAGCCACACATGGCATTTAACTCCCGTGTAAATACACGGACCTTGCACGGATATATTTCTGGCTCGAACGCACCCATAGACACTATGGTCTATGGTATTATTACTCTAGTAACTAGAATGTTGATGGAATGTGGATTGGTACAGATACTTTGCTAGAGATATACTGTACTGTACTACTGTAAGCAGGGGTCCATAGTCTTCCCGAAATCAGGACGGCTTACAGTACTCCCGCAAGCAACAAAGACTTTCCCGGAAAATAACCTTATCTCCCGCAAAATCATACATAGTGCATGATTTTACTACATTATCATCAATTGTCTTATGGAAGTCAGTGCCATGCGCAGCAAAATTAAATTAAATATGTTAAAGAAAACTCATTTAACCAGATCTAAGGGAGGGGATTTCTTCCAACTTGAGATCCCTAATTAATTATCTCTAAAATATGTGGAATGACCATGCTTGATAAACTTCTAATTTAATAAACAATGAAAAGAATTGGAAAACAATCTAGGCTAGATTTTTGCTTATTGCATAGCTGAAAGGTAGCAGAAGAGGTACAGTTTATATAATAGTAGTCCTTTAACATTTTTAGTATCAAATGAATCACTTTTTATACTTCAAGTTCATGGTTAAATCATGGAATCTTTATAATAGCCTGACCTACAAATTTTACCTGTTACCAGACTTGGTACAAATACAACAAAATATAAAAATTCCCTATTTGTCAAGAAATTAATATAAAATTAACAAACATAAAATAAATAACATTGACAAAAAAGAATCATCAAGAAACATTAAGAGAGGGGAACTTAGCAAAACGGTTAGTGATTAAATAGACTGTATATACCCTACCGGAAGCCTTTTGGAATTACACAATACAAATACAATTCAATGAATTAATTAACATACTATTACTTTACTCTGTATAATAAAACATACTGTAGAAGTAGAGGTGATTGGTATTTGCAGCTGGAGGAATGTACCTCATGAACTATTATTCATATAATTACATGTGTCAGCATTATAGTTGTTGCCAGTAAAAAGATTCTATTGTAAAATAGTGCAACGTATTATTTAATTTTTCATTTACTTTTGTTGGTTAATGTCTAATGTGGATAATTAAAAACAAAAATAACAAACAAAAAAACAGATGAAAAAGTACAACATACAAAAAATGCCTATAGAATGTTGCACTCGTTTATATAGATACAAAGGTTAAAGTATACAACTAAAAGTGAAACACGCTTAAAAAAATAAACCTAGCACAAGGCAAACAAGCAAGATGCCCTAAAGCATGATTGTAAAAAAACATGATATAACTCAATTGGTAAACATACTACAGAAATGACATTGGTTAATCATTAATTCATTTCCTAACTGAATGACATTTGCCCTCCAACATGGACAGAGTAAAATTGTCCACTACAACCTTCCTTTTACCAATCAGTTTTAATTAGAGATCCTTAATTAGAGTACTACTACTATTACATTTTTTTTAAACAGCATCCTGTCATCCTACATTGTACTGTAATTATATTACATGTACAATATAACTTTTGCCAGATTCTATGTTCACGAACATAAAATGTTCTAGAAAATGTAAAGTTTTATGAGAACATGTTATGAAACAACAACAAAACAAAATCATTGCATATTTACTGCGATACATGCTGCGTAGTTAAGGTTGCTCGGCATGGTTTTTCGTAAAAAATGTTTTCATCCAGTTTTTAAATTCTGTTGGACTACAATTATTTTTCGACTTCATGTGGGTAAATATTATAATTTATATTTACTGAAATTTAATCTAAATTATATTAATGCATATGTTGTTGCTAAACTTACCAATCAGCCATGTTTGTTTTGGTCACATGGATAACTTAACACTGATTAATGCACTCTGGTTTACGTTAATTTTTGTTGTCAACAAAAATAATAAAATAATACTCAACAAAAAATCTTAGTCAACGAAATGAACCAGTTGAATAAGCATACTCAATTTCATCTTAAGGAAGGCAAACCACCCAACAGCTTTATGAGTACACCAACATCACTCAATATAAATTAATTATCTAGATGTTTGATATGTTTTTTGATCTTGTTGCCAACTAATAACTTGTAAACTGCTATAAAAGCTTGGTATGATTCCAACTATCTAGAAAGTACAACAGTTCTTTTTCTAGTCAGCAGGCGATGCTTATCCAATCTGCTGTTAAAAATATTTAAGACTAACACTAAGATAAACACCTCAGATGGTTCCAGTTTTTTGCTTTAGAGGTGTGAAATAAATCAATAATGTGTCCTTGTAGATCATTGTTAATAAAATGAGTAAAAAAAAAACCAATGAAAACTCTTTCGTCTATATTTTTAAAAGAAAAGATGAACTCAACTTAGGCAATTTTTTCAATACTGTAGTACAATATGCTTCAAATCATAGTGAAAATTTTGCATTGCAAACCGGCTGTGAATGAGCAAATTTATTTCACTTTAAAAAAAAAATTTCACTGAAAAAAGAATTTTTTTTGAAAAAATGCATATGTATTACTCTAATTATTATACACCATGAAAAAGTATTGGCATACATTTTAGTTTTATGCAAAAGGGATTTAAAAAATGAGAAATAGAGACTATTTCTCATAAGAGATTACCATTCTCTATGAATTCTTCGTTACTAGTATAATAATTTAAAGCCAAAAAATTTCACTGAAAAAAGAATTGCAAACCGGCTGTGAATGAGCAAATTTATTTTACTTTAAGTTAAAGCCAAAAAATTTCACTGAAAAAAGAATTGCAAACCGGCTGTGAATGAGCAAATTTATTTTACTTTAAGTTAAAGCCAAAAAATTTCACTGAAAAAAGAATTGCAAACCGGCTGTGAATGAGCAAATTTATTTTACTTTAAGTTAAAGCCAAAAAATTTCACTGAAAAAAGAATTGCAAACCGGCTGTGAATGAGCAAATTTATTTTACTTTAAGTTAAAGCCAAAAAATTTCACTGAAAAAAGAATTGCAAACCGGCTGTGAATGAGCAAATTTATTTTACTTTAAGTTAAAGCCAAAAAATTTCACTGAAAAAAGAATTGCAAACCGGCTGTGAATGAGCAAATTTATTTTACTTTAAGTTAAAGCCAAAAAATTTCACTGAAAAAAGAATTGCAAACCAGCTGTGAATGAGCAAATTTATTTTACTTTAAGTTAAAGCCAAAAAATTTCACTGAAAAAAGAATTTTTTTTAAAAAATGCATATGTATTACTCTAATTATTATACACCATGAAAAAATATTGGCATACATTTTAGTTTTATGCAAAAGGGATTTAAAAAATGAGAAATAGAGACTATTTCTCATAAGAGATTACCATTTTCTCTATGAATTCTTCGTTACTAGTATAAAAATAGTGTAGTTTTATATAGCACACATATCCATCTAATATAAGATGCTCAGGGCGCTTGATATGTGGACTAGGAACTCGATCAATGACTTTCTTCGCCTCTAAGGGTCCCTTTGTGTCTGTGCTACCCGGTAACCCTGTACCAGCAACTCTCCTCGTCCACCACAGGACTGTCTATCCAGAACACCGAGGTATCCCCCTACTTGTCTCAAAGGATGTACTGAGTTCTTTATAGTGCACACAAGCCATTGTATACACTGGGCCTACGGTTTATAGTCCTTATCCGAGAAGACTTGTTCTACCACCAGTACCATAGACGAGCGTGCCGTTCGAAGCAGCGCCAATATTATGGCTATAGCTTGCGACGCCCCTGCTAACTGCTTGGCTATTCGACTCGCCATTTCAGAGGTTGTAGATCTTTTGTGTATATTTTATAGAGTCAATAAAGTGCGCCCTATCTAATGAGATTACAATAGTTTTGTATTTCACATCGCACACACTGCGATCAATCGAGTAGGCCGGATATTGTTCATGGAGATATACCTCCATGGTTTGTTAAATTGTCAAAATCTCGGTCATAATCATTTTTTTAAAACAAATTTGAAATAATTCCAATGAAATATTATATTTCACAAGTGTCAATACTAGCAACGGAAAATATCATGACGGCCGTTTTTATGTCTGATATTTAAACAGAATCTAAATTGAGGTAAGGCTAGGCCTAGACTAGCAGTGTTGAATAGGCTAATATTTCCGGCGCCTACTATATTTCTTCGCAGACCTATCGCAAAAAAATTAAACAAAAATTCATCCACGTTTATTTTTTGAGTGGAACACAAAGAAAAAAATCAAATTTCAGTCTTATTTTACATTTTTTTCATGTTTAGGAATATCTCAATTCAGTTAAACTAGCAATTTTGTATTATATTTATAAATCTTTATAACATATAAAAAAAATTAAATTTTTCCTAACAACTAAAATTTTGCCGGGAATGGGGCATTTAAGTTCAGCGCCAGAGTCATGGTGGGACCAAGAATCCTCTAATCTCCCTTGCAGCAGAGATTTTAAGGTCCTGATTTTTTAAATTGAGGTCTTTTAGACCTCAATATTTAAGAAATTTCCCAATTGTGATTGGCTGGGCAATTTAAAATAATGTTTACAGTCGAAGAGCATCAAGTAGCACATGATGCCACATACTGTACACCTTTGATTCTGTTGGATAGTACATAGAGCAAAGGAACTGTTTCTTTGCTCTATGGATAGTATACTGTAGAATTACACTGTGGAACAGTTGATAACAAGCTTTGTGACACCTGTGAAACTAATTTCATGGTCCTTGGAGATGAGTTTTTTTTTTTTTAAACATTGGTCAACTGATTAAATTCACTTCCTGGTGCAAATTCATCAGTGAATCACGAATAGCACACTAACTACATCACAGATTAAACGAGTAAAACATACAGCTATCATCTCAAGATACAAGATACAAAGGAAAGGCCTTAATGTAGTCTACCCTGTCCAACTTGCTCAATGATAAAACTAACCATCATGAGTCAAAACCATTAAAGGCTCATTCAATGACTATACTATAAATTAAAAGGAAAGATTTTTTTATACCTTGTTGTGAACCCATTGCCCGTAAATAATGGTGATTTTGAATAAAAATAAAATTTTCTTTTAAGGCAATTAGCGCACCCGTCGCCACAAAAAAAATGAAAATTGTAGAAAAAAATTAAAGTTTTTCTTTGATTTTATTACGCCTGCTGCTGCCTTGAAATCTCCAAAAATAAAATACAGTACAGGTATGTATATTTCTTCCTAACTATATAAACTTAAAGCATTTTTAACCATCCTATTACTACACTATTTACGTTCACCAATAAAATTTCACTTTTTATTTTCTCCTTTGTCTGGATGTTTTTGGCAAAATGATTTGCAAAAATAAAGAAAACAAAAAATTTATTAAAAAAATAAGAAGTTCGTAAAACAAGGTATAAAAAATTCTTCCCTATCCAACAAGAGCTTCCTCAGCCCCCCTAGCCTATAATTAATGATTGCTTCAATTTCTGGTATACAGTAATACAAAAGGTGCAACATCACTGGTTTCCTTGAACATCAAGGGCTGCTTCGATGGTATGATATTGCAAAGCACAATCTTTCCTATAGCTTTGTACTCCCAAATGGATAGCATCATGTCTGTACCTTGAGTACTATTTAACACTCCTTGTTGCATCGCAGTTGGAGTAAACAGTCATGATGCTGCCTGCAGGCACAAGATCATCTTGTCCAGAGGGGTTAAGGTAGACCAAAATACCAGGTAACCCCCTGTTGCCTTAACCAAAATGGAATTCCTCTTTGGCTGCCTGAACTTTCAAGAGCTACCTCAATGACTGCTATACAGTAACCATCAAGAGTCTCCTCAATTCCTGCCTTAACATCAAGGATATACTCATTATCTGTGGTCTGCTGTAATGTCCTCCAGGATGGCTACCCTTTACAATCATGGGCTACCTCATTGGTAGCTCTTCATTAAAGACTGTACCGATCATCACTGTGTCTCACAGTAGCCACTTTATAGCTTCAACGACAGCCATAACAATCAAGTTCTAACCACTGCTGCTTTAACAACCACTGGACTTATCCATAAAATCTGCTTTAAACATCAAATCATCTTGAGTTTGATTACTAATCAATAATTTACTTCAATTTAAATAAAACAATACTTCATTCAACTTACCCATCCAAGTGAGAAGATGGTTTTGTAGTTCTGTGTTGCATAAATTTCACAATGGCAAAGATGAAGGGTTTCATAGAAGAAAAAAAGAGAAGGAAAAGTATTAATTCTGACCCAAGCAACAATTCATGAAATATTAAAATATGTAATACCAGAGTTTTTTTCTCTAGTACTTTCTTGTACCAGTAATCCATACAGAGATGAATAATAATATTGTATTAATAAGGTACCGGAATACACTTGCATGGAAATTATTCTTTAAGGTTAACTCAAAACAAACCATGAAATTTAGCTGGACGTCTTTTTAGCAGCAAGCTTAAATTTCGTAAAGACATTAGATCGAACTAGTTTCTATTTATACTGTAATTTATCAATAATACAAACAAAATATTGGTAACTTAGGATACAAAACAGGTCGCACAAATGATACTACAGTGTTCAAGTAGAAAGCAATATTGAAGCTGTTTTGTATCCAGTGTTACAGTACATCAATTCAACTTACCACTATTATTACTACCTGGATAGATAAATATTAATAATTTTATCAATAAATCGAAAATACAAAGAAGTTTTTCACTTCCAATAAGTGATATAAAATTAAAGTTATGTTCACCAACTTCAGTGACTATATTTCAAGGCATTAATAACATGATCACAAGAATTTGTTTTTAAATAAAAAAAATATTGTCTGCATTAGGATTTGATACTTTTAAGCTTTGTCCAAATATCACATTTTCTCTGACAAAAAAAAAGTTGGTGTATGCACATATATAGTCATGATTTGCTTATACCGTATATGGTCATGATATGATGTCATCATGACCATATTTAGGCATATGTTTTTGTCAAACTCAATTTGACAGTCTGGATAGAAATTACCCTTAGATTACAGTACAATTTGGTTGCTCTTTTGAGTTGCTATGAGACCATGTTATTAGCTTGGCCTCAGAGCTCAGTTGGAATGAGCACCTAGCAGGAATTAGACTCTTATGTTCAAATTCTGATGAGTACAATACTTTTTTTTCCCAAAAAATATTTATTGTCACATCAATATGGAGGAGTTTCTCCATAAAAGTCGTTTCATATAAACAAATTCATTAATATATGCAATAACAGCCTACTAAATATTCCAATTTTTAAAAATAATGTTTTAAAAATGATCATAAATACATAATATTGAGTAATTATGTTGAATTTAAGTTTCAACCTTTGACCTTATAATCACTGCATGCTAATCAGTTACCTTGTTTGTCTTGGCAAGCAGCCAAATTCTGTAAATAATAGTCACATAGCAAAAAAAGACATTTCAGTGAACATATTAACATTAATATAAATAAATTTCATAAGAAATAAGTGATAAAACTATTCATGATGCACTTACTTACCTGCCAGCCACTAAAAAGGTAGGAAAGTATGATTAAAAAATTATCTTCGCATTTCAATCTCTTCTTTATAAAAAAGTAATTATACCATATGCTTTTTCATTCAAATAACTATTTGATGGTATCAGTAACAAGGCTCTGCATTTTGATAATACATGGAGGGGGCTTCGGGTAAATAAGCCTGAAAATACACAGTACTTTATATCCTTCCAGGTCTTATATCAAGCCTATTTTTGGACTTCTTGGTGCTTTGCAGTAAATGTGCATGTTCATTGGAACACGCAGAACATTAGCATGGATTTCCTTTTCATAAAAGGGGTGATCTTTTAAATGTACAAATCTCAATGAAAATGGAAGAATTAATATGCAAAGGGTTCCAGGAACAGATTATTCTATTATTCCTAAAGGGGTGTTTCAGCCTAGGGACTGTTCAAGTAAAGTATTCAAAAAACACCCTATTCACTATCTAATGGTACTGCATACACCCTATAGTTTTGCTGAATTTGTATATATTTGATTTTTGCTTTCTTTTTGCTCAATTTATGTGTTGGCTTTTTAAAGTATCATACTCGTTGATTGTTTCTATTCTGTACAGTGTAAGTGACGGACCACCCACCTTTGAATTCAAATTAAAATTTTAAAAAATAGAAGTTGGACAAAGCTTTGGGTTGCTATTCCAAGAGGTTGAACAAACCAGCTTCTTTTCTAATGCTAACAATATTTAGCATGATTTTGTTTGTCTCGCCCAGCCACTCGGAAGCAGCTATAAATTCTATGGGTGTGTTGACAACATATTCATAGTACATGTATGTAATCAACTACATTTAAGTTTTTAGGAAATGACTAGAAAAAAATTGAGCCTATCAATTTGGAACAGACTTTAGTGGACCATCACAATACATTTTTGATAAGAAATATTGAAATATTGGTGACATTAATGAATCAACAGGATATGTTAAATAGTTGTATGACTAGGTTTCAATTTTATTTCTAACTCTTGAATAAGCTTTAGCTATGCACTGTGGTGTGTGGATTTTAATATAAAATAAAGTAAAGACCAAGAATCATCAATCACAGGTGGTGAAGTTGATTTGAATAATAATGATAATGATGATTAAGTTAATGTATTGTATGTTAGCATGCATAGCAAGGGAATACTGTATAATAAGCTATGTCAGAAATATTACGATACAGAAATAAAGTATTAAACTGTGCCAAATTTCTATTGATGAAAGGGGTAATTTTTAAGGTGTTTAAAGAGAGTACAAAACATACTATTTCTTGTGACCCCCCTCCTACCCTCAACATTCACAGAACAGACTGAAGATTGTAATCATTCTGATATTATTTTTGTCATTTTCATAAATGTGTAAACACAATTAGCCCCACCCCCAGCGTACATATGTTTTACACTATCTTAAAAAATAACAGAAACAATGAATGGCCCCTAAATTACAAAAAGGAATTCAGTTTTAGATTCTGGAATCGCGCCAACAATAATGCTCTGGTATTTACAATGTATAGGTAACAGTTTTTCAAGGCTGCACTGGGGCAAAATAATTGCACTTCATTGCCTTCTGGCTTACAAAACATTCAGTATTTTCTACTCAAGGCTGTTCACATCATTTTATGCAGCTTTTCAATTAATTTTGACCCCTTTTTTCAGAAAGTACTATATTATGTTGTTGAAACTTTAAAGGAATTTAAGTTATTGACAAAGGAGCACAGACAAAGCCAATCCAACTATCACTTCCCTACTGAGGGATCCAAAAACCTCCACCTTTGAGGAGATTAAATATAATATTACCTAATATTAGATTCATTAAAAATGTGAAATATTTGAAACTTCCTACTCCTACTATACATACAATAAGACAGGTGTTTTGTCTCTTTGGATTACAGTGCCCTAAGTATAAAATGCCTGATATTTTAACAACTTCAATTAACAGTACAATATAGTACAGTATATTTATCAAAACCACTATATATTTACAGCTTTTACAGCATAACTGATTATTATAATATTGTTGTTGAAATAACATAAATAACTTACATGAAGAACTGTGATCCATTTGTGTCCTTGCCACGGTTGGCCATGGAGAGGAGGAAAGGTTGGTCATGTTTTAACTCTAAATTTTCATCTATGAAAATATGAAAAATTAATATACAGAATTAAGTTAATTATGTGACCATATAAATATTTTTCTGGGAAAGGAACTTGAGACCAAAAGAAAAAACATATTGATAGAATTACCTATAAGCTTGGATAAATGAATGAGATATTGGCTATGGTCACACTAGAGTTTCAAGTCTGGCTTGACTCACCGTGGGTGAGATTTTCGTAATGTGACCGCATCTGCACCGACTCGCGTCTGGCGTGACCTCGATCTCAATCTACCTATCTCGATCCCGGCTCAGCACCCATATTGACCCTGGATTGACGAGATTGACATTTCCTCGTTGGTTGTCAACCAATCACAGTCGATGACAACTAGTATGACCGACCCAGAATTTCGAGCCAGGCTTGAAATCTCACCCGCGGTGAGTCAAGCCAGGCTTGAGACGCTAGTGTGACCGTAGCCATTGGTAATATCTAACATTGTATAAAGTTCTAATTCCTCCTCATTGTGTAGAAACAACCTTGACATAAATGTAACCAGACTTCCCACGATGCCCTGCTGTGCATTAGAATCAGCAATTTGGTGGCACTGTCGAACTCTTCACACCTCATTTCCAAGGGAACTACGGAGTAATCTAGTGCGCACTTCTACGGCACTTAAAGAGAATGCTTACATAGGTGGCGCTTCCCAAAGGGTGGTGCAATTAAAAGGTCACAGTATGACCTCTGTTGGGGTCTTCATGCACATATGATTGTGTACTAATCAGAGAAAGTTGTCATGTGTCAGATACTGTAAGTTAAATACAATCATGATTCAATCTCATTTTTCTAATCTAATTATTATGGCAACAAGGTGCAAAAAACCCAAGAAATGTATGTAATAATCAAATGCAATATGAATCAGATGGAAGATGTGAACGCTTAACTACCACCTGTTTTCCAACAAATAACTGATAATATGATTTTTTTGATTGTCAAATCTAACATCTTACAGCACATAACTCACAAATTGTATTTCATTTTCAACTATTCACAAACTTATAATGCTTAATTTACATTTTAAAAAACCAAGTAATTCAACTACATTTTTTAATATATATTATACAGTAAGTCTATGTTTTTCAAGTAGAAGATCAACTTGTAGAAATTTAATTTTTATGTGCAAATTGAATGTTATCAAGTTTTGTATCACCCAAATTGCATTGACAAATTAAATACATAAATAAAATACAATTCAAATTTGAGGGATTTCTTTGTTATATCATACAGTAGTCTATAAAAAAAGTAATTTCTTCACTCCTCTAAAGTTTGTGGAAATTGGAAGACAACTCAAATTACAATTACCATAATTACTTCATTTACCATGACAACAAAGTTTCAAGGACAAAACCAGGCTATTAAGTCAAGCATTACCATGCATATAAAAAATTATTTCTACCTCCATGGACAATATGTAAAAGTCCTGGAAAACAATATAATTCAAGAAAAACTAACCCTCACTTTCACAGACAAGATAAAAAAAAAATTCTGGATTATCAAATGTTTACTGTATTTTGTAATTTAACTTATAATTTAATTATGTTGCTATAAAGATTTTAGTGTTCTTTCTTGTACTATATTCAAATGATAGCCTACACGAGAAAAGGCTGTTATGTAATTGAGCATTAAGTTGGGGGAGGGTGTACACCCGGTGGGCGTATACTTAAAAGACTGTGGTAGAACTTTTCTATGTTATATTAGTTTTTAAAACATCTATATTACAGTATAATGTTAATTATATTTTGACGTATCTTAACACGTTTTTTTTTGTGCATGTTTAAAGTGGTATGACTCCCGCAAATGTCCTCATCTCTACCGTTTACAAATTTATAAACTTTAATATAGCATTTACCGGAATATGCTTTTATTTTTAGCTTTTAGAGTTACAATAAACTGATAATTTGATGTACTGGTAGATGTTTTTTTTAAAATTATGTAATGATTTTTCCTCACCTTGTATTATACCAAATAGAGAATACTTTATACCTCTCTGAATATACCAACTAGTCATTCAGTATGCCTAAGTGGAAAGAGGTTTATTCTACCAAGGTTTTGACTTAATTCTTTTGTTCAATTTTTATGGTTCAAATTTATTGGTTTTGCGCAAATTTCCTGTTGTGTTTTTATGAATTTGCCTAGGCATAATATCAGAACTGTGAGACAGAGAAATTGGCAGTGATATACTCGTCCATGATACAGGAAATGACGCTAAGTCAAACAACGCCCTACTGTACAGCATGGCAACTGCACGAGACAAGGCCGAATCTAGCAACTTGCAAACAAATTCAATACAGGGTATACCTGTACTGAAGCAATTACTGATCCACATATGTATCCAGCATACATTGGTGTAAAATGCTGTAAACAAGGGCATTACCCATAAACATACTGGTCACAACAATAAACTCAATTTAAAACTTGTGATACTTATAAATGTGAAATTTTAAACAGAAAATAGGTTTAAGTATCAGACTCTGCATCTCAAAAATAAGGCCACTTTCTGCTATAATTTTGCACACATTTATGTCTCAATAATTTTACGGTAATAGGTTACACAGTGGAACATCTGCCTGCACACCTATCTTGAATGACTTACACAATTTTTGTAAAAGTTCTTACTGAAATTTCTGGGCAAAAATAAAGTGAAATGCTTAAAGTTACATACCACTGCAACTGTTGAGAAACATAATGGTAAATAATCACTAACAATTGCAAAATCAAGTAAATATTCCATCACATATGTAATCTGGTAGAACATTCCTTTCCTAATAATAGCTCCATGTTTAAAAAAAGTAAGTAAACCCAAAAAAGGCCTTCAGGCTTGTGTACCTGCTCTGGTACTGATAGTGATACTTAACCAGTGGCCTTGGTGAGAAGTAAGAAAACTTCAGGATGATAATTTGGGTTATTCTATTTTGTTTGTAGGGGTACACTGTAGTTAAATACCAGATACATTGTAGTTGTCATGTGATAGCTATATTGAAGCCATGTGTACAAACAAGGTCATGCTGCCAAAATAATAATTTGCCAAAATTAAAAATCATAACATTGAATTGCTCTTGTCCAGGGACATGCGAACACTACAGGGAATTAATGGTCAGGCGTAGCTCATTAGCAAGTTGCTGCAAGCTGGGACTAAAAAAAAAAAAAGAAATGTGACGACAGCCCAGGGACTGTACTGTACAGTATGGTCAAGATTAAAGATGAGCATAATTCATCATTCTGCGCATCTTTTTGCTGTGTTTGTTGATCTTATTATTGCTATCCTGTCATTTTTTATAAGATTAAAGATCAATGAAACTTTCCTACTTTTTCTACGTCTTTAAAGAAACAAAATGGGTGTTAAAGAAAAAAAAAAAACGGTTGATAAGTACAGATTTGAATATTCAAAATCTGGGGTGAAAAAGCATAACCACCTATTTTCCCAAGTTTTTAAACATTCAAAAATCTGTACTTCACTAAATATTTCAAGTTTTCACCAAACACTCTTTTTTAGTCTTAGAAAAATCAGTTGTGTTGTACAAAAATTGTTTTCTTCCGGAGCCTGGCTTTAAAAAAATATTTTTTTTTTTTTTCTTGTTGTTCCATACTAATTTAATTCAATAATTTCCTGATATTGATATTATTATTTGCAGTCCTTCGTAATTTAAGAAAATCATTGACGATGTTGATTAGTTTCCTTATCTGTACAGAAGTTTCCTGTTCAAAATGGCAGCTGTAAGGAGATTGAACAACTTGACGGGTAACAGTAGACGACGGCTTTTAAGGCATGTCTACTTTCACATCGCACCAGCTCAATTATCTTCAAGCTAGTGTCCTAAATTTTCTAGGATGTCTAAAACTTGTGATATCATCACTAAAAACACTTTATTTTTTAACAAATTAACTAGGTTACTAGGTTAGGGACTAGCCTAGACAAGATACATACATCTAGGCCATAAGTTGACAGCCAACTAATTTTTTATAAATTCTATTCACATAAATTGTCATCTTTGGATACAAATAATTTATTCATTTATTATTATTAACTTTAAATGATCATACAGATTTCGTAATATATATTTTATTTCAATTGTAAACAAAACATTATCTATGGAAAATATTTTGTTTACAATTGAAATAAAATATAGTATTAGTATTGCTTAATTTAATATAGTAGTTTAGTATTGCTTTAGTATATTATTGCTTAATTTAATGCTTAAATTATTAAAGTTTAATTAACAGTATATCAAAAACACAAGAGGTATTTTTTTTCAATGATGTGCTAATGCTATATAAACCCAACTATATTATTATTTATTATCCATCCTGTTATTTAATCTCAATACATTTGGCAATCTTGAACAGGAAACTTCAGTACATCTTTTTAATATTTGATTTTTACTTCTTTTTTTGTTTTTTCATTTTTGTGTGTAATTTTAGCTAATTTTAGTGCTCTGAGAAATTATTATAGGGTGCTATATTAAAAACCTATATATTATTATTATTATTATGAGGAAACTAAATATCTGTGCATTTCTTTTTTAAATTCATTTTTTTTTCATGTCAATTTAAAAACAGTTTTCTTTAAATTTGTATTCATTGATAGTTAATAACTAACGTAATTTATAGATTTTATATTTTTCTTATAGTATTTTTTATATTAACCTACCTATTTATATATTTCTATGTATTGCTTGAGGGCCTCTTAGTGTCAGCTTTGCTGTAATACCCCCATTACGAAATATTATAAATTTTATTTTTTTAAATTTTGAAATAAATAAGAAATAAATAAATATTATTTTACATCAAGTTATTAATCATGTAACGAAATAAATTCAAGGGATTACAGCTGGACAATCATTGCTTATTCAATTTGGGCAAAACCATGGGCAAAGCAAGCATTATTTGTAAACCAGCAGTCAATAAATCAAGTCTAACAGAGCTGCTGACAGTTGGTTTGATTGACTTCTGCAGCCTGACAAATTGAACAAACTCAAACCAAGACATGAATTAACAGAAACCAAGACATGAATTAAATTAGGAGTCCAGTAAACAATTCCATCACTGTTTTCACAGAGACATAAACTTCAATTTCGACCGAAACAACGTTTTAAGAAAAATGTGTTTGAAGTGAACCATAAAACCGTAAATTTCACTATCAAGATATCAAAATTTTGAATATTTTTTACATATTTTTAAAGATAAAGCATTATAACAATTCAAATGTTCAAATCATTTTTTCTTTTCTTAACTTTAATAAACTGTTAATTAGCACGAAAATTTGTTGTCTGTTCGTTAAAAAGATCAGAATACACACAGCATATGTTGTTTACATGTAGAGTGAAGTTTGTGTCTCTTTGTGAAAATGGAATGCACTGTACATGCTCTGTTGTTAAAACACAAACTGTAGTTTAGTTTCATCATCGTAGTCAAGGGTGATTTACAGGCCTACAAAGGCAGTTTATCCTGCTTATCATTATGTTTTTACTATTAGAATAACCACACTTGATGCATGTGTATAGACCCTAGTCAAGTTATACAGCAAGACGAATACTGCTATGCCTAGGTATGTTATAGGGAAATCTAATCTTCACATCTAGCCCTAACCAAGCTACAGTAAGCCATTCTAGAAAATCAAAATGATTGCAACGCTGCACCTTTTGATAACCCACTGAAAGTTTGTTTCTGCTTTTGAAAACGAAAAATCCATTTTTCTTAGTTTGTGCATGTTGGCATGTTAGTATAATTAAATAAATAATATAGCTTCACTCTTAAAAACTAGCTGGAAAGAAAGCGTTCGATGTACATAATCGAAATGTCAAGAAAAAAAAAATTTTAAATTTAAACATACAGCTGTTTAAAGAACAGTATTTAAAGAAATCAGCCTTCAAAGTTTACGATTTCAGATATTTCTCAGGCCAACACCAAATTGTTAAAACATGTTGTTTTAATGTTGAAAATGGGGAAAACAACAACATAGCATGATGTACATATACATGAAATCACTGAAATAAAATAGATTTAAAAAATGTTGACATTTCAACATGTATTGGCCATTATTTCCGAAACATGATTTGCGAGGAGTGACTGGTTTGGCTTGTCTTCACCACAATTATTGATCTATAGCTACATATCTTTGTCAGCATTGAGCCATACAAATATAGACAATATTTAATAACATAAAAAATAATTTAGCTTAAAATATAATCACAGTAAAGTATGGTTTCAATTAAATATTTAGTTCATTATTGTTGACTTAAGAGTAAAAAGAGAAATCGTGAAACATTTTAATGAATTGTAATTACAAAAAATAATGTAATATAATGAAAATGAAGAATAATAAAAATAATAACTGGGAAAGGTGGTTTGGCACAGCTGTTAAGGTTGTGGTTATTAATATGCAGACCATTCTTGGCCGACGATGCTGAAATACCCCAGCTCGCTTTGTTGACAGACTATTAAAGTGGTTCACGCTAGATGTTTAATTTAAGTGCAAGCATTTTATGGCTTGTATACCTCATACATAGATTCTACGAGGCCTAAAAAAGTACTTACTTCCTAGCCTAGCCTAGAGAGAAGTCGGACTAGCTACTACAGTACACTAGCCTAGATAGGCGATCAAAGTGTGTGTCTATCTAGCCTAGCTCTTCTTTGCTGATTTCCTCAATTTCAACAGCACCCACCGTCTTGCAATATTTGTCAAATATTGACAAGACATACTTAATTTGTCTTTTGGTGGTTTTGCTATCGGCTTCATCAAGAAGTAATGGTAGGCCTAGGATAGTCCTTCTTATCCAGTAGCTCAAACTGACTAGGGCCTTATCCTAGACTCCATATTTGTTTATCGTCTACTCACTGCTCCATGGCGCGGCCAAGGCCAATCTCTTTCATCGTAGAGGTCGCAGTTCCCTTTATAGTCAGAGAGCTACATTATGTGGGGCCTAGATATTGCACATCGCGACAGGTCAAAAAAGTAGTATTTTTGAGGGGAATAGTACTTTCTATTGCCCCGCTTCTTAACCTATCAGATGCCTAGAATCTATGTATGAGTTATACAAAATTGTCTATTATACTGTACTTTCACGAAAACAAGGACAGTATTTGTTTATTCCTTTTAACATGAACATTAAAGCAAGTGTACACTTTCTTTACAATACCTGTTATGTACTAATTTGTTTACAGTACATACCTAAAATTGAACAAAATCAGCATTTACCTTGTTCATAGCAAATATACTTTTGTGAAGCTTGACACTATACTCTAACATACAAAAAACCATTCACTTTTAGTAAAATTATTAATTAAAGGAACTTATAAAACTAGAGCCAATAGTATTTCCTGCCTACCACTTTCAGGGAAAATAAAAAAAAAAGAAAAAAGAAATTGCAAGTTATCCTGATGTTGTCTCACCTTTGAAAGTGCTACCATAAACAGACTCCCCTCCAGTCCCATTTCCTATGGATCACAAAAACAAAAAAAGCAAACATGTTAATGCATATTAAAAAATATCAATTTGATTACCATAAAAACAAAAATAAAACAAAAATAACTCACTGATAAATCATAATGGATTTGCAGTTCTTATATATTTTTTGATGCATCGGTGAAGCTCTTACAGTATTCTAGAACGGCCAGTGGCAGCACCAGATTTGATTCAAACATAATCAATCGTAGTGTTAAGTTTTCATTGTTGAAAATGAATCTTTTTTTCTGTTATTGCTAGTCTATATATCACTTCCACATTGAAGATAAACTTTACAGCATTGCATTTTAAAATCTGGATTAAATTGATGAATCAAAGGAAAACATTAGAAATGTAAAACTCTCAGATCGCCTTAGATTATAAACAATTGATCTTATTTTTAATTGAATTAATTGATTGATTAATTAATTAATTAATTATAAGCTTACCTGCACTAAAATCACCACCCTGGATGATAAAATCCTTGACTATTCTATGAATAGGGGTGTCCTTGTAATGGAGGGGTTTGCCCGTATTTTTTCCAAGTCCTTTTTCACCTAGACAAAAGCGAGAATATCTTATCAAAATGGTCAATCAATAGAGTCATTTATCACCAAGAATAAGCAATGGAATATGCCAAAGACATCTGGTCTACAGATACATAAACTTACATTAAAAATCATTGTTTATTTTTAAATGAACATTAACATTTTATACACAACCCCCACTGAGATTTGATTGGAAGATCACGTGTCACATGTGACTAAACTAATCGTTCCACACAATTAGTGAAACTGCATTGCACATCTGACTACATATATCGTTAATTTATTCATTCATTCACTCATTTTGCTGATCAAACATAGTGATCTGATTAGAAGTAAATGTAAGATGGTGAAACGCCACCTTTGACATTTTCACCCTATGAGGATAGATGGTCTGCTGCCCATACAGTAGCACAATGCATTAGACAGTGAATGTTGTATAAAGCAAACAATAAGTGTACAGTAGAACCTCATTCTTATGTACAGCACCGGACCGGAGGGTGTACGTAAATCCAGAAATTCGTAAAATCAAGGTTGGGTTAATTTGTGGTGAATTTTGACTCAATAAGTATGTACAACTCAATAAACATATATTTTGAACTGACAATGTTACCTACGGTACATAAAATACAATATAATAATGTGTAGTCCTACAAATAAAACCATGTGTTTGGTGATTTTATTCATCCCTTTTCGATGTCATAATAAAGTGCCTAGTGTATTAATTCATCACTTTACAGTATATCTCTATTTAATTATTAATAATAATAATAATAATAATAATAACTTCATTTAATAAAGTGCAAAACAATATCCATTAAAAATGTTCATCGGTGCTGTACAGAATTTAAAAATATTCATAGACCAATACACTTTAAACATATAAGATATATACATTAAAAGCTATATTAAAAACATTAAAACATTGTAAAATTACCTATACACCCAGGAATTCCCCATGGCTATTGTAAACAACAGAGCTGCGGTATTGTCTGGGTATGTACACTGGGCTAGACAAACAACTAGCGTTTGTGTGCAAAATTATGCCTACCCTGCTTAGTAAACTGTGTGTTGAAAATTCTATCAAACTTAGAGGTTGATTACATTTGATGCATTTAAATAAGTAATTAAATCCTTTCAGAATCAGATAGTATATACTTTAAAAAAAGAATGTGTAGATAGCCCAGTGGCTGTCAGAGAAACTGAAAAGTTAGAACAGATATTATATTATATAATAATAGATAACCACAGATATTATATTATATAATAATAGATAACCATAAAATATACCTGTACATAGTGCTCTGAAGTTCTCACAGGTGATAGGGCAAATGTCAGCATACAGTTCAAATACTACTCTCCCGACTGCAAAATCAAAACAGGGAAAAGGTATCAAAACAAAGTAACAAAATACATGGTATTCAGTGCTGTAGAGCCGATGTCTTTTGCTCACCTTTTAATTTTAGTGATTTCCGTTAATGAGACAATCGCAAAAATCAGGGCTCACAAAATTCTTGAAAAGGTAAAGAATAATTATGTCCTCTATAACATTGTTAGGAATTACAAAATTAATATGACTTCCAAATCTCCTGAATGTAACAGGAGTGGACCATATTTGGGGATCATTTAAGTGTTCAATAAACATTCATAGAAACTGTTGAAGAATCAATTAAATGGTAATGCAAGACAAACTAATATTTAAATATCGATTCACAATAGGCTAAGGAAATCGTTCCATGGATAGACCAACCTAATCTTCCATGACACTAATAGGCTGTGGTGGTTTAGCCAAGGTTTAGCTGGGCCTAGCAGCAGCTCTCTGCAAACTTTAGCTGGCATCTCTCCGTAATTTGTAGCAAATTAGTAAACAAACATTGATATTAATTAGAGGCTTATAAGGTATTTTTGTATAATTTAAAAACAGAAACGGTTCCTATTTTTTTCGACCTTCCTGACTTCCAAACATGTGGTTTTGGTACCTGTAGCGTTGAATGATGGGTAATTGCTGATGTCATCTTCTAAAAATAGAGCAGCTTGCTACCGTAATCGTTTTTTGACAGTGAAAAACAAATAATATAGATGCTTATTGAATATCCGAACAGTGATTTATTCTTAAAAGGATAAAAAATTGATGTTACCATACATTTATACTCAAACTAGCTGATCCGATTTAAAGTGCATTTAGACCGCAGGTAACCATAAGACAGAGTAGGATAATGCATTTTTAATGACCTTTGTAATTCGTTTTTCTTATAATAAATAAAAATAGCAAAAATTAGATGAATAAATCTAGCGATGACGTCATCTGCTGAACGTTCGTAAAATAGAAGGTTCGTAAATGGGAAGTTTGTAAATGGGAAGGTCGACTGTCATTATTTTAGGCCTAGGTAATAGGCCTACAAAGCATAGGTGTGTTTGCACTGTATACATACACTCAAATCAATAAAAGTAAAGTTTATCAAAATGTTCATCAGTTGTTGGGCACTGACACCAGAGCCTCACTGCTGTTCTTGTTCTCGTTCTTATTACCAAAAACTTTAAAAGCATCCAGCGTCGCCAGATTTTAACATAAGTGCAGGAAATTTTGTATACATAAACTAGAGGTGATTTCCAACAAACGTTCATTGCCAATTTTTTAAGTTGGACCCCAGGGTTCCCCCTACACCTACAAAACAAAACAGGGGTTTCAGCAAGGACTGTACATTACTGCCATTACCACTAATAGGGCACGTCACATGGATGGCACGGTTGGTTAAGGATGTGTTCTAAAGAACATAAGGTTGTGAGTTCGAATTGCGTCTTGGTATTCAATTTTTTTTTTTCAAAATTTAAGAATTTTTTTTTGTTTTTTCAATTTTAAGATATTTTATTTTTGTACAAATGAACATTTTAAATATTAATTTTTTTTGTACAAATAAACATCCTAATAATTTAAAAATTTCTATCTTATTAGCTTTTCCAAAAAACCCAATATAATAACTAGCACCTGTACCGTATTTATGCGTGAATGAACGCGTGAACCGGTTGCTCTCATTAATTAGAAAACAAGATCTACTCAGTTCTTACCAGTATTTCCATTGACAGTGAAGTCAAAGAAACAGCGAGGGCGGTGTTGGCCTTCCAGTGACATCCTATCCTAGTTCGGCCTGTAAGAGAAAAAAAATGAAAACATAGTTTATAAATGAATATCTTTAAAGTACTGTTACAGTCATAGTAAATATAATAGTACAATTCTCTGCAAGTGCATTTCTATGATAATGCATGCTCTTTTTAAAAAACCTCTGCTGAAAACTTGAAGAGTATAGATTGGCAAGAGGTCTGACTACTCTGATTTGTATGCACGCAATGAAACAAACAAATGGTGTACTACCATGAGGTAGGGGTGCCCTATTATAATTCTCTACACACAGCACGTATTCGATAAAAACTATTTTTACATGTGTATACACTCTTGTTTGAAGGATGCTCTCTAATCTAAATTTGTGGTAGCCCTTTTCGAGACAGTATTTTTTCTGTACTCTTTGCCGTAGGCTAGAGGTATATCTTCAGTGGCCTACTGTATAAGAGACTTATTTCGGTCCTATAATATTATATAACTTCATCATATAACATCAACAAACAACAACAATATGGGCTGAAATGGTTTTGCCTATATAAATAATAGCCTAGATCAGCCCAGTTTGAAAGTGGGACCGATCGTCTGTAATTCGCAGGCCTTACTTACAGTCTAGTTTAGCCTAGCCAAAAAGACGCTAATCACTCAGCATGTGTAAGCCCTTACTAGGCGCTACTGCAAGTACTAGGCCTAGCCCAGGCCTAGCCTAGGCCTAGCTGGGCTGTCTAGCAGCAGATAGTATTATAGGCCTGGAGCCTGGAGGCCCAGGGCCAAGCTAGCTAGTAGTACAGTAAGCTAGCCTAGGTTAGGCCTAGTATAGTAGGGCCCTAGTGTTGGTAGGCTACGTTTCAGACCATATCATTGTTTGAAAACACAATTAAGCTACTAATTAGCTTTTATAAATATTAAAAGAATGCAGAAAACGTACAATATACCACCAATTCCTACGGAATGGAGCCTCAACTAGGAATTACAAACAACAGCGTACACACAGTGCGCATGCCATGGCCAGCAGGGTTGCCAGATAGTCGACACAGGCTTCACGGCCGCAAACACACGCCATCTCACGGCCAAATTCGGCCAATTTTTTTTTCGATATCGGCCAAAATTCGGTCAGATTTTAATCCGATTAGAAGACAACAGTGGGTACATTCATTTGAAATTCTACAAAAATTATACGAAAATCAAATGATATACACAGAACAATGTTAAAAATAAATAGCCTATATTCTTTAGTTGCTGGCATGCAGGCCAATTCAGAGGAAAATCCAGAGATGTCCGAAAGGGGGAGGCGTTTGGGCGATCAATTTTTCTTTCTTTGTTTTTAATTTTTTTTTTATTAATTTTTTTTTACCACCCTTAAATCCACCTCTGCTATTTAAAATCACAATATTAAGATTGGTCTAAATTTGATTTAAAAGTATTAAATATTAATGTACATTGTAGTCGATCTATAGCAAAAATTTTAAGGGCCTGTTATTGGCAAATCCGTGGCTATCATTAATTAGAATGAATTAAGTTACATAGTTAGGTAACACAAACTGGCGTTAAAACAAACCTATGAAAACTTTAATAAATACTTTTTATA
>NW_022712725.1:1734749-1739240 GCF_011630105.1 Anneissia japonica
TCGATCTATAGCAAAAATTTTAAGGGCCTGTTATTGGCAAATCCGTGGCTATCTTTAATTAGAATGAATTAAGTTACATAGTTAGGTAACACAAACTGGCGTTAAAACAAACCTATGAAAACTTTAATAAATACTTTTTATAACTTTCTAAATTCGCCTCTGAATGTCATTGTCGCAGTACTTAAAGCAATAAATCAATGTTGCTATCAGAATTATCTTCTTCATTCTCATATGCAACCTAACTCCAGTAACTTCGAAGAAGTTTCTCTGCAAAACTTGCTTGAAATCGGAGGTGGTGCCATCGGACCCGAATGATCAAATCGAGCATTTGTATATGGCGCTCTACATAAAGAACACTGCGGCACCTAGGGCTATACAACTCATGTGGGCAATAATAAATAAATTAAAGTACAGTATTTAATTTATATTCAAAAGAAATTCAAAAGAGATAGAACCTCCACTAATAAGATGGAACATATACACGGACACAATATATGGTACAAACTTGCAATGAATTTCTTCATAAAGCTTAAACGAGGATAAACTTCATAAACAATATATTTCATCATTTATTAAATGTCATCTTTTCAATAAACTCTCGTACGTCAAATCGGCTGAACCGGGGAACATAGATTAAGTATTTAGTGCAAGTACAAACAAAGGTAAAAGGTTAGAATCAAATATAGAATTTAAGCTAACAAAAACAAAATATCCAAAACAAGTCTACGTTATATTAGGCCTATATTGAAAAAAAAACTTTTCAAAAATTCGGCCAAATTCGGCCAAATATAGTTTGGCCGTGACTTTTCAAATGCTACGGCCAGACAAATTTTTATACGGCCAGATTTGAGGAATCTGGCCGTCAAAAAGGCCAAATGGCAACCCTGATGGCCAGCACCAGCCATACCGCCCTCAATATCGATCATTGATCATCAATAAACAAAGCACGCTTGATGCATACACACTTTTTTTTCTATAATTCACAATTTTAAGGGCAATAAAGGGCATTTAAGGGCAAAGAATAAAACTCAGGGGTGACGCCAGTGGGGACGGGGGGTGGGGACAGAGCCGTCGTCTTGGAAAGCTGCCCCACCCCCGTTGGGGAGAAAAGCATGGAGGTATTATAAACCACAACTCGTCGGGGAGAACAAAAATTATATGTATTTTCTACATTTAAATACCTGTAGACGCTGAAGCCTCTGAAACCCCTAAAATTGTCAAAATTTTTGGAGGTTCGCCATCTGAACCACTTTCGCAATATTTTGAACGACACCTGACCACGCCAACATTGGTCGGGCAAATCCTAGCGCCACCGCAGCAAAAAAAAAAAACAAAAACAAAAAAAAACCCCGTAAAGATCATATAGGCCTATATATTATTATATAGGCCTATATATATATATATAAACATATATATACACATATACATGTATATATACACATATATATACATATTATATACTCATATATATATATATACATATATATACATATAATATATATATATATATGTATATGAAAACAAATAGATAAATAATAATAACTGTTTTCAAATAGAATCATATACATAAATATGCCTATATTATTATATACAGTACAGTAATATATTATCATATAAAACATAAAAGAGAGCCCTAGTCTACAACTCCTATGCCTTATGGTAATTTTGGAGAGTAGGCCTAGTGGTGCCTGCCCGACTTTGAACTCATCATGAAGTGAAGGCATGATACCGTATAATAAATAATTTTGTGAGAAGGTTTGGTAAAATAACTTTGTAAATTCTCCTGTAATGTAGTTTCGAATCATTAGGTTGTTCCCTAAATAAGGAGCTTAAAATGGATCGATTTATTTAACACTGTTTTTTTTCCCTTTAAATTTGGATTAATTTTCTTTACATAAACATAAAATTTACATCACACTTGAGACTAACTAAATAAATAGCTAGACCTATGCAATGCCAAATAAATGGTAATTAAACTGGATTTAAATTCTTTCGTAACACTAATAAACATACCGGTATTGAATCGCAAATGGATTAAACTTGAAGATTGATCGGTCATAGAACACAGCTGTCATACCAATATTATTATAATATGAATAAACATTTATTACACTAGCTCCCGGATACTGTATCGTACGGGGGTCCCAAGTTGGAAGAATTCACACCGGGAGATCCCTTTAAATGAGTTTTCTAAACACGTCTATTTATATATGTTGCTGTGCATGGTGATAAACATTGGCACTGACTTCCGTGAGACAATTGATAATACAGTAGTAAAAACTGGCAAATATAGTGACTTTGCAGGAGTGCAGCATATTGTTCGCGGGAGTGCAGCAGGCCTTCCCGCCGATTTTTAGGAGACACCATCCTGGGACTCTGGAGGCACTAAATGTGATCTTTAGATTTCTGTCTTTATAGTGAAATTAAGAAGTAATACACTAAATGTTTATGTTTTAAAATGGATGACTGCATGAGCTTACTTATTCTCAGGCTGCTTTCTTAATAAATAAAAAGTCATGGTAGCCAGACATGAAGTCCTAGTCCTGTCCTAATCGTTTTACCCAACTCCATTAAAATATTACAGTAATCATTACTAACATCGTCCTAACACTATCGTTACCGTATTCAATATACACAAAACACTGTATATACGCAAAAACATCTTATTATGTGCATTGGCTAATATTTTTACGTATAAATCATATATAACACAATGTTTTATAGAAAAATTGCATTAACATCGTTACTTATTTTATGGTGGTCTTTAAGTGGAGAACAATTTTTCGTTTGGGTCTGCCAAAACCATGGTCGGTCTCTAAATAGGGGAGTCTTTAATTAGAGGGAACAGCTATTGATAAAAGATAAAACATGAAAACATGTAACATTTTATGATTTTCCAGGATTCTTGATTGCTTGCGGGAGTGCTGGAAGCTGTCCCGATTTCCATGAGACTCCCGTGAGTTGAGGGAAACTTGGGACCCCTGATCTTAACAAGATTCATTGGCCGGTCATGTGATCAAAGCTCATTAAATGAGTATTTTTAATAATTTAGCAGAGCCTACTATTATCGTTAGGCATTTACAATACATAGGTCTAAGACAAAATATCAGAAATTGAATTGAATAGTTGAATTAGCACAGAGACGTATATATAATTTACGTTCGGGTGAGACGTAAAGCCGTTGGTCTTTTACCAAGTGTCGGCCCATGTGCCGACACGACGTTAAAGAACGCAGTACATTATATGGCGAGCCGAGTTGTCATTTACTCGTAAATAGAGATATCTTAGTTTTAAATAGATATCTTAGTTTTAAATAGAGATATTTCTATTTAAATAGAGATAGACCTATCTTAGTTTTAGATAGAGAAATCTCTATTTAAAACTAGGCCTTCAGCAGCCTAGGCTAGGAATTAAGTACGGTTTTAGGCCTCGTAGTATATGAGGTATACAAAACAAATATTGACTGCTCTAGATTCGGGGAATGGTGAAATCTGTTGCCCCGAGGTGATGCCCTCGGAAAGATAGGGTACGGTCTCCACATCACTTCGGGGCAATAGATTTCACCATTTCCCTCAAGAGCAGTCAATATTGTGTATAGCAGATAACAGATACAGCTTATAGGGCCTAGTTCATGTAGGCCTACACTGCGTCAACAACGTTTAGAGGAGACCGAAATCCCAAAACACTGCCCATGTTATAATACATACTGGTAGTAGCAGTTTTACTTTCATGACTCACGTTAAGAACGAAACAGGATGTATTACTACTACCATAATTTTCATGATCTATTCAGGTTAGCTATATAAACCTATATAAATGCGTTGATCTTCTGTCTGACAATTGGCCTATTTTTATAGTATCGCTAATAATCTTTGCCGAGATTTAAGTCTTTTGAACATGTCGATACCAGTGTAGATACAGTATACAGAGAAGTAACAATTTTATAAGCATGTGAATAATAATGACAAGTTAAATTTATATTATTTCAATTATCTGTTTATATTCTGACTTTTGTTTACACTATACTGTTGGTTTATTAGCCATCCCCATGCAGTCGGCATACTGTGGGAATGTTCATTATCTATTTTCTCATTACAAACTGTTTATAATAACATTAAGACAATGG
Source organism: Anneissia japonica (assembly GCF_011630105.1). Lineage (NCBI taxonomy): Eukaryota > Metazoa > Echinodermata > Crinoidea > Comatulida > Comatulidae > Anneissia > Anneissia japonica. Next base: position 1,738,876 of record NW_022712725.1, read on the forward strand.
CTTTGCCAGTGATCAATATTCATGAAAGATGACAACTAACTAAGCTCGGTACACTGTTTACTACATTTGTTTATTTCTCATTAAGTTCGGTACCGCCCATTTTTGTTTGTTGAGAATTATGATTATGGCACTTCTACTTCTAAATGGCCGGAAATGGGACTTCAGACTTAACATTCCGGCTGTCACCCACACTAGATATAATATGATATGCAGTATGTTTTACATTCGATGTCAGAGACATATTATGCTGTACAGTATAAAGAAAGCCCATTGGGTCAGGGTGCTAGATCGGGGACCGTATGGGATACCGAAGGGGCTCTAACGGTCGAGGGGAACGCGTTAGTACTTACGCTGATAAAATTCAC
>NW_022712725.1:1739337-1742671 GCF_011630105.1 Anneissia japonica
ATTTATAACTGCAAGAGATACCACAATTGAAGCGTTTAACTGAACATAGGCCTTTATTTTAGTTGCGCATGCAACCTTTCTCAAAGGATATATTATATGCATTATTAATTATATTACCCAAATACAGTACGGTAGGCCTAGTTATTTAAAAATTAAATCTCTTAAAGCATATTACTGTAGGAATACAAGGTATGCTGCGCAATGCAAAATAAAGTGGTTCAACACCTAGGCCATGTTCTACAAATATGCAACAATGCGTTATCAAGTATCTAAGATGTAATCAGATAAGATAGTATTATAAATAACTAGAATAATTTTCCTGTTTTCATGGCCAATAGTTCCATTTTTATTGAAATTTTGTATATTTATTCCATTCCACTGACGCCGCATACTATTATATAAAAGATGCTTTCAATTTTCTTTACCTTATAATAATATGGACTGTATGTGTTTCGACAACTTCTTTCCAGGGGATCTTTCAACTGCATAATAAGAATCGTGTACCATAAATTCATTGTCATGGAACAGTACATTGGCTATACTATGGATTATTGCAGTTTGTTTACATCAATTTCCTTGATGTTAACATTGGCCCAGTTACAGTAGGCATATAAACTCCTGCAGTGATATTTCCTGGTTTAGACCAATACATGTAAGCCTATATACCGGTGTGATTTCTTATGTGTAAATGACTTTTTGCCTATACTAGTAAAGAAAGGTATGTAATTATTCTTTCATTGAACATTAAATATTTTATATTGTTATTAATTACCACATTATTACTATAGTTATTATTAGGCCTATAATTATTTATTGTTCTTCATTATAGAATACAAATGCACTTTCACTTGAAAGAGTGCAACTATTTCATTATTTTTTAATTTTAAATACATATATAGCCACCGACTGTTATAACACTAATATTATTATATAATTGTATTTATGTTTAGTTGTTTTTATAAAGCGCTTACTATTGTGGAAGTCGCTATAGAAAATTAATACAAAACCGTAGGCCTATGATGAGAAGTGTACTTTAAAAGAAGATGGCGGAAGAAATGGAAACAATCATGAAAGATGACCCTATGTGGCTGAAAACTGGGATAACAAATGTTAAGTCTTAATAAGATGGTAAAAGGTGGGCCCAAGGTGGAACATTGAATGACCTCTAGATGAACAGGAAAGGGGATGGGGAGGAGTCATTCAAACGTGCAACCATCATAGGCCTATCAACGCATTCTTTCCCAGGCAAACTCTGTTGGGATATTTAGTGAATTGAGGGCATTGCGCATTTCACCTGTATAATTAAAAGGAAAAAAAATTATAGCCTCAAGCCACCAATATTATATGTAACATTTGGGACTGGAAGCATTTTGTCAAGATTATTTTCTTGGTCGGTAGCACAAAATAATCGAAGTTTATTAGACATAATTGAAAAGATCCGTTTATATGCTGTTGTTATCATTTATTATCATTATCACCATCGTCGTGCGTCGCCATCTGGGCCTTCATCCATAATATCGTTATCGTCATCCTCGCCATCATCATCATCATCGTCATCATTTCTATCATCATCATCATTTTTATCATCATCATCATCAGTCTTCCCCAAAATCAATATCTTAAAAATAGATTTGGTGGTTTATAAACAAAATAGGCCTATGTTTGAACATATTTATATCAAGGATCAAGGAATCAATTGCATTTGAGTCTATATCCCAGTTTAAAACAAAAACATAATCCAGAGAGATGATCATCATCAGCATACCAGGTCATTGCTGGCCGATGACCTGAGTCAACTCCATTCTGGTCTATTCTTGGCCATATTTGCCCAGTTTACTGCAAGCTCTTTCTGGACAAGATCACTCCATATTTTGTTTGGACTTACTCCTTTTTTATGGCGTCCATCGATTGTTATAGTTCATGCGAGCTACATAGCCTGCTCACTCCTTTCAGACCCGTGAAATTGTTTTGGCGGTTTAACAAGGATATATTTTCTTTATTACCACATTCAATATACAGCATGCCACAGAACATTATAGATTGAGAAAGGTCTGTCTGAATGAACTTTAAAAAGAATGAGTATATATCAGGGATCTGAGAATTACATTTGGTCTGCAGTATCCGTGTTTGAAATAGTTACTGATATAGGGCGTATAATCCAGAGAGATAGGTACACTGTAAACACAGCGTGGAGGATTTAAACGCAAACCTTCAAGTAATGTTGTCCCGTCCTTGGTTACACGTTTAAAAGCTAAACGTGTTTAGGCCAGGTCTAATGTGTTTAGGTCTCTGATGTGTTTAGAGTTACATGTGTTTAGGTATTTCACATCATGATGTCAAATACCTAAGCACATTTATTTCTAAACCTGTCAAGATTCTAAGCACAGTAGCTAAACACGTAGCTTTTAAACGTGTCACCAAAGACGGGACAACATTGCTTGGAGATTTGTGTTTAAATCCTCCACGCTACTTTTACAGAGTAGTAATTTACTTATCTCGATTATATTCAAACCTGTATTTTCTCATAGTTTAAAAATGTATTTTGAGTATATAATGAAAAAAATATATATATAAAATAATTTTGAAATTAACTTTTAACTCATTTTGCAGTAACATACTAATTATAAACTGGGAGCATAGAAGTTAATGAATTTTAAAAATGTGTACCTAATTTTTTTATCGGATAATGATAAAAAATAATAAAAGCGCTTCTAGCTTTAATTGTCAAAAGCGATAGTGAACTTGCTTCTTGTTTATTAGAGAATAAATATAGATACTTGAATAAATCTTATTTTATTATAATATGTATTGCCTGATCAGAGTCCATAGGTCTGCTACCTTATATTTTGAGTCCCTGAAACTAGGAACTATTATAACAGTTTAAGACGCAATGATTATTGAATATGCACATCGAGATTAGGTCTTTTAATGTTAACTTCCGCAAACGCGGTTACAAAAAACATGTTACTTCCGGGCTTAAACCAGTAAAAACACCGAATAAAACTGTTCTCATTGCTTCAAATTTTTAATTAAATAACCTGTTATATGTCGAATGAAAGGTAGGCTATACTTTATTGTCTTAAATTACTGCCGTTCGTGTATAAAAATAACGATTTATTGAAAAATGTTCTTTTTTTTTTCAAAACGTTCTCTTGTAGAACTATAAAGATGTATTTGCATAGGCTTATTTATAATAATACTGACTAAATAACATTGCAAACGTTGTTGCACCATTGTGTTAACGTACTATCTGACATAATTTAAAGTTGGCGAATGCATCTATGATTTTGTTTACCACAGATGAACGACTATGGTTGTATATGCCGAAATCTAA
>NW_022712725.1:1743556-1744499 GCF_011630105.1 Anneissia japonica
TCTCACCCGCTCCACACTACAGAAACTGGGGATAAGCTCCAGCCCTATGAGCCCCAGTGGCTCGGAAAGGATTTAGTTAGATTTTAGTTAGATAATATAATATAATATAATATAATATAATATAATATAATATAATATAATATAATATAATACAATATAATATGATATAAAATAATATAAAGGAGATATAATATAATATAAAAGAGATACTATTTTATAATATAATATAAAGGAGATACTACTATGTTCGAAGTAACACTGTAAAAACCGCGTGGAGGATTCTTAAAAACATAGCGCTACGTAATTTTGTCCCACTGGAGACACGTTTGAAAAGCTGTTTGTATGTTTATTAGGATCTTGACGGGCTTTCGTACTTATAACAATGTATTACACATCATGAACACGCACTTTCTTATCTTGTTGTAAAATGGAAAACCATTGAGTCTTAGACAATCGTGCCTTAAGAAATAATTGTGGCCTAAACAGTTCCTTTTATATCTTAGTTTTAAATTAATGTTTTAGATATTAGACTTTTGTCTTTGTGAATACTGTTATGTATTCTGAAATTCATTTTACAAGACAATAATTACGTTTATTTAACGAATTAATCACCTACTCTACCGAACATGCTCCAGATTTCGGGAATAAACTTCCCCTGGATGTTCGAACTGCTCCTTCGGTCAGTTCCTTCAAATCCCGTCTCAAGACATTTCTTTTTCACCAACATTTTGATTAGTTTTCTTTTTTTTTTCTTTTTCCGTATTTTTTTTCTTTTTGACTTTGAATTGCCTTTTAATTGCACTCCTTTTCATTTTTCTCTAATCTTCTTGAAAGCGCATAGGGAGCAGTATGCGCTATACAAGCATGATTATTAATAATGATAATAATAATAATAATAATAATAATAATAATAATAATAATAATAATTAATAATAATAATAAT
>NW_022712725.1:1744552-1749221 GCF_011630105.1 Anneissia japonica
AATAATAATAATATAATAATAATAATAATAATAATAATAATAATAATAATAATAATAATAATAATAATAATAATAATAATAATAATAATAATAATAATAATAATAATAATAATAATCACCTACACAGGTTCTACCATGGATGAAAATACATTTGGTCTGCAGTGTCCGTGTTTGAAATAGTTACTGTATAGGGCCTATAATCCAGAGATATACACAGCGTGGAGGATTTAAACGCAAACCTGCAAGTAATGTTGTCCCGTCTTGGTGACACCGTTTCAAAGCTAAACTAAAGCTTAATTATCAAAAGCGATAGTGAATTTGCTTCTTGTTTATTAGAGAATAAATATAGATACTTGAATAACTCTTAGTTTATTATACTATATATTGCCTGATCATTGTCCATAGATCTGCTACTTAATATTTTGGGTCCCTGAAACTAGAAACTATTAACAGTTTAGGACGCAATGATTATTGCATAATTATGCACATCGAGTTTAGGTCTTTCAATGTTAACTTCCTCGAACGTGGTTACAAAAACATATTATTTCTGGACTTAGACCAGTTTTAAAAAAACACCGAATAAAACTGTTCTCATTACTTCGAATTTTTAATTAAATAACCTGTTATATGTCGAATGAAAGGTAGGCTATACTTTATTGTCTTAAATTACTGCCGTTCGTGTATAAAAATAACGATTTATTGAAAAAGTTCTTTTTTTTTTCAAAACGATCTCTTGTAGAACTATAAAGTTGTATTTGCATAGGCTTATTTATAATAATACTGACTAAATAACATTGCAAACGTTGTTGCACCATTGTGTTAACGTACTATCTGACATAATTTAAAGTTGGTGTTTTAAGTAATAGTTTGCCTAATATCAGAAAGTCAGTATAGTGAGACATTTTTTCTCACTATACTGACTTTCTGATTTTAAGCAAAATATTATTTAAAACAAGTATTTTTTTTCCTTAAATTTATAAAATATTTCTTGAAATAAGAATTTATTAAGGAAATACTTCTTGAAATAAGAATTTATCAAGAATATTTTCTGGACTAGATTTTAAATTTTGCTGTGAAAGGAGATATAATATAATATAAAGGAGATACTATTTTAAAATATAATATAAAGGAGATGCTATTATATATAAATGTTCGAAGTAACACTGTAAAAACCGCGTGAAGGATTCTTAAAAACATAGCGCTACGTAATTTTGTCCCACTGGAGACACGTTTGAAAAGCTGTTTGTATGTTTATTAGGATCATGACGGGCTTTCGTATTTATAACAATGTATTACACATCATGAACACGCACTTTCTTATCTTGTTGTAAAATGGAAAACCATTGAGTCTTAGATATAAGCATAGAGAAAATAGAACAGAATAGAATAGAATAGAATAGAACTGTTCTATTTTCTCTATAATATAAGCGTGCCTTGAGAAATAATTGTGGACTAAACAGTATATATTTGACATTAAAGTTTTAGATACTGTTGTCTTTGTGAATGCTGTTATGTATTCTGAAAATTATTTTCTACCGAACATGCTCCAGATCTCGGGAATAAACTTCCCCTGGATGTTCGAACTTGTTCTTTCGGTCAGTTCATTCAAGTCCCGTCTCAAGACATTTCTTTTTCACCAATATTTTGATTAGTTTTCTTTTTTTTTTCTTTTTCCGTATTTTTTTTTTCTTTTTGACTTTGAATTGCCTTTTAATTGCACTCCTTTTCATTTTTCTTTAATCTTCTTGAAAGCGCATAGGGAGCAGTCTGCGCTATACAAGCATGATTAATAATAATGATAATAATAATAATAAAAATAATAATAAAAATAAAAATAATAATAATAATAATGATAATAATAATAATAATAAAAATAATAATAATAATAAAAATAATAATAATAATAATAATAATAATAATAATAATAATAATAATAATAATAATAATTGGAAATTTTGAACATAATATTTCTTTAAACAAATATATTTTATCACCTACACAGGTTCTACCATGGACGAGGCAGTCAATAATTCAACTACACGTCCCGAATTACAGGATTTAATCCACGACAACGCGTGGCTGATAACTCTGCGATTCGTGGTCGTGGGTTTTGGAATCGTGCTCAACAGTGTTGTCACTGGAGTGTTCATGTACACACGAATGTACAGAAAGTCATTACTACACGGATTAATCGTCCAACAATCGTTCGTGGATTTCTTTGGTTGTTGTTTCTTTCTTATATTTTATAATCAAGACGCACCGAGTGGAAACTGGGGGAGAGCTTTTTGTAGATCTCGTAGTCTCTTCTGGTTTGCTTCATCAACGTCAACGTACAATCTTCTGATAATAACCATCGAACGATTTATTGCGGTCGTGCATCCAATAACTTACAGAAAAAAAAGCATTGGAAAAAGGTCTCGGTTGTTTTACATCATACCATATATTATTGGGTTCTTGATTTCATTCCATCTCGCGATTATCGCCGATCTCAACGATGATCTAATCGGAGAGTGTGTGTATAATGCGAATCGTGGTTTCAGTCTTTTTTCAGGTCTTGTTATTTTTACTGGACTTTTTTTCCTCCCGGCATGTTTTATGTCTTACTGCTACGGTCGAATCTTGATGGTGTTCCGTAAAAGAGCAAAGGCACGGCAAGAGAACGCTGCGAGAGGCCCAGGAGGTACTGATAAGCCACCAAATAAAAGATCTTATCACGTATCCACGCAAAGAAACCTGGTGTACACGATGTTGTTCGTCGTTATTGGATTCATTTTTACGACTGCTCCTAACTTCACTATGTACCTGGTGTATAATATTTGTAGGTGTTTCGAATTCAGCACCATACTTGCACATGAAATAACTGTGCTCATCTACGCATGCAATATGTGTATCAACCCGATCATTTACGGAGCGAAGATGAATGAATTCCGCAGTGGTGTGCTAAACATTTGGCGTAGAACAATTAAGTTTCTGACGGGTGCGGACATTGCAGACGAATCAACGTGCGTTGATAACTCTCTATCTCAGAGTAACAACGATACACTGAACATTGAAAACAATGATAAGGAATGACTATTATGTATATTAAGTTTGCATACATGTAATTGTCTACCTATCTATCACCATTTAAACAATGTTAGAGAATGCATCGTCAAGTAGGCCCTATGCCTAAAACGTGGCGCATTAAATATTTAAAGAAAGTATGGTGATTTTAAATTTTGAATCTTGCTTACAGCAATAATGGATCTTTCCGGAGTGTCAATCAAACTTGATAACTGACCAATCAGAACAGGTCCCGGAATAAGCGCGCGTCTCACAAACACACGTGTGTTGTTGTCCCACAAACGCACGTACGTGTTTTTGCGAATGTTTTAGCACTTTTGTGGGACCTTAGCAACAATATCCAAGGGGCGGGGCTTAGCGAAAAGGTCTATTAAGCAACAGTAATGACAACATAGCAGTAACAGTACTGTTAATTGATTTTGAAAGAAACTTATTAAACTACAATAATAATCACATATTAACTTTATTACGACCACTGACAATGTTCTGTAAATACAAATATAGAAAGACAGAAATGTTTTGCCTTTTCAAGTATAACAGTAATAACAACATAGCAGTAACAGTACTGTTAATTGATTTTGATAAGAAACTTATTAACTACAATAATAATCACATATTTACTTTATTACGACCACTAAAAATGTTCTGTAAATACAAATATAGAAAGACAGAAATGTATTGCCTTTTCAAGTATAATTTTAATAGGCCTTTTCCACGAATCGGTTAGACATCTTGAAGTGATGACAAACATTGCGAATCAGCGGTGTGTAACCAACAGAAATAAGATAAGCTTTTGGGCTGATTTTCTGACATCATGTTATTTAAAAAATCATAACTCCATAACGGGACGTCGTATCGAAAAACTTTTCTCAGCAAAATGTTCTTAAAAGACTAGTCTACACCACTATATGATTGAAAAATTGAAAAAATGTTTTTGATATATGAAATCAAGTAGTGTATTAACATAGGTCTATGCATTACAGTGCAGTAGTACTAGTAATACTTAGGACTAGCATTGTTTTAGTTACCATATGAGAGTTTCCTGTGTTAAAAACATGATTTACTATACTATACTTCTTTATAAAACATAACTTGTACTTTATAATAAGAGAAATCTGTATATCGGTACCTGGAACAATAACAACACGAAAGTACTATGCTACTGCATTGTAATGCATAGGCCTATTTTAATACGTTACTTAGATAGGCTTTTCTTTTTCCATTGATATTGTTTACTTCCAACTTCCTTGATTCCTAATTAGTATGCCAGTTACGGTATGCATATAAACTCCTGATATTTCCTGGTTTAGAACAATACGTTTATTATAGGTTTATTACGGAACAGACGATATCTTAACAGTCTTAGGAGTAAAAGTCTGTTTAGCATACTAGAAAAGTGGTATGTATTAAGTATTTTCATTAAGTTTTTAATATTTTATAATCGTTTATCATTATTATTATCATTTATTAAAGTCGTTCATGTATATACATTAATAAACGATGCATTGGTGTAACACATTAACAACAATCGTACATTATAAAGAAATACAGTAATTGCTCTCAACAATGCGGTACTGTCTGCAGATTTATATATATATATATATAT
>NW_022712725.1:1749413-1750904 GCF_011630105.1 Anneissia japonica
ATATATATACTTTGGTCATTAGAGATCTTTCATTATCTCTTTTGAGATTCAACTCACCGAAAGCTTTGGCGGCGCGTGCGGTCTTGCGCGTTCATTGTCACAACCAATGTTGATTATGTGACTGAAACTGCAGTTGTCAGTATCATACACGTACGCACGCAGTAAGGACTGACGCGTTACTAAAAATTGATTGGTATGGTTAACTGGTTCTGGTTATGGTGGGTAAGGCCGACCTCCTATGGACTCCAAACGTGTATGACCATGGTTCTTAATAGGTGGCCGGAGGGCCAAATTTGACCCATGAATCTATCCAAAAATAAAAACAAATTATGTTAAATATATATATAAATAACTACCATATATATAACTACCAAAAGTCAAAAGAAAAGCTTGGTATTTTTAATGTATTTAATCTTGAATTTTCTAATGTTTTTTAATTCATTTCAAAATTTGTATTAGTTTGAACTTCATCCAAAAGAAGTTTCTGTAATTATGGGAGAAATTGTATTTTTTTTCTGTTCTTGTTTTCCAAAATATCTATCTACTTTTAAATTTTGATTTTTAATTTTAAAAAGATCATGCGTGTGTACATGGCTTCTATTGTATAGAAGTTGAATGTGCATGTTGGTTTGTACGCAAGCTTGTCTTTAAGTCGGGTTAACCCACTGAAATTAAAAAAAAAAATAATCTGCTATCAAAAAACGTCAAAGATTAAGTTAGTTCTAGCCATATCTGGAAAAGCCTGGGAAGATTTTTACATTTAGTAGACTCAAAATCGATGTGGTTTGAGACTTTACTTTACAAAATATATAGCACTATTACGGTGGTTACTTGTCACCTGAGCCACCTGCTAATTTTCCCCACGGATTTTTTTCTACCTAGAGAGTTATTCCCCAGTCTATCCCCCCTCCCCATTTTTTTTCGATGCATTGTTCTTTTTTCCCATCAGGTTATTTTCATTATACTTTATAAGAGAGAGAACATTTTTTTATTTTTTTATTTAGTGTTTTCTCTATATTATATTAATTAATTAATTATCGTCTAGTCGTTGTAAGGTTACACTAAAAAGGTGTGCCGATGATACAAAAGCGTTATTCAATCAATTGAATAATTGACTATTGATGCATTCGCAATACAGTATCGATGAAGCCTAAACACACATTGAAGAAACTTTTTGAAAGTTTAAATCCAGTTTTACATAAGAAAACAGGATATCTTTATAACATGTTTCCTCTTTTGGAATTTCGATATTACACCTATTTTCTAGTCGTTCTATATAGGCCTACCCATATTTCTCTGCATCCACAAAATACGGTACCACTCCGGCAAGTAGTACTTTTGAGGTCAATCCCATTAGTGATTCCCTTCTACAATACGCCTACTTTTCAGAGGTGGCACCAGGATTTGCCCGACGTGGTGGTGGGGGGGGGGGGGCTGAGGTCCCCGACGGGGGGCGATGTCCCCGACGAGGGTCAGATTTCCCCGATGGAA
>NW_022712725.1:1751305-1768766 GCF_011630105.1 Anneissia japonica
TTTCAACAATTTCCACCCTCTCATTATCGATTACAATATTTTCATGATTAGTTTTATTTTTTCTTCTGAAATCGACAATAACTTCCTTAGTCTTCTTTGCATTTAGTTCAAGAAAATTCTCCTTACACCAAACAATAAAAGATTCAACATAGTCATAAAACAAGGATGTGTCATTTTTTGAAATCAAACCAATCAGGCAGGTATCATCAGCAAACTTAATATTAAATGATTTACTTGGATCGATATTACTACAAAAATCAGAAGAGTATACCGAAAAGAGCCAGGGCGACAAACCACTCCCCTGTGGTGCCCCCGTGCTACAAGTCAACGACTCAGATACACTACCCCTGAATTTAACAATCTGTGTTCTTTCATATAAGAAATCCGAGATCCAGAGGTTAAGTCGTGGGTTTATTCCTATATTTATTAGCTTCTCAGTAAGTAGATGGGGCTGAATGGTATTAAATGCTGCCGAGAAATCTAAAAATAATATTCTAGCATAGTTATTAGGATATTCGAGATGAGCATACACCCTTTGCGTGAGCGTCATAACTGCATCAACTACTCCCCTTTTTTTCCCGATAAGCAAATTGATAACTATCAATCACATTATTTGTCTGACAATTTAATGCATTTTTTATGATTTTTTCCAAGCATTTCATTGGAATTGCAGTTAATGCCACTGGCCTATAGTCATTACAGATGTTAGGTTTATCATGTTTTGGTATCGGTTTGATAATGGCAGACTTCCAAAGTTTGGGTACTCGACACAAATCGACTGACCATTGAAATAAAAAATGAAAAATAAACTTTAATTGAAAATATCATGTCTTCAAAACTTTTCCTGAAATAAGATCAGGCCCTGCTGCTTTCTTAGACTTAACATTTCTAAATGCCTTCTCAACATCACTTATGTTAATTGAAATATTATTTTCTTCTGTTATTGAACCTGTGAGTCTTTCCTTCTGAATGTTTCGAAACTCCTAAAAATCCCACTTATCGAACCTAACATAAAAAGAATTTAAATCATTCGCCGTAATATCAGTATCTTCAACATTTGATGCAATTTTAAAGTTTCCAGTTACATTATTCATTCCTTTCCACACATTTGTAATGTCCCCAGACTCAAATTTTTCTTCTATGTGTTTTGCGTAATTACGCTTATCTCTCCTAATTACACGTTTCACTTCCCGCTGGAGATGTTTACTAGCCTCAAATTCGCCCTTTCTAAACTTCGAATATTTTTCTCTCATTAATAATCTTAACTCCTTAGAAACCCATGGTTTATTATTTGCATATATTTTAACATTTTTAGTTGGTACAATGGAATCTTCACAAAACTTTATATATGCAGAACATCGTTCTACTGTATCATCAAGTGAACTGTTCTTAATTATCTCCCAGTCAGTTCTTTCAAAACAATCCCTAAGTTTGCTAATAGCATCCTCCGACCACATTTTAATAGGTTTAGTAATAATTTTATGTTTTCTTAATTTCTGTTTATACTTCGGCAGTAACTGGATAAGATGGTGATCAGATTTCCCGATTCCATTTCTTGCTTTCGACAGGTAAGCATCTGGTAAGTTCCCGTAGCATTCATCCAATATTGTATCTTTCCTTGTGTGGACATTCACGTATTGATGCCAGTGAGGTAATGATTTTTTCAACTTGCAGTGATTGAAGTCGCCTAACACCAACTTCAGCGCATCTGGTGACTCACTCTCAAGTAGTCTCATCCTCTCTGCAATTTTTTTCCCGCGTCTATGCGACTGCCTTCTTGTTGTATATATGCAACTGTCACAAAGATCTGTGGTATCTCTCTAGGCAAGTAAAAAGGTCGTAATGCTAGCACAATAAATTCAACGTCTTTACAACAATGTTTTTCAACAACCTTGATATTTTTACACCAACGTTGATTTATGTATGCGCAGACACCTCCGCCTCCATACTTCCCTAGAGCCTCCAAATCTCTATCTCCACGTTGGCATGAGAACCCATCAATACTAACACTTGCATTGGTATGCTTATCTTTAAACCACGTTTCCGTGAAGCACAGTAGACTAGACTCTCTAAAATCTTGTACTGCCATACATGCTTCCAATTGATCAAGTTTATTACACAGGGACTGGGCATTTCCAAAGATAATAGTGTATGTGATTTTTACGGGTTAGTGGTTTCCCGTCGTCGCGATTTGAACTGGTACCTGGGCTGCAAGACTACAGTATAATTCACTCGAAAGGAAGATCCAAGAAGATTACGGTGGTTACTTGTCACCTGAGCCACCTGCTAATTTTCCCCACGGATTTTTTTTCTACCTAGAGAGTTATTCCCCAGTCTATTCCCCCCTCCCCATTTTTTTTCGATGCATTGTTCTTTTTTTCCCATCAGGTTATTTTCATTATACTTTATAAGAGAGAGAACATTTTTTAATTTTTTTATTTTGTGTTTTCTCTATATTATATTAATTAATTAATTAATTATCGTCTAGTCGTTGTAAGGTTACACTAAAAAGGTGTGCCGATGATACAAAAGCATTATTCAATCAATTGAATAATTGACTATTGATGCATTCGCAATACAGTATCGATGAAGCCTAAACACACATTGAAGAAACTTTTTGAAAGTTTAAATACAGTTTTACATAAGAAAACAGGATATCTTTAAAACATGTTTCCTCTTTTGGAATTTCGATATTACACCTATTTTCTAGTCGTTCTATATAGGCCTACCCATATTTCTCTGCATCCACAAAAAACCACTCCGGCAAGTAGTACTTTTGAGGTCAATCCCATTAGTGATTCCCTTCTACAATACGCCTACTTTTCAGAGGTGACACCAGGATTTGCCCGACGTGGTGGTGGGGGGGGGGGGGGGGGGGGGGGGCTGAGGTCCCCGACGGGGGTCGATGCCTCCGACGAGGGTCAGATTTCCCCGATGAAAGCAATGTGGGCGTGATCGAGCTTCGATTAAAAGGTTCCGAAAGTGGTCCAAGGGACGAAGCCCCCGCAAATTTAATAATTTATGGGTTTCAAAGGCTTATTTAATCGATTTTAGAGTCTACTAATATGTAGAAAATACATAAAAAATTTTCTCCCCGACGGGAACTCCCCTCCCCCCTCGTCGGTTGTCTCTGGCCCCCACTGACGCCACCCCTGCTACTTTTATTTCAAATTATGTGTTACGGTTGATGGTAACAAATAAATATATATAAATAAAATAAATGTTATTTAATTTGTTAATCTATCAGAAAATTAGGTCAATTTATGTTTTATAAAGTATGCGTATTACATATATTTTTAATATTTATGTTACTAACGTTTATCATATACCGAATGCAATTTCTTATTGTTTCCACCAACTAGGATGTGAACAGAATATTGATAATCATGTACGTCTTCTTTGCTTAAAGTTACATAATGTGTTACCATATATTGTAACAAAAAGTAGAATTTGAAATTACCAAAAACATTATAACGACTTCCTTAATGACCGGTACTCAGATATTATCTTTTGGCCCGTGAGCCCAACTCAAAATAAATGTTGGCCCTTTAAACAAATAAATTAAGAATCAGGGGTGTAGGAGTATAACAGGAGGGGTAGAAAGAGTGTCGAATGTTAGGAAAGGCTCACCACAGCAGCCTATTTATTTTTTGTTTGTTTGAGTAAAGAATGTTTGTGCACATATTTCGGGTGCTCAAATTAAACATACATTGAAACTCGATTTGTACGTGGCTTTATTAAAAATATTTTTGTTTATGTACCTGATATTGTTAATAAACACTCCCTAAAAGCAGCTTAAAAATGCTCAGTCAGAACGCCCAGGGGATATTGCCCCCCCCCCCGAAACCCTGGACCCCGGCGGGGGCTCTGCTGGCCGCCGGCCCGCGTTTCAAATCACGCGTTTCAATATTTCAGGTTGGTAACTTTGTAACCTACCTAGGCATTGGTTGGCAGATCGGACAAAATAGGCTTAGCCCAACTAGCATTCAATTAAATACAGTTAAAAGCACTGTTTTGACTCGACGTCGTAATAATGTATGTAGCCTACGAAAGTGTGTTCTTCATGCCTATCAGTTCATCGATCTATGGAAGAAAGACTATATACGTATCCAACTACTCAATAATGTTTGAATATAGAATACATGCCAAGTTGGAGGTAGCTAGAGGCTTGAGATTTAACAGGAAATAAACCCAATTGACGTGAGTCGAGGGCCCGTCCAAGGGTCCCGAACAATTTTGGGTTTAGATGCTCTCACTCTGAATATCTCTAGTGCTGAAATTAAACCTTAAAAATGTGTAGCTATAACAGGAACGATAGAATTTTCGATGATCTGGGCCTGATAAAGTATAGAATTGCGAAGGCTTATAGTATTTCGATAAAAAGTTTGGGTTTAATCAAATAAAGCTTCAGATTAGTGGAGCGTGAGATTTTATAGGAGAGGCTTGAGTGCTTGAGGTTTGTTCAAAAAGCGTGAGGTTCACGCCAGATGCGTGGGACTTGGTATGATATAGGCCTAATAATATATTGACTATATTTTTGATTTATTTTCTAGGGGTAAAACCTTGAATTTTGAGGAAATTAAAGGTCGTTAAAAGATACTTCAGAAGTCGGGAAAGCTCATTTCCGGCCATCTAGAAATCAAAATTTTCCCGGGGGAGGACCCACCCCCCTTTCATTTTTGGGTTTATGGGAAAATGAACCCCCCTCTTTCAAGTCCTGGATCCGCCCCTGAAAGCCAGATAGTATAATAAAGTGAGAAGACATGCAAGTATGTTTACAAACAGGCTAGTGATATAGGGCAGTGAGATTGAATAGACAGCGTGGACAAAGAGTGAGCAAGAAAGCCAAAACTAAACTTAAACAAACCCAATAAATAGCCAACAAATTTACAGATAAATTAGGAATGAAATTGAATGATTGGTATTTCATAATTAATAGTTAAGGTTTACGTCCCTAACGATTGTAAGGCACGAAGTACATTTTTTAGGAACCTACAAACACATATTAAAACTTTCTGTGATACTCAGTATTTCAGTATTTATTGGAACTCACTTTTAGATCAGTGGCACACACCTAGCAAGGTGGTGCGTCCATACAATATACATAAAATGAACAAAATGTAAAACGATCTTACAAGAAAATTAAAGATAAAGAGATTAAAAAACCCCAACTTAATTAACTTAATTAACAAATTAATATAAATGTAAAATTAAACAATAAGCTTAACGATGTAAAAAATTTTTTTTTAAAAAGAATCAAATTCAAATATGCGGTAAGCAGTGTAATTATCGAACAAAGTAGTAATGACACAGTTTGAGAAAGGTATACATTTTATCGGTTACAAGATTCTTTACAGCAAAATAAATAGAATAAAATAAAAGATACATGATGAAATGTAAAACAAATTGAAACATCGGCTCCTCCCACCCCCTCCCCCCAATCTGTAGATTACCCAAAATTAATTACATGAAGTGCAAATCATAACAAAGTTCGCAACAAACAAGTTAAAAAAAAAACAAATGAGATCAAAGAATCAAACACAGAATTTAACAAAGTAAAAAAAAAATCATTCTGGCATATGTATTGTCATGGATGAGGATATAATTGTATGCAAAATGCAATATGTGACCAAAAGGGTAGCAAAACGATACGACATAATTCTGCATACACAGTTACAAGTTTTATGAATATATTTAAATTATCTAATAGTTGGAAGGTTATAAACAAAGACAAAATCCAATTCACATGGCGTAGAAAATCAGTCAACTTATTCACAAGAGGCTTGATTACTGGTTCGCTACGAAGCAGGAAACGTTGCTTCATGCGATATTAGACCCGCTGTCTTCACGGACCATCAAGCTGTATATATTAAAATAACTCAATTTGAGGAATCACTTGGTCCAGGTTTATGGAAATTAAATTCTTCTTTTTTTATTTGTTACAAACTGTGCCAATAAAGTTACCGAGATCATCGAGGAAAGTGAACAGAAACTACATTTCCTCAACCCCAGTGACAAATGGGAAATGATAAAAGTCAAAATTAAGGAGTACGCAATGGAATTTGGTAAAATAAAAAATAAATATAAAAAGTAAAAAAGAAAAACTAAAAAAGAAATCAATCAATTAAACGTTAGCTTGATGAATTGTAAATTGGATAAGCATGAGACAGAACCTGAACTGAATACGAAAACAACTAGAAAAAATATATGCATGAGGCTAGGAGAATTCAAATTCGTTCAAGAACAAAATGGGTAGAAAAAGGAGAAACAAACACGAAGTATTTTTTAGGACTCGAAAAAATAATGGCAAGAAAAAGCTTACCCAATGTCCAAGTGAAAAAAAAATGTTAAAAAATATTTAGATAAAAAAAAAAAAAAAAAAAAAAAATACAAATCTTGAAAAGGGTCATGTGAAGAAGAGCTACATTTAAACGGGTGTGAAATTGCTATAAATTGTATGAAGAAAAACAAAGCGCCAGGAACAGATGGCCTTAGTGTTGAGTTTATCAACTATTCTGGCCAAGGATCGGCTCCTTATTTTGTAAAGCCCTTAATATGTCATTGGAAACTGGGAAAATATCGTCCTTCCAGCGAAGAGGTGTTATAAACCTTATCTATATGAAGGGTGATCATGAAAATTTGAATAACTGGCGACCCATAACCCTACTGTACGTGGACTAAAAAATTGCCGCGTTTGTGTTAACAAAAAGATTGCAAAATATTATTGGAAAATTTATTAACGGGTCGTTTCGGTGGTGAAAACATTAGAATTATTGATGTAAGGTCCCTACATGGATACAAACAAGATGTCAGGAGAAATGTTAAGCTTAGATTTAAAACGGCTTTCGATACTGTAAACCGGAGTTTTTAAATTGAAACACTCAACCTGTTTAACTTTCGTCCATCATTTATTAATTGGGTTAAGGTATTATATAATGAAACAGAATGTATTATCACAAATACATATATACAGTATATATATATTTTCAAGCGTTGGATTATCTAAAATAGGAGAACTGATATTCTGCTCAACTGAAGGTATAGTAAAATAAGAGGAAAATAAAGAATTACATGAATCTGAAATAACGATGAGATCAGAGCATGTAAAAATGCAACACTGAGTTGATTGAATTCACATAAGACCAGAACTGCTTCATGTTGTCAGGATTAGACATTAGGTCGTTTAAATATTGACTACTACACCGATCTATTAAGTAGTTCACTTTATTACAAGTCTTCTTGTAACTATTCCAATGTTAAATAGTGTCAAAACGCCTTGCGCGTTTGAAAAGTCGACGCTTTGATGTTGCAAGACACTTTACATCTGCAGAAATCCATGGTTTTATTTTCCTCTTCTGTTGTCTGGTTTGAATTGCGGCATTCACACAATCCATAAATATCGATTTAAAATTATCTCGTTTTTTACTAGATGCGTCATAAATTGAATCCCATATGATTCAACACTAACAACACTATTGTTAAGTAGCTCCATATCTGTTTTATTATACAAATATTTTGTTCTTATTGGAAGGGCCATGACTCTAGGCTCTAAGGATATCATGCAGTGGTCGGAAATTGAGAATGGTTCTATAACATGTATATCATACACTGGTTGACAGCAATTGGTAAATAAAAGGTCAATAAAAGTATTATTGCGATTCAAACTGATTGCAATTCTAGTTCTGACGAAGGCCTGGAGGTGAAGTCAACTCATGAACCTTGTTGAATAGCTGGTTACCTGGATAGTGTCCAGCTTCCAACCAATTGATGTTAAAGTCCTCCATTAGAACAATTCTTTTGAACTGATGGATGTTTAAATTGCGGAGTACTTCTTCGAGATGAATGACAGAGGTAGCAGTATACTCCACAGAGCCATTTTCCATCTTGGACACTGAGTTTAGCCCAAACACATTCAATGTCGGCCATGGGGGAGGGGGGGGGGCGCAAATCACGTTTAGGATCCAGCTCTGGTTTTATTGCCAGCAAAACACCACCACCACCGCGTGTTGTACAATCCTTTTGTAAAGATGACGTGCTGCGAAAGATAATACCATCTAATATTGTGTTATCCAGCCAACTCTGTGACTCAAATCAAATTCAAATCCATTTGATGAAGAAGAGTTTCAAAACAGGCAAGTTCTACATAACCCAGTCAGACAAGATTTTTTGTGATAACTCATAACCAATTCGTTATTATTGATGTAGTTTACGGTAAAGTTTAGTGAAGTGTCATCATGTCCAAATGTAATTCATACCTTTATGAAATCGCCTATAATCGACTCTAGAAATCGACACACAACTAGCATGGATCATTGCAGCAGGAAACCTGCTGACAATTCAGAAAATAAAATTACTGGAGCAAGTAGTATATGTACTAGAACCTGTCACACTGGGCCTACATATTACTAAATTCAGAACGCCGTTTTAAGCACCGATTGTCATAGAAGTAGACTTAGGCCAGGGTTGGTTGTCTATCCGCAATAATGATAAAAGATCGATATTAAACGTTGACACCGAACTAGTATCATGAGCCACCCTGTTTAAACAGTCAAGCTAGTTACCTAGAAGATAAAAATATTAGAAAATGTATTAAATATTATTATTGTAATTTACAAATTTAGAATATTAATTAATTGTTATACAAAAATATGTATATAAAAATATATATGTGCAAAAGTTAATTAGGCTTATTTCATTAGCTATAATGAATATATTATTTCCAGATCTACTAAAAAGTTATCCTGCAGTGTAGGAATAGAACAATGGACAGTGACCTAATAGATTAGCTCTCACTGTCCCATATACAATAAGAAGCTAGCCAAGGTAATACTAGGGTTAAAAAATCTCACAAAATACAAGATAATAACAACCTAAACTATAGGTATACTTAAACATTTAAAAAGAAAAACTAAACAAAAACACAATGACAAAATACTACCTAAAATAATCGCGAGCTGAAATGTTATCAAGAAAGAAGTAATGTATGGTACTATGTAAAACAATCCAGAGGTGACGACGGAACTAGGGGGTGCTGTATTATGGAGAGTAATGTGTGACCGGAAATGGTCTGCATCAGTTGGTTGTTACCATGCGCCAGTGATGTTGGAGTATATAGTACAGCAAGATGAAACTATTATATAGGCCAAATGAATAAAGTTCGGAGTTTGTCGGGTAGTGAAATGATTATTGTACATTTTAAGCGCTAGCTAAATTCATAAGTGTAAGCTAAATTACGGTGATTAATTTAATTAGCGAAGATAAGGAGAAAATTATTTCGAAGTTCCCTCTTTCCAGGAGGGGAATGCTTTGTGAAGAGTACGCCGCCGTACTCATTTTCACAAAGAAATACACACAACTGGTTAGCTAACAATATGCCAATACATGAACACCTGCGAAGAAAGGTTCAATCCCGTTGTTGCCCAGCAAACGTCTGTACTGTGTAGCGGATGACGATGAAGCATACATAATAAGACTAGGCCTAGGCCCAGGCCTAACTTGACAGTGCAATAATATGTGATAGAAAGTACACTTTCGAAAGAAATAAATTAAAATAAAATTTAAAAAAAAACAAACAATAACTAAGAATAATTCAGTTGCAGAGGTACCTTGTACGTATTATACAATGCTAACAATGCGGCTCTTGTATCTCTAGCTAGGACAAGGCATCCGTGTGCAAAGCAGTGGTGTTTGTCAGGGTTGCCAGATAGCCGACAGGCTTCAAGGCCAAACACACGTCATCTCACGGCCAAATTCGGCCAAACTTGTTTTCGATATCGGCCAAAATTCGCCCAGATTTTAATCCGATTATAAGACAACAGTGGATACATAATATTTATTTAAAATACAAACATTACACGAAAATCAAATGCCATTTGTTTGAAATTGGAGAAATTAAAATGATATACACAGAAAAATCTTTCACTGTTTTTATAATTAATCACCATAATTAAATGCACAGCTAGCTATATCATAATATTAAATATGTTCTATAATTAGTCGCTAGCATGTTTGCCTATTTAAATTCACATTAAGATCGACTTCTAAATTTTATTTAAATGTATTAAATAACATACTGTAGTCGCTCCATAAAGCAATAATTTTAAGGGCCTGTTATAGAATTTTCAATGACAAATTCATGGCTCTCCTAATTAGAATGAAAGTTACATTAGTAAGGTAACACAAGCCGATGTTAAAACAAACCTATGAAAACTTTAATAAATACATTTATCTAAAACTTTCTAAATTTGCCTCGGAATGTTATTGTTGCAGTATACGGTACTTAAAACAATAAATCAATGTCGCTATCAGAACTATGTTCTTCATGATTCCCTATACAACCTAACCCCGAGTAACTTGAATGAAGTCTCAGCAACACTTACTTGAAATTGGATTTGACATTGGACCCGAATGATCACATCGAGCATTTGATGGCACTTCACATAAAGAACACTGCATAATTTATTATATTTATTAATATATGGTACAAACTTGCAATAAACTGTCTTCATAAAGTTTTAAACGAGGATAAACTTCATAAAAAAAAGTATATATTTCATCCGAACATTTTAAATTATTAAATGTAACTGCAATCTTTTAAATAAACTCTTTTATGTCAACTTGGCCAAAAGTGGGGGAGGGAGGGGGCTACATTAGGCGTTTAGTGCGAGTACGACTAGGCCTACGAACAATGTAAGTAAGGTACACGGTTAGAATCAAAGCTTTTGTACAAACAGGACAGTAGCCACGAGAATTGAAGTGGTCAGGTTGCGATTTAAGCGCGAGCACTGATGATTGGGGCTAGCGGGGCCGCCAAGGGCCCCAGTCGGTGTTCAGGGTTCCGGAGCCATTAAACCATTAAACTGTAATATTATTGTAAACCGGCATTAAACTGTACAGGAGTGCGCATTTTTCATGCTGCTGCTTGGTTTTTTCCATTCTTGGTCTGCCTGTTTTTGAAGTCTTAATTTTTCAATTATTTAATTATTTATTTTATTTTCTATTTGTTTATTTATTTACTTTATTCATTTATTTATATCTATTTAACTTATAATAAATAAAATTAAAAAAAATATTCTGATTAATATAGGCTCTTTAATATAAGATATAATATAATTTAATTTTTTTAAATTCATGGTCATACCTTTTTTCGGCGCCTTGAGACGATTTTATTGTGGAAGGCGCACTAAAAATATCCCACCATTACCATTACCATTAATATTAACATTAAGACATTAAACTGTAATATTATTGACTAAGACCAATCAACACATGACATATCAACACATATCAAAATTATTATTTTTAATCTTTCCTCGTCGGTGCTTGCATAAAACGTGATTTGGATCTAACATGTGTATAATGATATTGATAAACAATCGAAATTCTCTGTGCAATATTATGCTAAACATTTACAGAGTGGACTTCCTTATGTGTGGTTATATTAGACTGTAGACCTAATTCAACAAAATACATAACACATATTAAAATTATTAAGTTAAACTTTCTACTTCGGTGCATGAATATAACGTAATTTTGGGATATATGAGATTTACATAACATTTGAGAATGTACTGAATATAAAATCTTAAATATTTTACATTTTATCAGCAATCTATCAGATATTACTGGGATTGGTTATACTGCAAAGCCTTCTGAACCCCTGCAGTACTAAAACTGGGATCCAACAGGCAGTGAATATTCCATTTTTATTTAGTGTAGATGTTTTTTACATATTTTTATTTTATTTTTATTCTGTTTATTTTGTATGATTCATATGTTATATTTTCCACAGAAAGATAAATGAATGCCTGAACTGATATTTTATGGGTTTCATATTACTTTCTGTACAAAACAGATATCATAAATCATCTATTGTCCAACTGTGTGCATTGAATATTTGACGACGACGATAATGTCTCCAAATTCTCAACCGTAACTTAGGCTACGGGCCTCCCTTGACACTTCGCATCAAAGGGCCTGTTAATTAATCTTGCACGGCTGATCCTCATCATCATCATCTTCTTCATCATCATAATTATTAATTGTCCATAGTAAAGTAGGGAAAAACTATGAATTCAGAGTATATTCAATAATAGACGTCTCATAATGCACGAAGTGTGTTTCAAAGCATCTAGAAAACAAAAACTTTTCGAAGGAGAAGCCGAAGACCCCCCCCACCCCATATCTAAAATTTGTCTTCCAGCGACAAAACAAGCTAGCTATCTTCTCATGACCCCAATAGCAATGGTAAATTCTGGATCCGCGTTTTGCATGTATTTAAGAGAAGTGCTTAAAAAAGGTATATTTACAGTTATATTTATTTATAGAAAATACTGCATACTATAACTATCATTAATAAATATACAGATAAAGGCATGTTTTTTGTCTTGGCTTGGTACGGTAATTTAGTGAAGAAATGAATATATGTCCTAGGCAAGTGTATGGAATCTTTAGTTTAATTTTCTGCAAAAGCTCACTATGTGTAGTAATTGACCTACTTGATTTGGATAAAAGGTAAGCCCACTATTCACTAACTTTCAACTGAAGAAAAAATGCATCCTAGTTTCTTAATCAGTCACAAATGTTACACTAAAGAGAAGAAAATAATGTAAACTATAATTAACGTTCCTGAGTTATGTTAAAGAGAGGGTAGGTTGAGTCTAAACATACAGGTGGAATTTAGCCCTTTTTCTCCTATTTATAATGTGGTCTGTCAAAAAGTTGTCAGATTGAAACTGAACAGCCGTACCGGTGGCTATACGGCCCTGACAAAATAACATAGGCCTATCCAAAACAAGTCTATGTTTTATTAGGCCTATTGAAAAAAATGTAAACTTTTCACAAAATTCGGCAAAATTCGGCCAAATATATTTTGGCCGTGACTTTTCAAACGTTACGGCCAGGCGAATTTTTATGCGGCCAGATTTGAGGAATCTGGCCGTCAAAAAGGCCAAATAGCAACCCTGTTGTTTATCCATGAAAAAGGCACGCCGGGATAGTTTGCCTTACCAGGAAAAGGTGACGTAATCTAGCTTATGACGTATGCAAGCTAACTATATTGTGAGTGTGACGTCACCAAAAAAATGAATATTTTCTATTATAACCAAACTATTGATAACTACACGGTTTCTGGGCGTAAATTCCCTTAATACGAATTAAGGGTTGCACAATCTCCTTGCCATACAAATTACAGTTGAGAAATACGGGTAGCTGAAGTTTTTCTCGCAAATCTGACTACGAAACCATATCCAAATTTCACGTTCCACTTTTGACCCTGATTTGTTGCTTCGAGATCTTTTTACAATGATTCTTTTTCTATATGTGATCGTGTACACAAGATTTCTTTGCATTGATAGTTTAATACTACATCGATATGATTCTTGTTCATTATAAACAGAATATCATTAATTTTCCATTTGCCCAAAGTAGACTTTTTCAATTTTTGACTCTTATCAACTTTCCATAAATAAATCTTAGTTTCATTAAATGTGTACTGTTCAAGTTGTTTTAGTTGCTCCCAGTGCATAGGTCTATTATTACATTATAAAAAGATCATTTGCATACACTGTACACTAAATTTAATATGAATAACGCAAGCCGGTTTCAACACCACGATCAAATAAACACGGTATAAATATTAATTTCCAAACGTCATTCACTTATAGGCCTATAATTCCAAATTCTCATTGATTTTCTATTTTTGCTGTGTAACCGGTTTTTAAAACTTTTATGTCTTGTTTTATGTATCTTGAAGTTTCATATAATAATGCTCTTTCAGTCCGTTTATTTCAATGTCTTTTTTTGTCTTAAAGTTATAATATTGTTATAATAGCAAGGGAGTGGCCTAAATATTTTTGTACCGTATGTCTTAAACTTTAACAATGTTATGATGTCTTGCCAAGGAAAGCAATTTTCAGAAAATGTACTTTTAATAGGAATAATTAGTATCAGTACTGTATTATTATTCTGAGTTCATGAAAAGAAACTTGTAGAGCGACTTCACACGCAATGATTGTTACATAGTACATTGAACTTAGGTCTTTCTTAAGTGATTTATAAATCATGTTATTGTTTGTCTTATTCAAGTAGGGTAAGTTTTTAATTTATTTTTTATTGACGTAGGCCTATACGATTGATATTTTAGCTATAGTCAAGAACTAATTGTCAAAAACGAAGAATTTTTATTTGTTTATACTATAGGGTCTACTAGATATTAGGCCTATGCCAAGCTATTATCTTATTCTGCCATTCAATTTATAACAAACCTAAAGTTAACGAATTCATCACCTACATAATTGGAAGGTTTGGGGTTAAAATTATTTTTTGGAAATATATTTTTTACCTTTGCAGATTATACCATGGCTGAGGCATTAAGTAATATTTCAACTACGCCCGAAGCAAAGGATTTACTGCACGACAACACGTGGCTGATAGCTCTGCGATTCGTGGTCGTTGGTGTTGGAATCGTTCTCAACATTGTTGTCACTGGAGTGTTCATGTACACACGAATGTATAGAAAGTCATTACTACACGGATTAATTGTCCAGCAATCGTTCGTAGATTTCTTTGGTTGCTGCCTGTTCCTTATATTCTATAATCAAGACGCACCGAGTGGAAACTGGGGAAAAGCTTTTTGCAAGTGCCGTAGTATTTTCTGGTTTGTTGTAATAACGTCCACGTACAATCTTCTGATGATAACCTTCGAACGATTCATTGCGGTCGTGCATCCGATCACTTACAGAAAAAGACACATTGTACAAAGATCTCGACTGTTTTACATAGTACCATACATTACTTCTTTCTTGATTACGTTTCATCTCGCGATTATCGCCGATATCAACGAGGATCTAATCGGAGAGTGTCAGTATACTAAATCAAATCCTGAATTCAAATTTTTTTCAGGCTTTTTCATTTTTACGGCTTTTTTTTTCTTCCCGGCATGTTTTATGTCTTACTGCTACGGTCGGATCTTGCTGGTGTTCCGTAAAAGGGCAAAGGAACGGAAACAGAGCGCAGCAGTGAGTGACCATGGAGGTACTGACAAACCAAATAAAAGATTGTATCATGTATCCACACAAAGAAACCTGGTGTACACGATGTTTTTCGTCGTTATTGGATTTATTTTTACTACTTCTCCTAACGTCACTATGTATCTTGTGTATACTATTTGCAGGTGTTTTGAATACAGCACCATTGTTGCACACGAGATTACGGTGCTTATCTACACAAGCAATATGTGTATTAACCCGATTATTTACGGAGCGAAGATGAATGAATTCCGCAGTGGTGTGCTAAAGATTTGGCGTAAAACAATTATGTTTGCGACGGGTCGTGATTTTGACGACAAATCAACTTCCATTGATAACACTCTATCAATGAGTAAAACAGATATGCCAAATTGATGAGAATAATACCAGAAGCAATGGTAATTTTGTATATATAATGTTATGCATAGCGTTTAAACATGGACCTATTAATATGTCCATGGTTTAAACATGTCTTTATATCTTTCTAATATCATTTATACCGAATGGATGTATTGCCAAGTGAAGAGTGTCGCATTTAGAAAAATAAAAGTGGCATTGTTACTCTCTTTACGGTTCTGATTTTGGCAGTTCAACAATTGATTCTGTACAAAAAATAATAATAATAATAATTGTATCAGGCATAGACTTTCAACGAAAAATTCAACAAAAACACATGCAACTGCCGAATCAAAAACCAGTGCCCACTCAACGGTAAATGCTTGACAAGCGGGGTAATATATAAAATCACGGTATCCACACCAGATGAAGTCAAGGACTACATAGGCCCAATTGAATGCGAATTCTAAATAAGATTCAACGTAACTCCATTGAACTCTCAAAATCCATATGGAACCTGAAAGACAACCGCACACAACACCAAATATCCTGGTCAATACTAAAACGGTCATTATCTTGCTAACCCAGCTCAAAGAAATGTAATCTATGTCTATGGGAAAATATTATAGTAAAAGCTCAGAACGTTAAACAAAAGAAAAGGACTGGTTTCCAAATGTCGCCATGAGAACAAGTTAACAATGTATTGGAAATTTTCCCACGGTCTGTAGCACCTGACCATTAGCTTACAGCATAAGTCTTATATAAAGCAGAATCTGCGCCTAACAGTGTGTACCTCAAGATCGCTTAAAGCGTGAAACTTTAAGTAGTACAATAACTTCATGACGTAACCGAAGTTTTACCCCTATTTTCATTTATTGTATGTATGTATGTATGTATGTATGTATGTGTGTATGGGTGTATGTATGTATGTATGTATGTATGTATGTGTGTATGTATGTATGTATGTGTGTGTATGTATGTGTGTGTATATGTATATATATATGTATATATATATATATATGTATATATATAACTACTAAACAGCAATGACCTAATTATAGAGCGCATAATGCGGGGACGTCTATACGCCTAAATGCAGAGTCTTGATCATTTGTGCTCTCAGGGGTAACAGGACCAATGGGGCCACAGGGCTCTTCTACTAATACCCCAGCATTCTAAGAAAATTCACGTTCTCTATTAAAAAATTAACCAACGTAAGATTATTGTGTTGATATTAAAAAAAAAAATAATATTATAATGAAGGGGCACTCCACCAGTACCTATCATCTGTAGCATTGGTGGTGGTACAGAGTGGGTTGTGGCTACTTAATTGTTGTAACAAGATTACATTTTTAAAAATTACCAAATAAGTCTCCTAACCTAGAAAACGGTTCCGCAACCGATGAGTCCCATAACCTCTTCAAATTGACAAATGAAATAGAATATAATCGGTAAACAAATGTTTAGGCCTACTTTTGTAATACGTTCGTTATCAATAGCTTAATGTTAAATAATATAGGCCTACTATCAAAACATGTCAGTTTTGTTCATTTCAATATGCTGGGCTTTCAGATGAAAATAATAACATCATTTATATGACGGGAAGTCATCAAGTGAAGGGTCGTTTATTTGAGTAGTTTATAATTTTTATACCAAAAATATAAAAATAATAAGCTCCCTCGAATACCTACCCCCGCAAAAATCCACTTAAAATAAAGAAACATATGGTAGCTAGCCTATCTAATATATTTGGAGTGAATCACTGTACAATAATTATAATAGTATAAGGTGGAAAAAGTGATAGACCGTGTTATACAGTTTATACCTGCACTTTGTCATACCCATTATACTACGTAGACACGTGCAGATCGAACCCTAGGCACTTTTTTCATAACTGACTAAAACGCACGCACATAATGGAGCTATAGATAAGCTAGAAAAGATAGTAGGTCGCTGCTAAACGTATTAACTACAATAATTATCACATGGCCATGTAGTTATAATAACAACATTAACAATATGCGGCAAAGATAGTTATTATTAAAATATATTGTAGGAGGATATACTTAGGAGCTTAATTGAAGTTAAATTTTAATTAA
>NW_022712725.1:1769691-1778903 GCF_011630105.1 Anneissia japonica
GTAACATTCTTCAGAAGGTGCCTACATAAGGTGTCCATTAGCCGACAACACCTATGTTTTAAAAGATCCGTTTGACGCTGCTCATCCCACCAAGGAGATACCCTCTCACCTTTTTCATGTCGGTTGTCATTTTGTATCATTTGATGTAGAATAATCTTTTACTAATGCTCCGTTAACTAAAATAATTAATATTCTACTTGACAGGGTACCGTATACAATCAAAAGTTGGTAACCACCAACCTTAAAAAAACTACCGGTACTCTACGTAAACTACCGGTACTTAAAGATACCTGCCCTAAAACGATATTTTCTTGTAATAATGAGTACTATAAGCAATTTGTGATGGAGTATCAATGGGTAACGTTTCCGTAAATCAACCATCCCTTATATAATTAACTTGTTCTACTCAAATGTAATTAATGATGCAAAATTGCAAACTAAGTAAGGTTTCAACTTAATTGATGTTGGGGTTTTTTTACTGATCGTTTTAATTGTTATTAATCTTTTTAGCGTTTCTGTTTCTCTTTGTATTGTTTTAACCATGTAAATTTTGATGCAATTCAGCCTGTGCTGCAAAATCAAAATGTTTTAATAATAAACAAGAAAAAATAAATAAATAAATTATCTAATATTATTATGACCGAACTAGAACAGAACAGAACATAATTCCGAATTATAAAGTTTTATACTCGGCTCGTTGATGACACTATAGTTGTATCTAAGCCCGCTGATTTTGATCTCAGCCTCGGATCCCTTAATTAGTTTACTTTAGAGTCATTCGAAAATAGTGACTCTATGCACTTTCTCAACTTGAAATTTCACAATGATAGGTCTACACACACCCTGTCGGGACGGGGCCTCCTAAATTTATAATAATATATAATAATACAAATGAAATTTAAAAAAAAATACGGTAAAGTTTACTTTTGTAATGCGTTCGTTATCAATAGCTTAATGTTAAATAATATACTATCAAAACATTTGCACTTTAGGTATGACAAAATTAAAGTTTCAGTTATAGTTATGAACTGAGCAGCAATGTATTTAAAATACAATTACATGTTCCCAATATTGTTTCATGATGCGAGATTAATCAGAGAGAGAGAGAGAGAGAGAGAGAGAGAGAGAGAGAGAGAGAGAGAGAGAGAGAGAGAGAGAGAGAGAGAGAGAGAGAGGGGGAGAGAGAGGGAGAGAGAGGGAGAGAGAGAGAGAGAGCAGCTTAGCTTAGCTAAACTATGTGTGTGCTGAACCGTGGAGATCTCCTAGGTCTCCGGTTCAATTCCCACTGCTGCTCCCCTTGTGTTTCAGCTGGAGGCGTCTAAAATGGAAGTTACGATAGCGCACCGTCTTTCGGATGAGTTTATGCCGTGTGCATTATGGCCCGTGTGCAGGTTAAAGAACGCTACACTATTCGGAAAATTGACAAATGAAATAAAATACAATCGGTAAACAAATGTTTAGGCCTACTTTTGTAATACGTTCGTTATCAATAGCTTAATGTTAAATAATATAGGCCTACTATCAAAACATTTCAGTTTTGTTCATTTCAATATGCTGGGCTTTCTGATGAAAATAATAACATCATTTATATGACGGGAAGTCATCAAGTGAAGGGTCGTTTATTTGAGTAGTGTATCATTTTTATACCAAAAATATAAAAATAATAAGCTTCCTCGAATACCTACCCCCGCAAAAATCCACTTAAAATAAAGAAACATATGGTAGGCCTATCTAATATATTTGGAGTGAATCACTGTACAATAATTATAATAGTATAAGGTGCAAAAATGATAGACCGTGTTATACAGTTTATACTTGCACTTTATCATACCCATTATACTACGTAGACACGTGCAGATCGAACCCTAGGCACTTTTTTCATAACTGACTAAAACGCACGCACATAATGGAGCTATAGATAAGCTAGAAAAGATAGTAGGTCGCTGCTAAACTTATTAACTACAATAATTATCACATGGCCATGTAGTTATAATAACAACATTAACAATATGCGGCAAAGATAGTTATTATTAAAATATATTGTAGGAGGATATACTTAGGAGCTTAATTGAAGTTAAATTTTAATTATATATATATATATATATATATATATAGACATGCTCTGATTGTGCTGTATAATATGGATGCATTTTTAATTGTAATATTCATCTGCAAATTCAAAATTTTAGTGAGGTCATCACTTTTTAATTATTTTATGCGATTCCGGCCTAATTTTATGTGCAACCAGATTTTCGTTTTGTGTTATATTATAGGTTATATCAAATTTTAAATGTTTTTAAGTAATTTTAAATTATTAGTACATTTAAATATATTATTCGATCTTGTATCAATTTTAATTCTTTAACAATGTTTATTATGTTAACAATGTTACACTCATGTAATTCAGCTCTATGCTGCGAGATAGAGTTTTAATAAAATAAAATTGAACTGAATTGAATGTATTTCTTACAAACTTTTTAGGGGTTCTGTGAACTACATTAAGTCTTGTGTATTATTTTCGTACATACAGTACGTTGGTTATGTTATGAATTGCCATAACTGCACTTTGTTTATTAGTATGCCGCGGTATGCATATAAACTCCTGCAATTTCCTCGTTTAGAACAATACATGTAACGGAATAAGAGGTGTTGTTGAGTTCTTAGTTGGAAAAGACTGTTTGGCCTATTGGGGAAAAAAGGTATGTATTAGGTCTTTTAATTAAGCTTTTCATATTTATTATTATTATTATTATTATTATTATTATTATTATTATTATTATCAACATTATTTGTAGTCGTTCATAATGTAATATTACTATTATGTATAGAAATCACAAAACATTGTGTTAGTCATAAACTAATATGCAACAATCGTACATATAATTAAATAAATAATTGTTTTTCCGCTCCCAACAATACGATTATTTTACTCCCTCTTCAATTTTAAATGTAGTGTATTGGTAAAATAGTGGACTTAATAATGGACTCTTCTCAAGAAATGTGCGCATGTTTCAAAGCCCGCTCACAAACAGATATTATTGTTCTCTGGCCTCTCCTCTCATACACCTACACTTTAAGAGTCCTTGGGGGGTCGGCTTTATCCACCAGAACCAGAACCTCAGTTTTATTTTCATAATGATTGAGATTGTTGCTACATGTCAGCTCATTCCGCATGACACTGACAACAACATGATCTTCAGCACTGCATGCTAAAGAATCTCCACTACGCTCTAGACTGTGGCAAAATCTGGTGTTAGTTCTATCTGCAGCATTTGACATCCTGTGCACAAGACTGAAGTCACATTCTGGATTTACAGGAACAGCCCTCCAGTGGTATTATTCATGTCATCATAATATAACTATTTTTTTGTCAATTGATATTTGGGCCCTTACTAATGAAATTCTCGGTACTACAAATTACAGTCTTGCGAAACTACCACGATACTTTCCTTTATTCCCAATGGTATTAATCTGAAGAATATTTCACATAATTAGTCATATTAGTTCATTGGGAGTTAACTACTCAAACTGATTGTTATCTGAAACATTCACGTCTTCAAAGCAGTTTCTTGGGCTTCCAACAATAGGTTCTTTAAATACATGTATTTTTTTTTTATTAAATTTATTTTTTAAATTCATGTAGGCATATAATAGCTGTGAATGTAAGTTAATTCTACCATAATTTACTAAACATCATAGACAAGCATTTTATTTCCTGTTGTTAGAAACGTTTGATATTTTAGCTATAGTTTGTCGCCTAATATTTTGAAAAGGATTTTGTTTGTTTGTTTATTTATAATCTAGATATTAGGGTCCGGTCTCAACCAAGGCTGTTATTCTAGCATTCAAACGAGAATAAATTTAAGTAATTCATCACCTAAATAAGTGGAAGGTTTAGGTTTTAAAATTTATTTTAAAAATATATTTTTCACCTTTTTGCAGATTTATACCATGGCTGAGGCAGTAAATAATATTTCAACTACACCCGAAGCACTGCAGGACTTACTCCATGACAACGCGTGGCTGATAACTCTGCGATTCGTGGTCATGGGTGTTGGAATCGTTCTCAACAGTGTTGTCACTGGAGTGTTCATGTACACACGAATGTATAGAAAGTCATTGCTACACGGATTAATTGTCCAGCAATTGTTCGTAGATTTCTTTGGTTGCTGTCTGTTCCTTATATTCTATAATCAAGACGCACCGAGTGGAAACTGGGGAAAAGCTTTTTGCAAGTGCCGTAGTATTTTCTGGTTTGTTGTAATAACGTCCACGTACAATCTTCTGATGATAACCTTCGAACGATTTATTGCGGTTGTGCATCCGATCACTTATAGAAAAAGAAACATTGTAAAAAGATCTCGACTGTTTTACACATTGCCATACATTACTTCTTTCTTGATTACATTTCATTTCGCGATTATCACCGATATCAACGAGGATCTAATCGGAGAGTGTCAGTATACTAAATCAAATCCTGAATTCAAACTTTTTTCGGGCTTTTTCCTTTTTACGACTGGTTTTTTTCTTCCCGGCATGTTTTATGTCTTACTGCTACGGTCGGATCTTGCTGGTGTTCCGTAAAAGGGCAAAGGCACGACAACAGACCGTTGTGAGTAACCAAGGAGGCGCAGATAAACCAAATAAAAGATCATATCACGTATCAATGCAAAGAAATCTTGTGTACACGATGTTTTTCGTCGTTATTGGATTTATTTTTACCACTTCTCCTAACGCCATTATATATTTGGTGTATAATATTTGCAGGTGTTTCGAATTCAGTACAATTGTTGCACACGAGATTACGGTTCTCATCCAAACATGCAATATGTGTATCAACCCGATCATTTACGGAGCAAAGATGAATGAATTCCGCAGTGATGTACTAAAAACTTGGCGTAGAACATTTATGTTTCTGACGGGTGGTGATGTTGGCGACTAATCAAAATCCATAGAAAACTATCCATCCCTGAGTGGTAATGAAATGATAAATTAAAAACATTATACCAATAGCAATGATAACTGTGGATATGTTACTGTTACGTTATGCATACACTTAAAAATAATATGTAAATAATATAAAAATATATATCGAGAATAGCATCAACGAAAATATCCTTTATCAATTGCTTAAAATGTAATCCTGACGGGGATTGAACCTACGATTTCTCACTGTATATATATATGTATATTATATGTGTATATATATATGTATATATTATATATATATACATATATAGACAAGGTAGACTAAAAAGAAGTAACATTCTTCAGAAGGTGCCTACATAAGGTGTCCATTAGCCGACAACACCTATGTTTTAAAAGATCCCTTTGACGCTGCTCATCCCACCAAGGAGATACCCTCTCACCTTTTTCATGTCGGTTGTCGTTTTGTATCATTTGATGTAGAATAATCTTTTACTAATGCTCCGTTAATTAAAGTAATTAATATTCTACTTGACAGGGTATACAATCAAAAGTTGGTAACCACCATCCTTAAGAAAACTACCGGTACTCTACGTAAACTACCGGTACTTAAAAATACCTGCACTAAAGCGATATTTTCTTGTAATAATGAGTATAAGCAATTTGTGATGGAGTATCAATGGGTAACGTTTCCGTAAATCAACCATCCCTTATATAATTAACTTGTTCAACTCAAATGTAATTAATGATGCAAAATTGCAAACTAAGTAAGGTTTCAACTTAATTGATGTTGGGGTTTTTTTACTGATCGTTTTAATTGTTATTAATCATTTTAGCGTTTCTGTTTCTCTTTGTATTGTTTTAACCATGTAAATTTTGATGCAATTCAGCCTGTGCTGCAAAATCAAAATGTTTTAATAATAAACAAGAAAAAATAAATAAATAAATTATCTAATATTATTATGACCGAACTAGAACAGAACAGAACATAATTCCGAATTTACAACAATTAAGTATTATTAAGTTTTATACTCGGCTCATTGATGACACTATAGTTGTATCTAAGCCCGCTGATTTTGATCCCATCCTCGGATCCCTTAATTAGTTTACTTTAGAGTCATTCGAAAATAGTGCACTTTCTCAACTTGAAATTTCACAATGATAGGTCTACACACACCCTGTCGGGACGGGGCCTCCTAAATTTATAATAATATATATTAATACAAATTAAATTAAAAAAAATATACGGTAAAGTTTACTTTTGTAATGCGTTCGTTATCAATAGCTTAATGTTAAATAATATACTATCAAAACATTTGCACTTTAGGTATGACAAAATTAAAGTTTCAGTTATAATTATGAACTCAGCAGTAATGTATTTAAAATACAATTACATGTTCCCAATATTGTTTCATAATGCGAGATTAATCAGAGAGGGAGAGAGAGAGAGAGAGAGAGTGAGAGAGAGGGAGAAAGGGAGGGAGGGAGAGAGAGAGAGAGGGAGAGAGAGAGAGAGAGAGCAGCTTAGCTTAGCTAAACTATGTGTGCGCTGAACCGTGGAGATCTCCTAGGTCTCCGGTTCAATTCCCACTGCTGCTCCCCTTGTGTTTCAGCTGGAGGCGTCTAAAATGGAAGTTACGATAGCGCACCGTCTTTCGGATGAGTTTATTCCGTGTGCATTATGGCCCGTGTGCAGGTTAAAGAACGCTACACTATTCGGAAAAGAATAGGGGATTGTCTCCCGGTGTACTCAATCACCAACAGAAGGACCCCCACCGGAAATAAGTCTTCTTCAAACTTTCGTGGATTATCCTTGGTGTTTACACCAAATAAATCCAATCCACCAAATATTACTTTTAAAAAAAATATTCAGCTTTCGGATGCATATGAATAGATAAACTACTCAAAAAACAAGGGCGTATGTTATGACATAGATCAGAAATCCTTTATGAAAGTTTACACAAAACAGAAATTCCCACGGTTAAGGGGAAAATTTGACAAGATAGGTTTATACGAAGTAACACATGTAGTAGGTCTATACCCATGGGTTTTAATAGGCGGCCCATGGAGCTATTAAATCTGGCTCGTGTAAAAAATAAAATAAAAACAAATAATTAAATTAATTCAAATCAAACCATTTGATAAATAATTTTTCATTATAAATGAAGACAAAAACGCATTTTTAGCCGAAGTCAAAAGAACAGAAGCTTATTATTGTTTATGTATTTGATCTTGAATTTTTAAATGTTTTTATATAGGCCTATATTTTCAATAATTATCTCAAATAAAATAGAATTTGTTTTTGTATTAGGCCTAGTTTCAACTTTATCCAAAGAGGAATTTCTGTACTTTGGGAGAAACTCTTTTAATTAGGTTTATTTCATTAGATAAGCTTTTGAATTAATTATCTACAACTTTAACTAAAACTATGGGTAATCATTAGGTAAAAAAGCTACGCTGCAGTGTAAGAATAGAACAATGGACAGTGACATACTTGATGAGCCCTCACATGTAGCATGAACAATAAAACTTGAAGCTAGCCAAAGGAATACAGGGAGCTTAGAAAAATCTTTAAAAATGAAACATAATATTACAGCCTAAATAAGTATACTTAAACATTTTAATAAGAACAACTATAATCAACAAACATAATGACAAACTACTGCCTGAAATATGTAGATTTACCGACCGAAATACCGACTGAAAACCAAGCATGACCTCACGATAATTATTTGTATCACTACCACTACCACTACCGCTGCCGCTACCGATGCCGCTGGTGGTGCTGTATGGTGGTACTGCTGCTGATCTTTAAGGCAGTGTATCTATTAAAGGTTCTGCTTCAAGTTGGTTGCCTGTATCTAGTGGCGTCCCACAAGGCACAGTGATTGGTCCAGCTTTATTTCTGGTCTACATTAACGATTTATTCGAAGGAATTGAATCTGATGGAAAATTATTTGCAGACGATGTCATATTTTTCGAAAGATTGACTCGCTCAGTGATAGAGATAGCAAGATCTAAGTAAACTGGTTCAATGGAGTAAGAAGTGGTTAATTGAATAATTCAATAAGTCTAAATGCAAAGTAATGCATATTGGAAAGAACAATCACATTATACCTACTCGATAGATATCGCATCTCTGAACACAACCTGTGCAGAGAAAGATCTTGGAGTTTACATTACTTTCAATTTTAATGTTTCTTTCTTCTTTCTTTCTTTTATTAATATTTCAAGAGGAAATGTCCCACACAGCAAGGCTGATTTTCAGGGGAGTCCTCATCACAACAAACAAGTTACAAAAGAGACACAAAGCAGAGCAAACAGCAAAAACAGCACATTCATAAATTAAAAAAAACAAAAACAAAACACCAATAAATTATTTTATAGTTTTTAAAAATAGTATAAAAATATATCATTATTAAATTGTAAGTGATTTCCTTTAAAAGCGATGTAAAAATATATCATTATGTAGAAAAAGAAGTTTCGACACAAGTTTCGAAAGTCACAGCGAAAGCTAATATAGAGACATTGGTCAGATTCGCAACTCTTTTACTTATATTGATAAGCAGATGTTCATAGCGCGTTATGCCTCTCTTGTATGTCCAATTATGGTGTATGCTGTGCAAGTGTGATCTCCGTACTTACAACAAGATATTATAAAACTTGAGAAGGTACAACAGCGTGTTAAAATTTTCTAAGGTAAGCATTACTAAGGTAAGTGCCACACTTTAGTGATTTCGATTTCCAGATCTTTGTATTCTTTGACCGAGATGTTGGTGTCATGGGGTACTGCCATGTCGATGGTCATACAAGTTTTTGCTTTTCGATCTTTGATAACAATGTTAGGCTTATTTGTTTTGATGGTCCGATCGGTATGGATTGTAAAATTCTAAAGGATTGTCACATTCTTGGCACTGGTGACTTCAGGAGGTTGGTGGCTACCTTGATCTTATAGTTTCTGCATACATTCCAATGTATGTACCGACCTAGCCAACGCCCTACCTTGTAATCGTATGCGTTAAGACCGGACAACAAGCAATAAGATGATCTATTGTCTCATCTGATCTCTTGCAGATGCAGCAGAGAGGTTCAGTACCGTCTCTCATTATTTTAGCTTTGTATTCGCTTTGGTCCTGTGCGGCTATTAAGAGACCTTCAGTTTCTGCTTTTAGGTTGGAACCATAAAGCCACTGATGGGTGCATTTGGTGCTGCTATTATTATTACTATTATTATTATTATTATTATTATTATTATTATTATTATTATTATTATTATTATTATTATT
>NW_022712725.1:1778917-1779879 GCF_011630105.1 Anneissia japonica
TTATCATTATCATTATCATTATTATTATTATTATTATTATTATTATTATTATTATTATTATTATTATTATTATTATTATTATATAGGTAATGCGCATTACATCAATTTTCAGAGAGGGAGAGTAATTATAGTAGAGTCATTTTCATGAGATCCGTGACTAATTTTAGGATACCTTTGTTTCTCGATGGATTTGGCAAGATGGACCAATTTAGATAAAATATGGCTCCTATATACCTCCCAGATATTGGGGGAAAGTCCCGTTTGGGGGCGTTTTTCAAAATAGCCGCCTGTTGATTTGGACGCTTGTATCTCGATAACCACTGGTCAGAGAGACTTGGGTTTTTGAAAGTTTGACCTTTGACTTTGTAATGTCATATCTCAGTAACTACTGGTCATAGAGACTCACAATTGATTGCAACTTGTTCAGGAGATTCATGTTTATATTCTTCCTAATGAAAAACATATTCAAATAGTGACCGGAAACGGTACATTCTGACCTTTGACCTATTGTAGGGTCATTCCATGTCAAATCAACCAGATTAAAAAGAAATTCCTGTATGACCGTCTCAGATTTTGATGAAACTTATCTCAGATTTTGATGAAACTTCATAAAAATGATCCACTGTATGAAAAACCAAAAAAAAAAAAATTAGCCTCATAGGATATGTAGTTTTCGAGATATTGACTCCTCAAAAATATGGGGCGTGGTTCTTCAAGGTGTGCAAACGCAATTTACTTCAAATTTGGAAGCTTATAACAGGAGATTGGTAATAGCTACCAGGGTCAAACTTGGTATTCTAACATATTTTTCGCCATATTTCACAAATATGGCCATAGATTAACAGTTATCCCTTCCCTTTTGAAGTTATCTGCACTCAAAGTAGCCGCTTTGTTTAACAATGCAAATTTTTTGTGATTTTCGAGGTCACCCTGCGTCTATTTGAGTGGGTATATACACCTCA
>NW_022712725.1:1780371-1783695 GCF_011630105.1 Anneissia japonica
GACTGTTAATAAACCCTCCGATTTCATAGGTTTTGTGTACCTGTCTCTTATACACATCTATAAATACTATGTTGAAAACTACACATATTTCAACGTAATAGGAAATCACAAACAATTTTAAGAGTTGGGTCATTCCATGCCAAACACACAAATGCATTACACCATGACCATGGGTCATAGATTTTTTTCTTATTTTTTGTCACACTGACTCAGTGATATAGATATATATGTGAACTGAAAACCTGAAATTTTGAGACTCTCCAATTCGTTCACTTTCCTGTAGCGGTAGTTTGAAGTTAAGGGGGCGTGGCCCAAATAAATATGAATATAATACGAATTCTAAGAAGTTTCTATTCATGAATCGAACATGAATATATTCATGAAACAGAATAGAAAGTTTCCAGGAAATAATTTACCATATATTGGCCACAAAAAATGATGTATGTGATGTCCCAATTGCCATGTACTATGACTTACTAATAATAAGGGCCGTCACCCACAATACAAATTTGATGAGGTTATTATTACCCAGGTTGAAGTTGCACATTAAGAATTAAACCAGAAATAACTTTAGATAAATAAATCTGAAATTCATAGAAAATTTAGTGGGTCTACATGACATAGATTTAGAAAATTAAAGCAAAATATTTATATAAAAGTAGGGTATTATTGTTGATAATGTGTTAAAAACATGTTTTTAAGGATTTGGAATCAGCAGTAAAAGGTGTCCTACACCACAAAAGGTTAAAGTGGTTGTATGATGATAATAGCATACGAAAATCAAAGTTAATTTGAGGCACACCCCCTTTACGTCGAATTGCCGCTACGGGAAAACGAAAAGGGATTTTGAGTCTCAAAACGTCAGGTTTTTCTATTCACAAGGCCGGAGGGTGCAAAAAATTAAAAATCTATGACCTGTAATGTTGTAATGCATTTGTTGAGAGGCCACGCCCCCTTAACCTCAAACTGCCGCTACAGGAAAACAAATGAATTGGCAAGTCTCAAAATTTCAGGTTTTCAGTTCACATAGATATCTATATCACTGAGACAGTGTCCAAAACAAAATTTAGAAATTTATGACCCTGGTGTAATGCATTTGTTGAGTTGGCATAGAATGACCCAACTCTTAAAAACTTTCGTGATTTCCGATTATGTTATTGTGTAGTTTTCAACATAGTATCTAACCATGAAGGAGCTGAGTACCAAACCTGAAATTTGGTTTATAGGTAGATCTATTATATCTGATTAACTGGGGTAAATTTAAGAAAAGATTTTAACTTTCCACAAGACGTCTGTTGTAGAGAAACATAGGCATTTTTCACTTTTATAGATCTGGTCCCAACTTTGAATATATGCCATTCAATTTTAATTGATTTGATCAGCCTGCGCTTGCATATGGCTAGAGACAACTACACTTAGAAAATACACCTGTAATATGAGGGGTATATACCCATTCAAATGGAAGCAAGGTGACCTTGAAAATCACAAAAAAATTTGCATCGTTAAACAAAGCGGCTAATTTGAGTGCAGATAACTTCAAAAGGGAAGGGATAACTGTTAATCTAAGGCGATATTTGTGAAATATAGCGACAACTATGTTAGAATACCAAGTTTGACTCTGATAGCTATTACCAATCTCCTGTTATAAGCTTCCAAATTTGAAGTAAATTGTGTTTGCACATCTTGAAGAACCACGCCCCATATTTTTGATTTGAGGAGTCAATATCTCGAAAACTACATATCCTATGAGGCTAATTTTTTTTTTTTTTTGGTTTTTTTCATACAGTGGATAATTTTTATGAAGTTTCATCAAAATCTGAGACGGTCATACAGGAATTTCTTTTTAATCTGGTTGATTTGACATGGAATGACCCTACAATAGGTCAAAGGTCAGAATGTACCGTTTGAATATTTTTTTCATTAGGAAGAATATAAACATGAATCTCCTGAACAATTTGCAATCAATTGTGAGTCTCTATGACCAGTAGTTACTGAGATATGACGTTACAAGGTCAAAGGTCAAACTTTCAAAAACCGCATTTCCCGCCATTTTTTGATAAAAAGTTGTATAACAAATAGGAATATGCATATTGTGAACAATTTGAGACCAAAATCAAGTCTCTCTGACCAGTGGTTATCGAGATACAAGCGTCCAAATCAACAGGCGGCCATTTTGAAAAACGCCCCCAAACGGGGCTTTCCCCCAATATCTGGGATGTATATAGGAGCTATATTTTATCTAAACTGGTCCATCTTGCCAAATCCATCGAGAAACAAAGGTATCCTAAAATTAGTCACGGATCTCATGAAAATGATTCTACTATTAATTGCAAAAATATTTTCACATAATTTAGTAATTGCATGCAGATTTCAGACCCTGGAAAATTCTTTGGGTGGCTCAACAAGGATATATTTTTAGAAATTCGATATATAGACCTATTAAAATTCCACAAGAAATTATACGAGAAAATGCCAATTTTAATGTATTTTGGAAAGACAGTTCCAATAACAGATTGGAGAATTGATTAAATTGTTCTTTATTCGGATTTGAAATATTCATATCCGTAGAGAGTATACACTTCTGAGATTATATAGTATTTTCACGTAATTTCATAGACTAAATATACTTGTTTGATTTTTGAAAGCGATACTGCTTCTTGTTCATTAGATAACAAAATAAGATATATAATATATAACGAGATATAGAGATAGACTTTAATAACTTTCAGTTTCATTAGATGTGTATTGTTCGTGTTCGGCTGTTTTAAGCCGGGCACTCACTACGCCCGACGG
The DNA here is from genome assembly GCF_011630105.1 of Anneissia japonica. NCBI lineage: Eukaryota > Metazoa > Echinodermata > Crinoidea > Comatulida > Comatulidae > Anneissia > Anneissia japonica. Next base: position 1,783,165 of record NW_022712725.1, read on the forward strand.
TCGTCGGCCGACGCGATTCTATGGAGAACGCAACGCGACGCGCGATTCTATGGAGAACGCAACGCGACGACGCTCGCGCAACGGATCGATTTAATGACGATCCGTTCAGGCTGCCACAGACAGTCAGCAGACGGCGTCACGTCGTCTATCGCTCACTGGGAGCAGAGTTGGATTCGTCGTGCGATGGTCGTATGACCATGGAGGTATTATTGAGAAGGAGATCACTCGGCAACAGATCCCTTTGACGCGACAAACCTATGTGTTCCCCGCTTTTGGATCGCGCGCGGGCGTATTACCCTATAATTCACATTTTTTCGTTAGCAACAACTTGCCAACGACATGCACTTATACCATAGAGATCTGTCTCTTATACACATCTATGTCCCGAGATGTGCGTCCTTTTGTTGAATTACCTTGTTAAAACCATGGAGGTATTATTGAGAAGGAGATCACTCGGCAACAGATCCCTTTGACGCGACAAACCTATGTGTTCCCCGCTTTTGGATCGCGCGCGGGCGTATTACCCTATAA
>NW_022712725.1:1784003-1800339 GCF_011630105.1 Anneissia japonica
TTTTTTTTTTATTTATTTATTTTATTTTTTATTTTTTTGCAGGTTATGCCATGGCTGAGGCAGTAAATAATATTTCAACTACGCCTGAAGCACAAGACTTGCTCCATGACCACACGTGGCTGATAACTATGCGATTCGTGGTCATGGGTGTTGGAATCGTGCTCAACAGTGTTGTCACTGGAGTGTTCATGTACATACGAATGTATAGAAAGTCATTGCTACACGGATTAATTGTCCAGCAATCGTTCGTAGATTTCTTTGGTTGCTGTCTGTTCCTTATATTCTATAATCAAGACGCACCAAGTGGAAACTGGGGAAAAGCGTTTTGCAAGTGCCGTAGTATTTTCTGGTTTGTTGTAATAACGTCCACGTACAATCTTCTGATGATAACCTTCGAACGATTCATTGCGGTTGTGCATCCGATCACTTACAGAAAAAGAAACATTTTAAAAAGATCTCGACTGTTTTACATAGTACCATATATTACAGCTTTCTTGCTTACATTCCATCTCGCGATTATCGCCGATATCAACGAGGGTCTAATCGGAGAGTGTCAGTATAAATCGAATCGTGGTGTCAGTCTTTTTTCAGGCATTTTAATTTTTACGACATTTTTTTTCTTTCCGGCGTGTTTTATGTCTTACTGCTACGGCCGGATCTTGTTGGTGTTCCGTAAAAGGGCAAAGGCACGGCAACAGAACGATGCGAGTAACCAAGAAGGTACTGATAATCCAAATAAAAGATCGCATCGCGTATCTACGCAAAGAAACTTGGTGTACACGATGTTCTTCGTCGTTATTGGATATATTTTTACTTCTTCTCCTAACTTCACTATGTACCTGGTGTATAATATTTGCAGGTGTTTCGAATACAGCACCATACTTGCACACGAAATAACTGTACTCCTCTGCACATGCAATATGTGTATCAACCCGATCATTTACGGAGCGAAGATGAATGAATTTCGCAGTGGGGTGCTAAAAGTTTGGCGTAGAACCGTTATGTTTGTAACGGGTGGTGATATTGTAGACGAATCACCATCTGTTGATAACTCTCTAGTGACCATGAGTAAAAATGAGATGATAAATTGAAAAAAAATCACACCATAAGCAAGGATGATTATGTAAACAAAAGTATAAGCCAATTAATAAACGGAACGCAAATTACGTCTTGTTGTTGCAGCGACGTTTCATGCTCCGGTGATCTTGTATGCAAGCTATTACGTCAGCTTCTCGCAGGCGCCCACCTCCCTCTTACCATGGAGGTATTATTATTATTAATAATACCTCCATGCTCTTACCAACTGTACGGCAGCTTAGGGCCATATTTGGACTTAATGTGGACGTTCCGGACAAAAGCACCAATTTTTTTACATGCTCCTTATGGTCATAGCATTCAATTTTTGGTAGGAACCACCTCATCCGAGATCATTATGGCGGCCATCTTGGATTTCAAAATGGTAGCCTTATAAAACCTATGTTTATCTATATCTCCGCTTCTAAATCACTTTGAATTATAATTCTAATGTTGTAATATATAAATATGTATCTCGACCACAGGTCTCTGTAGTTGAGATGGTAAGACCTTCGCACGTTAAGAAAAAGGTACTGAGTTCGAGTCCTGGCGGAGGCAAGGTTTCCTTTTCATTCTGATCAGATTTTCCTCTTCTGTTGCATTTAAATTGTACATTATTATCTACAAAATGGGTTTATCCTATTGGTCTATTAAATTAAATAAGTATATAAATTATTATTGTTTTCTATTATTTTTTTATTTGTAATTTTTAAGATACCATACAATATTTGACCTTAAATGACCTTAAATGACCTATTTGTGGCAATCTGATCAGGTCGAAAATGGTATGATGGTATTCATTGACCATATAAAAATAGTTTTAGACATTAGAATTATAATTCCAAGTGGTTTAGAAGCGGAGATATAGATAAACATAGGTTTTATTAGGCGGCCATTTTGAAATCCAAGATGGCCACCATAATGACTTCGGATGAGGTGGTTCCTACCCAAAATTGAATGCTATGACCATAAGGAGCACGTACAAAAAATTGGTGCTTTTGTCCGGAACGTCCACATCCATCTGCTAAGCTGCCGGACTAATTGGCCTTCGTTAACAAATCATCATACATTATGTATCTGAGATCATGTCCTCCTTGATCCCGATTGATATTATTGCTTGTTTTTCGTATCCATAGTGATTCTTTGATTTTTCTGGCTATCGTGTGTGGTTCTTTGTCTAATATCTTTATGTTGTACCAGTTTGGAATATGATTTTCAGCAATGACATGATCTGTAATGGCCAATTTGTGGGTGATAATTGTGTATATTGTGGGTGATAATTATGATATACTATATGCTTAAAAATAATATCTAAACAGTATAAAAAACATATATAAATAATAAAAGATAATCAAATAATTGCTGCCCAAGAGCTCAACAACACAGGAGGAACTAAGCCTTAGAAAGTAATCAAATAATGGTAGAAAGAGTGTTCGAATAAAAGAACAGAATCGTATCGGTCATAGCATAATCGAAAACCTTATATATATATAATACATATATAAGCTATTGTTTATTATTCAGAAAAAATATTAATGTTATATAAGAAGAGAAATTAAGTATTTGTTAATCATGCTTTACATCGTTGTTTTTTTGTTTTTTTTTGTTTTTTTTTTTTGCCTCATATTACAATATTTAATATTTAATAATAGGCCGGATTATTCTTTCGATGCGGTGCTACTAAAATTCCCCCTTCCTAGTTGCATATTTATAAAATGTTTTACATAATATGTTGAATTGAGCTAGGGTTAAAAGGAACTTGTCATTGTTGGTATTGTTATAGGCCTAGTACAAATAAAATAACACAATATTGTCAAAATCTATATTCAAGCAGTTTTTAAGTCATACAATGCCATTGCACATGATAAGCTTCTTCACACCAATTCAATTTTATTTTTCTTACATGTTCAATCCATGATAATTACATTTTACATGTATATTGTTGGATTAATACACGAAATTATTATATCTTAGGCCTACATCTAAAATTTTATAACGATTACAAAATACAGGGTTATAAGAATATCTTGTCATTTTCATTAACGAACCGTTCGTGCCATGATATAGTACGCTCATTCACTGATAGAATTTGAATCCATCTAATGAACGTTACGGCTGTTGCAGCGATGGGGTTTGATCGCCAGCTAACAAAATGTGTCGGAGATATCGCCGTTTGTAATTTTGTGTTATATTAACTGTATTATTTTAGTTATAGTCTGTCAATGAAGCCATATATTGATAGTAATTATTAGCTTGGTTATATAAAATAATTTACATTAATGTAATGTAATGCGGTGATGTTAATGAATTAAATTTAAAAAGTGCTTTGGCGCAAGCAACTTACAAGACAGTAGAAAGGACTCAATCGGATTTGGTCACTTCGTGGAAAATATAAATCAAATTGGAATCAAGCCTTTTTCGGAGTCTTGTAAGTAACGGAGTATAGCAGTAGCCTGCATTTCCGCAATCTTTTAAACAGACAGTGAATTGAAAATACTGAATAACATATGTGGAGTACTGCACAATTAGGTGCTAAATTCGATGTACCGACCCATGACTTTTAATAAAGCCGTCTTTATGTATACATTGACAGGCCATAATTCACAGACAATGCATTTTATTTAGTCTATATTTATATTTTCCTGGTAGTTCCTGATGTATACTACAAGCCCTAAATATATACTGTGTTGTGATGCTGAAAGTTAACCTAAGGTAGGTCTAATTTAGTTGTTAAGTTTAACTGATAGGCCTACGTCATCAGCCTGAAAATAAAATAATAAGACTATATTAAGTATAAGAAAAGTATAAATAACACTGGTCCTATCTAACTATGTAATGTGACTGGGCTTCAGGAGACTTGAGGCTGGTAGCGCCACACCCGTGTGGCAGGATGGTTTAAAAACTGTCTGAATGAAAACATATTCTTAACCTAGGTTTACACACTAAACCAATTTACACGCGATTACGCAAATTTCAGTAACGCTACTACACATCTAGCCACGTGTAAATCTTTCTTTATAGTGTAGGCCTAATTCCAAGGAAACGATGCGGTGAATTACTCATACTTGTCTGCATGGACTTATGTATGCCAGGCCTAGCTGTAAAAGCTTACTCGCTGGTAATGTGAATAGCCTCGTCTAGACTATCGTTTTTGGAGTACAAACATTTAATCTACTTCACCTGTCTTAGTTTAATTTTTCTGTAAAGCTATAGGATGTCTGATGACAATAATAATAATTATTATTCTAATATATTATTTCAAAAGAACAACTACAAAGTACAATAATACAATACTTTTACTTGTAAAGTATTATTATTATTGCAGTATTTAATTTTGCTTTGTGAAATAAGTGTCCATCACTATTGTCATTTTTAATATTTTGTCAATATTAATATTTACGTGTAACAATTCTTATACTAAAAAGTATCTAAAAAGAGCCCGTCTTGTCATTTCGCATTGATTTCATATGCGCGATTGAGTCGAATATATATTTAAAAAAAAAACAAGGAAATTGATCTCAATCTATAGTACGAGTCCTTCCTCACGTCATAATTATAGACAAATCTATAGCCATTCAATTGGCCATTGACATAAGAAGTCTAGGTTTACGGAACTGTCATTACGAAATAATTGCGATATTATATTTAACGAATTCACCACCTATAGGCTATAATTGGAACGTTTTGGACTAGAATTCCAATGGGAACAAAATGTTTATATTTTCCAAATATATTCATCACCATATGCAGGTTCTACCATGGCTGTGGCAGTCAATATTTCAACTACACCCGAAGCACAGGACTTACTCCACGACCAAACATGGCTGATAACTATGCGATTCGTGGTCGTGGGTTTTGGAATTTTGCTCAACAGTGTTGTCACTGGAGTGTTCATGTACACACGAATGTACAGAAAGTCATTGCTACACGGATTAATCGTCCAACAATCGTTCGTAGATTTCTTCGGTTGCTGTTTGTTCCTTATATTCTATAATCAGGACGCACCGAGTGGAAACTGGGGAACAACTTTTTGTAAAGCCCGTAGTCTCTTCTGGTTTGCTTCATCAACGTCCACGTACAATCTTCTGATGATAACCGTCGAACGATTCATTGCAGTTGTGCATCCAATCACTTATAGAAAAAGAAGCATTGGAAAAAGGCCTCGACTGTTTTACATCATACCATATATTATCGGTTTCTTGATTTCCTTTCATTTCGCGATTATCGCCGATATCAACGAAGATCTAATCGGAGAGTGTGTGTATACGGGCAGTCGTGCGATCAGTCTTTTTTCAGGACTTTGTGTTTATGTGATATTTTTTTTCGTCCCTGCATGCTTTATGGCTTACTGCTACGGTCGGATATTCTTGGTGTTTCGTAAAAGAGCAAAAGAACAGCAACATAAAGACAAAGCAAATAGACGACTATCGTCATATCACGTATCCACGCAAAGAAACCTGGTGTACACGATGTTTTTTGTTGTTATTGGATTCATTTTTACTACTTCTCCTAATTTCACAATGTACCTGGTGTATAATATTTGCAGGTGTTTCGAATTCAGCACAATTGTTGCACACGAGATTACGGTACTCATCTACACATGTAATATGTGTATCAACCCAATCATTTACGGAGCGAAGATGAATGATTTCCGCAGCGGGTTAAGGGAAATTTGGCGTAGAAGCGCGATTCGGGCAGGTCATGATGCTGCCGAGGAATGGACATCCACGCGTCATTCCATGACTCTAACTAAAATTGATACTGAAAAATTAAAAACATTATTCCATTAAAATGGAAAAATATAATAACAATAGTAATACACTATTAATAATATTTTAATAGTAATTGTTATTGTCGTGATGGAATAGACAATAACTAGATTTGCGTCAGGAGAATCAATTATAGGTGTAATTGTGCTCAACCTGTTGTGTGGAAATGTACTATACACAGTACGTGCGAAAACACTTGCCGAAAAGTTGTTCTCGGGTGGGACTCAAACCATGGGACACAATTACCATTCATATTAGCAGTACTCGCTGTTTACTTGGACTCGAATTCAAACCTGGTCATCAGGCTCAAGCTTGGTGGTATAGAGGTATGATGCCAGGCTAGTTATCAGGAGATCGTGGGTTAGAGCAACTTTCGAATTTTTTTCGTGTTTTCACACGTACTGAGTACTCAGTCCATTTTCCACAGGTTGGGCAAAATTACACCTATACTTAATATTGTCTGCATGGACTTAAGTATGCCAGGCCTAGCTGTAAGAGCTTACTCGCTGGTAATGTGAATAGCCTAGTCTAGACTATCGTTTTTGGAGTACAAACATTTAATCTACTTCACCTGGCTTAGTTTATTTTTTTCTGTAAAGCTATAGGATGTCTGATGACAATAATAATAATTATTATTCTAATATTATATTATTTCAAAAGAACTACAAAATACAATAATACAATACTTTTACTTGTAAAGTATTATTATTATTATTGCAGTATTTAATTTTGCTTTGTGAAATAAGTGTCCATCACTATTGTCATTTTTTTATTTTGTCAATATTAATATTTTGGTGCAACAATTCTTATACGAAAAAGTATCTAAAAAGAGCCCGTCTTGTCATTTCGCATTGATTTCATGTGCGCGATTGAGTCGAATATATATTTAAAAAACAAGGAAATTGATCTCAATTTATAGAACGAGTCCTTCCTCACGTCATAATACAATAGGCAAATCTATAGCCATTCAATTGACCATTGACATTTCGAATTTTTTTCGCAAGTGTTTTCACACGTACTGAGTACTCAGTCCATTTTCAATCAGGTTAGGCAAAATTACACCTATACTTAATATTGTAATATTAATAATAATGGTAATAATACAAATGTTAATAATTAAGTATATAGGAGCTTAGAAGTATCCATAGGGGGAAACTAAAACAATGAATTGGTTAAAAACAGTACCATAAGGCGAAAGTAGTGTCGCTAAGGGGAAAATAAAACGACGTTAAGGGGAAATCGGGGGAACTCCTAGTAATACATGGAATTTAGCACATAACCAATTATTTTTTTCAAAGCATTCACATTTTACTAGATACAATATAGAGGCTCCAAATGTCTTGAAAGTTTCTTGACAGTTTAAGTGTGTAATTTCACACACCAGGAAGTTATAATTTGCAATTAAACCTGTCTCTTATACACATCTAGGTGTGTATAAGAGACAGAGCATATACTGTGTATGTCATTTTTTGAAGATAAGCAATGGCAATATATTTTCCCTCAATATTTGATTTTACATATATATTTATTTCGAAAAATGTTAAGTATCAATATATAAACTTTTTGAATGATATATAGTTTCATATTCATCTCATTATTTAATTGAAATGTTTTTCTATTTGATCGTTTGATTTTCATTTGTACTTTGATGTATTTTTTTAAAAATGTATATTTGAATATATGAAGTGTCGATTCTTAAGTGAATGTTCGTTATATACTTTATCTCTCTGTTCGGAGGTTTTTGAATAAATTGAAATTGAAATGGAATACATTCACGGCGACAGTTTTATTCTTGATATAAAAACAATGCTCTGTTTAAAGATAATTCTGTTTTCATTACAAATATTTATATTTATTGCAAGACAATCTAAACATTTTTGCACAAAATCTGAACTGCATGCGTCTGTTTATTTGCTAGTTTTTTTTGGTGTTACATATGAAGCAGTGCACTTTACCAAACGTAGCGTTTAAAACACAGTACTGTGAATGAACATACCTCATTTAATTACCCCAAGACCAAACGTTTTGAAAATGGAATGTGGTGGGCATAAAAGAATCACTGGAGGGCCAAAATGAATTTTGGATTTAGTACCAAGGGCCGCGTACAAACCTTTATGGTGAAAACTGTACGTGTCCATTTTGTTTGGATATAAATATTCATGCACTGCTTATGCTCAAATAATTTATTTACGCGGGCCGCAACAAATTGCCGTCTGGCCGAATATGAACCGCGCGGGCCTCACTTTTCCTCACGCCTGTTTAGAACTAAAATTATACGAGGAAAAGCGCTATTTTAGACACTTCAACCGAATGGTATGAATGTTGATGGATAATATCTCACCCGGATAAATTTATTTGTCAAAACTCTATTTAAAAAAAAACTTTTGATCTTGGAGCACATTCAATCTTATTTAAGCAATATTCGGTTCCGTCTTGATGAATATTCCGTTATTATTAGATTAAGAGATTGCTTTAATGTATTTTCATTTATTATGCATTTTGTATATATGACAATTTGTTTTTTTTTTTTGTGACTGGATGTGAACCCAAAATAATACAACCTGTGTGAATTGCTGTTTGGTTTTGACATTCTAACGTTTTTTATATGAGGCCCGAAAATATAAAGGCCTACAAATATTTTAGTATTGATGTGAGTTTTTATATCCAATGCTTTTATTTGGTGGGTAACCTACAATTCAAGTTTATGAACAATTACAACATTACTTCGGTTAAGTAGACTTTTACTGCACCCAGATTTCAGTAATATAAAGCATGCAAAACTTGGTATTGAAGGGCAATCCACTGTAAAGAGTGATAAACGTTTAAGTGCCTAACGTGTTATAAGTACATACAGTCTGTGGCAGCTGTAGGATATATTTTCGGGGGGGGGGGGGCAATGACTGTCCGATGGAGGGGGCTGAGTGAGATAAGGATAACTTTGGCGAGCATCGCCATCTGAGGGCCTTCTGACCAAGCCGGGGGAAGGGTTTGTGAGAGGTGTCCCCTCCCCAATGAGATAAATAAAAAATAAGGACCACTGGATGGCCGGAAATGGCACTGTTGATAAAATACAATTGTTACTATACTCTCAAACTCAACACAATAAACACGCATTTCATTTAGTTAGGCCTATTTTTTTTTGGTCCGACTGCCTGACAAGATCTGTCCAAAGGAGGGGGCTTTAAGCCCAGATGCCCCTCCATCCCGCTGGCGCCACAACTGTATACTGTACATGTGTTTGAAAACACTATGGTAAGTATTACTGTAATATCACATGTTTACAGCATCCTCCAACTGGCTGAAAGGTGACAAACAGCACTTAAAGTACACTGAGAAATTCATACCAAAGCCATGCCATGTTTCCGTACAACATGAATTAGGCAAGAAAAAAAAACGTTTCGTTAGCTGATGTTTGTAGTGTGTGGCCAGCTTTACAGAACAACATAGTCAAAACAGATGATTAATAACACAGAAGTATATTTTTCATTTTTGAAATGTGATATAATCCTGCAGTACATAACTAAAATTACAGTATATTAATTTTAAAATCTTTTTTAGATGCCCATAATATTTACAATTTAATGGACAATGCTGGATTAATATACTATTAAACATTATTCATCTTAAGAACATGCAAGAATGCAATACAATCATACTATAATGCCTATAAATTACATGATTTCTTTAACTTCCATGTTAGCAGATTTATTTATTTATTTATTTATTTATTTATTTATTTATTTATTTATTTATTCTTTATACTGGGTTACGTCTTCAGTAAGAAGTTACTGTTCTCCCAGAGGGCCCAGTACACATAAAACATTAAAATCTCAAGAAAAACAACACAGAACATCCAAAAAGAAACAAACACAAATTAAGTAAAAAATTACCTACCCCCCGCATTCCAAATACGAGAACACCTAAAAATGCTGCTACAACTGTACCCAAGATATAACTAATTTTACATAGAAAAATGTTTTCACTGACCCAATTTGTACCCATGAGCCATGGATTTAGGATAACAAATGCCAGGTGCGGATCCAGGATTATAAAAAATGAGAGGGTACCAGTTTCATAGAATAGTGCAAAGTGAGTGGCGCTAACGTGGGAATACGGCAAGTGGAAGATGCTTAATAGATGGCCAGAAATACATGTTTGGCAGTGGCAGATCAAAGGGCAAAAAATTTTCTGTTGCCACATCACACAGTCATTTTTCATTTCATTTAAAATTCATTAATTAATTAAAATTAATTACAGCTTTGCTGCATCAGAGACGACATTGACACGCACCCATGAATTATTCATCACACCACGAAGATTCCAAATCTGCTTGATATCCTCTGGCATAGTGTTTGATGCTTCATCCCCTTTGGAAATAAAGAGAGCATGTAATTAATTTAAGTTAAATTACATGACATAATTTGGAATTACTACAATATTGCACTGGCAGATATAATGAAATGCAAGAAATTCTATTTTCAAATTCATCACATTATTTGTTTTATCTATAAAGCCTTGTTTTCATACAATCACTACACTGTCGCTACAGTTTTTTTACTGCAACCATTGCACTGCGTAGCTCTTTCCCTGATATAATCGGGAACGCTCACTGATTCAACTGACCAATCAGCGTCACCAAATGGCGATAGCATGTAGCGATTTTATGGAAACCAGGCTTAAAGAGTAACAATCCAAATTTGTATATATTTATTCATGTACAATTGATACAGTCTCATAAAACAATTGCGAAGCATTTTTTAGGGTCACTGAACTTGAATCAATCGTGCGCAATGAACAACATCCATTTCTCCAGGGGGGAACTCCTAGTAATACATGGAATTTAGCACATAACCAATTATTTTTTTCAAAGCATTCACATTTTACTAGATACAATATAGAGGCTCCAAATGTCTTGAAAGTTTCTTGACAGTTTAAGTGTGTAATTTCACACACCAGGAAGTTATAATTTGCAATTAAACAACTCAATAGCCAGCTTGGGACTGTCCCACTTAATTTTTCTTCAATTTTTTTTTTATAAATCAAAGAAAAAAGAAAGACCCATTGCCTTTATACACATTTACATGTAAAATGGTTTGAGTTTTTGAAAATTTACACATTGTTCAGTTTATATGGATGAAATGGGTTCATCCTCTAAAAAGATGGGTTTACATTATTAGATTGTACAATGAAAATGTGTCCAATTTTTATTAATGGGTCCAGTTTTTTTGTTTCTATGGGTGAAATAGGTCCACTTATAACATATGGGCCCAAATTGATGAGTGAAATGAGTCAAAACATAAAATAAAATGAGTCAATAATAGTAAACATTTTAAAATGGACCAACAATCATTAATTTGTTTTTACCTATAAACTGGGTCTGCTGTTAGATTTGTTAATTTATGCATAAAATGGGTCCCAGTTCTTAAAATCGTAATAATAATTAATAGTTTAAAAATAAGTTTACAACAGTCAAGAACATGTGTTAAAATGAGCCTAAGATGTGTCCACTCTTGGACTAGATCCAGTCTTGAACTGACAAATTGAAAATAAAACCCTGGCTACAGCACTGATTTATAATTTTTCAAGAATTTCACATCTTCAAACTCTGTAATACCTATTTATATCCTTCTCTACAAATTTCAATATGAATTTGTGATTTAGATATTTAACACTACAGCATGAATTACAATTAATACACCAAAAATAACCAACTCACATGCACGGCATACAATCTGACAAGGAGACGGCATTGACTTGATTGTACAATCCCAGAATTCCCAGCTCCATTTAGTATCGATGTGAAGGAGCCCCTGGGAGGATGTGAATAAGTTTGCAACTGTCCAACTCTTTCCGCCATCAAGTGAAATGTCGACACGAACAATTCTAAAATGAATGATAATACCAAAGCAACAATTAAACAAAACATTGAAATATTAAACAAAGCATAATTATATCTAAACAAACTGAAATAAGAATACATAATGATGAACTCCAATAAACATATGCAAATGAAACAGTTTCATAACTGGATCCCATAATAAGATCACAATACACTCAGTTAACTAGATTCGTATTCCTCAGAGCTAATGGAGAGTTGCAAGGGGAAAATTTGACTAGGGGTGTTAACAGTGGTGGCGCCAGAGGGGGTGCTGTGGGGGCTATATCCCCCTCGTCGGGGAATCCTATTTCCCCCCCCCCTTTGGGGAAGACGAGTACATTACATCGGGGAATACAAAAATTTTGTTAAATATTTTTACATGTCTGTTCGTTTAGCAACCATATCGCCTTCATTTACCTATTTGTGTACTATTTGTGTTAACTTTTCATAACAATAATAAAAAACAACGACGACAACAACAACAATAATAATAACATAAATTCATGTGCCATTTTGTTGTAAGTTATCCGACTACCGTATATATTACTTTTCACATTGAATTAAGCCCATGAAACAACAGATATTTTTCACAGTGAAATAATTACGTTCAAACATATTGGAATGTATGTCAGCAGAACAGTCAATCAATCACCACTTGAATGCATAATAATGTCTAAAGAAAGTTTGAAGCATTTAACCATCTCATTTTACATTCACCAAAAAAAATTAAATTTTATTTTCTCCTCCATCTGGATGTTTTTGGCAAAACTATTTGCTAAATAAGAAAACAAATTTTATTTCTATTCCGCCCTCCTCCGATGATCTTTAAAAAAATAAGTATGCAAAACAAGGAATAAAATAGTCTCAACTAATTTTTCATAGTTTTTGTATTAAATATGTGCCTTGCTGCTGTCAAACAAAGATGGATTCACCACACTGTATCTTCTAGTTTCAAATAAAAAAAAAAATATATATATACATACTTCCTTCCACCACCAGACAAAGCATATCCCTTGATGGTGTATCTTGAGCCCCTTGGGATCACTTCATTGTTTTTAGGCTGAGTTATCGCTGCCTGCACATTTAGCTCCTGGATGGGGACTGATTTATCCCACCACTCATCCACTGTATCCCAATCAATCTATGGATATGTAAGGATATGTAATAGCAGACTTTACTCCTCCTGCAGAAATTTCTTTAACAACAAACAAAAATACACGTTAGGCCAGGCACTCACAGCGCCGTCCGACCCTCGCACGACGAATCCAACTCCGCGTCCTGTGAGCGCTTGGCGATCGGACGCTGTCTGTCGGATTTGCACACCGTGTTATTTTCATAGGAATGAAAGCTAATTTTACCTCAGGGAGGAAGAGTTTGTAATCTTTTTTCTGAAAGTAGTTGGTAGACTCATGCATTTGAACGGTGATCGTCTTAAGCCACTTAACACTCCTGTTAAATGCAAGAAATAATAGCATCAGTTAACAACTCAAGCCAAACCACAAAATCAACATTTTTTTTTATTTTTCATTAATTATGGAATGTAATATGTAATAAAAACATTTTAAGATCTCTAGACATTATAATGTACAGTACAGGTATGGTGGAAAAAATATAATATGTTAAAATATAATATGTTAACTCATTATGAATGAAAAAAAAAAAGATTGAATTTGCATATTAAACAAACAAACATATTATGGAAAGAAAAAGAAAATGTTAAGCTTATTTTTATGTTTAGTTTGATTATCATATACTTTTTTTACTGTATAAATTAAAATAAGAAGTTGTGTCACCCACACGAAAGAAGCGAAACACACTGAAAACATAACATACATAACTGTTGGTTAGCTTGGTGTGGGAGGGGAAACTCAAGCTTACAGTCAGACAAATTAAGTGTTTCTCACCTTGCCCCAATGTAACCTGGAACAACCACTCGTACCGGATAGCCATGATCACGAGGCAACTCAGAACCATTCATCTAAAATAAAACCCAAAGGAAGAATTTTTATGATTTTTCTATTCAATCTTTTATCTGGTTAACTTGTGTTTCTCTATTAATATGTATGGTGCTGCAGCAGAAGGGAATTTGGCTTCTGTATTAAATGCTGTCTACATTACCAAGGTACATGTGACGAATACCTGTGACTTACCCATATAAAGGTGGTGGATCTGGGGGCGGAATGGGGGCTAAGGACCCCGTAAATAAAAGAAAGCTAATTTTTCAAGCATTCCAAACACAAATCACAAAAACCACCACCCTATCCCACTGCTTGGTGCTTTGCAAGTTGCATTTCCCCCACACAGACTATTCCTTAAATCCACCCTTGGAAAATCTGTATACAGTAGATCAAATAACAAAAATACAACGAAATATAAATATATCAGCAAATATAATACTTACCTCAAGAGCCAGTATCACATCTCCTCTTTTGTCCCTGTAATGAATTTAATTTTGTCATTTTTATAAAACGGTAAATATCCAAACAATATGAAAACACAATAGAAATAAGTATGCCCTTGCTGGTGACAGGATTAAAGAAAAGAAAACTCAATTGCTATGTTATGTTTTCTCTGTCATCAACGGTCACACGGCAATGCTAATAAACACATATTTTATATAGAAAAACATCTATATAAAAATATAACAATTTGAAATGCTTGAAGCTTTTCACCAAAAAAAGTGAATGAAAGTAACTTACAGAGCTTTGTGGAGGGGTATTGATGATCCATAGCCTTGGTTATCTTTGCAAATATCAACCCCTTCAAAATTAACATGCAGCTGATCCCAAAAGCTCTCAAGCTAACAGAAATCAAAGACGAAAAAATGAATGACATCAAATATCAACCCCTTCAAAATTAACATGCAGCTGATCCCAAAAGCTCTCAAGCTAAAGAAATCAAAGACGAAAAAATGAATGACATCATTAAAAATCCTATTTTATAAATTTATCTGCTTATTTGATTAGAATTTATTTTATTTTTTTATTGTTGCAGAAAAAATTATAGGAAAAAACTTGACCTAAATCTTAACTTGAAAAAGGATCTGATAGCACTTGAAACATTTAAGTATTTTTTCCAACATTATTGCTTTAACAATAAATTTCTAATAAAAATAATTTGATGAAAATCATAAAAATGATATTAATACAACAGTAGGCATACTTAATATTATATAAATGACATTGACAATAATAATATTTCTTGTTCCCTTGCATCCCTTTTCCCAATTATCATCATCAACTTTGAGATTACGACTGAGTATGGTCCTTAAACCTACCTTTTCAATACCTGCACTAAGAAGCACATCCCGCAATCTAGGCCCTTTCCACACAGCATTGCTAATTGCAGCACAGCCCCATCCAACACCCTACACAACATATAAACAAGCAGTTATAAAGAATCTGATTATCATTTACTAGTATACAAATAATGAATGTTTGAGTGAAATAAGAAAAATAATATATTGAGTTGAAAGATGGCCTGTTCCATTCAATGAGGTAAAGCAAAGTGGATTGAAACAAACCATTTTTCCAACAAATGAAAATATTTTTTTTTATATAGAGTTGACATCAAAATGATGAGCTGCACATATGTTCCAAATAAGTATAACATGGGAGTCAAGTACAAAAATAAATGACAGAGGTTGACGTGTGACAGAACAAAAAATAGTTCTAAGGACAGGACGAAATATATGTTTTTCAATTAATAAATAATAAATATTTTATGTTCTGTCACACGTCAACCTCTGTCATTTATTTTCGTACTTGACTCACATGTTATATATATATATATTCCAATCTGCAGACAGTACCGTTTCGATCTTGTTAGATCTCATCAGTGCAGCTCAGGATTTTTAAGAATGAAACACACCACTGACTCAAACATAGCTTGGGTCAGTCCTGTGTGACGTGGTACACTGATTATGAATACAAGAGTGCACAAACCCAATAATGAGTGTGCTATGCACACTCATTATGTCACATATATATATATATATAGTAAATAACGAGTCAGATGGTATCAGATATATGCCACAAAATTTATTTTCAGAGTTAGCGAGTACTTTCGACTATAAGTCTTTATCAAGCTATGAAATAAAACATGGTAAGATAGAATTAAATACATAACAGAAGCTCAAGAAGAGGCTTATGGTAAACCAATGGGATTGCAGAACGCAGATTAACCAATGGATGGCTATAATAAAACAAAGAAACAATACAAAACGTGTAATGAAAAGCCTAAGAACAATGGCAAGATTGGGTGGAGTTAATTAAGGCATGGTAAACCAAGCCAAAGCCAAGTAAGATAGATCTGATAATATAATAATATGATAGAAGACCTAATAATAATTAAATTAAGTAAAATAAATATATAGGCCTAACCTAGTTTCTAAATGATTTAAATGATACGTTTATACCTGCTGGAGCTAGAGTGCCTAATTTGTAGATAAGTCTCTCTTCATGTTTCTTCCGAACTGTATCAGTCCAATTACAAAGTTTAATGCCAGTTATAGTGATATCATTCAGAGAGTGGTTAGTGGCAAAATGAGAGGCTACAGGTAGACCTGTTTGTTTGAGTTTAATAGATCTTAAGTGTTCAGTAAACCTGTCTGCCA
>NW_022712725.1:1801343-1815594 GCF_011630105.1 Anneissia japonica
ACACAATTGTTCAGCAAAGTTGATGATGTGTAGCCACTTCTTATATTGGCATCTTTTCAAAAAAGGCCTGGAAGCAACTTCTAGGAAAGGGGTTACTATTAATTATATTCATAAGCCATGAAATACTTACACCGAGGGCTGAAACATAGCATGAGCCACTTCACATGTAAGCTGGGGTATAAACATGGCGGGGTAAGAATGGTCGACGCGTGGTTTAACTTCTGAAGTTCAATAGCCTGAATGAATCTGCTGTGCCAAAATCACCTTCTTTATTACCTAGTACAGTATCAAAACCCACAATGGGCACATACTATAGAGGTTGTTATTATTGGTCACAAGGCACTTGTTTATGTAAGAAACTGTACTGTAATAGGGGTTGTATCTAATATATGAATGATACCTTCTTGTGTTTATCCTATTCATTAATTATGGAGTTTAGGTTATATGGGGATATATTTCTGTAGTTAAGTATGGGACCAAGCTTGACTAGAATAATTATCTATCTGTTCCCACTGTAATTAATACCATGTCATATCCTGTGTAATGTTTGTAATAAAGAGAATTATTAATAATATATCATGAATCCCTCTAAAATCTGAAATAGAAAAAATATATAAACAACTGTTTACCATCAGTGTTGCCATAACAGTATGCTGTGTAAAGTTGTTCTTTAGTTCCCATATTGAAAATTTGCTGTGTTTTGCAACCAGACCTTCAATCACTAATCTATAATAATATCAAAGATAAATATGAATATTAGCAATAGTTAACCAGAAGCGGATCTTGCACACCATTAATAAGAAATTAATAGATGGTATTGGTTGATTATAATCATATTGTATATCCACTTTTATTGTCATTTCTACCGTACTATCATTATTGCCTCTGTCATCGTCATCATCATTGTTTATCATCATCAAGAATATCATCAATGGCTTTGTCACCATCGTTACTGCTGATGTCATCATTCATTGTCTTTGTAATCATCATCAGTTTGGTGCAGGAGTTTGCAGTTCAGTTTTCCAAACTGAATTCCTTGAATTTTGTGCAATGCTTGGACGATTTTTTTTTCTTTTTCTTTAATTTGTATATTTGATAATAATAATAATAATAATAATAATAATAATAATAATAATACAATAATTAATAAATTTAGAGTGATAATAATGATACAATGAATAATAATAACAAAATAATTGATTTTATTACATATAATATGTTTTTTAATCTTTTGTGTACTTCTGATGTTTCAAATTTTAATGTATTTTAATGTTATTTTTATCTCCGTTTTTTATGTCTTGTGCTTGTGTTTGATTGATATTTTGATGTTTTAATATTGGCCTACTTTTCCTGTATATATCATGTAATTTAGCCTTGGCTGCGATTTTGATGTAATAAAAGAAACTAAACCTCAAGTACTGTGTATTTCACCTGTGTCCATCGGCTAGGCACTTTACCTATGGTTATCTCCCTGCCCAGGTACTGTAGGTTCAAACTCAAATTCGCTAATAACTACCTGCAACATTATGAAATTCCCCCTATTGGGAGCCGAGTACCAGGAGAGAATTTAGGTGGGGGAGGGGGGTTAAACAGGATTTATCCCCCACCCCCAAAAGTTTATTACCAGTATGTTTTTTTAATGACTGAATTTACAGCCTAAAAAGTTGGCCTAAAATAATATTTATATTTAATGCCTCAGGAAATATTAGTCTATTAACCACACCCGCATCACAAGGGGAACTATACTTCTGTGGCTTAGTTGAATCAAACCATCTGAATTTCTATTAGCCCCAACACACTAACCAAGAATGCTGGATCCACTGATTATGTGTTCCATATAAAATTTGATCAAATTACTGATCTAAAAATGTACAGTGCTTTGAGGCCTAGTTGGCACTGAGCGCTATGTAAAACTAACATATTATCATCCTCATCTTCATCATCATTCTCATCATCATCACTAA
The DNA here is from genome assembly GCF_011630105.1 of Anneissia japonica. NCBI lineage: Eukaryota > Metazoa > Echinodermata > Crinoidea > Comatulida > Comatulidae > Anneissia > Anneissia japonica. The sequence continues at coordinate 1,803,308 of NW_022712725.1, forward strand.
CATCCAATTTTGTCATTGTTATTCCTCACTTTTATTAATAATGAGCAGTTCTTACTTGTAAGATTCTCCGTCTATCACTGGCACTGGTGCATGATTCCGGATGTAGAATTTCTCATTCGGTGTTACAAAGTGGTCCCTCAAGCTGGTCACCGGTGGCTCTGCATTGAATGGTGTGCTCTGGTTTATAGTGAAGTCAAGGGCTCTCCTCGGTTCCTTCTTATAACCACTTGCCATTACTTCCAATTGTAAACAAAAAAGTAAAATATTAGATTTGTAGATCTAAAATGAAAACAAAGCAAGAATTTGTAGTACTGGTTGTTTGTAATGGTTAGCTATACCACCACCCCCCCCCACCCCCTTATGTGTACATGGCTCATTATTTACGTTTTGCAATGGAACATTTTCAGGAAAGTCAACCCCTGCCCAGATGCCCTTATGGAGTTCCACCAATATCATAGGCCGAAGGTCATATGCAGAGCACCTTGCATTGGTGCCATGTTCAGATTTCGAGCTTCATGCTAGGATGTTCAACCCCCATCTCAATAGAAGGCCTTCTTGCATCAAATTCCTGCCTTGTTTTCACTTTACTAAAAAAAAAAAAAAATCACATTTTTTTCCTGAATATTAACTTTACAATACTTGTCGTGGAACAATAAGCAAAGCCATATGAGGCAACCAAATGGTTAAGTTGTCGCACAGTCCAGTATTGAGTAAATGAGCTATAAAATATTTGAGCTCAAAAAATTGCCTAAAAATCCAAAATTGTTTTTCACTATAGATTAACAGTTTAATGTCTCATTAATCATGTCTCAAAGCAAAGTATTAGCTCTGGAAGTGGTTAACAAATTGTTTATTTAACGTTATTTTGATAGTTCATTCTATTAAACAATGCATGCAAAAATAACTTTGAAAGGCAATTACTCAAAATCATGTTTATCTTGAGTACTGTACTTTCACTTTCCAATAACTTAGGCTTGAAATGTCCAATTTGAATTAATGACCCCTCATTTTAAAGATCACATACTCAGGTATCTGAAAATTCCATTAACTTGAATTTCAATTTTTGCTACAACTTAGCCATTTTGCCACAACATGCCTTATATTATTATGAATTTAATACAAAAACCTGCTGCTATTGTTACACCAGTCTGAAACCATTTATTTGTAAATCTGATTTAAGATGTTATTGATTGTCCTAATCCAATCCATATACCATACTAAACATCCAACCAGAATTATAAATTGTTTTAAGACTGATAGTTACTGCCTAAATAAAAAAAAGGCAAAATACACACAATTTCATCAATAATTTATATCAAAATAATAATTTATATATATGTCTAGGCCTAGTAATTATTTATTTATTATTATTAATCACACTGTCACATAGATAGACCTATAATTAATAGTACAGCTATTCCATAGGCCTGGCCTACAGATATAATATACTAAAGTATGTACCAACAACACTTGTTTAAAAATAGCAGGCCTGTGTACTGTGTAGCCTTATCGCAGCAATTTTGAATGACTATTGACGACATGCAACCAGATTTAGCTAGTTTTGAAGTGGAGTGAGACTGAGTCGTGACGAAGCTAGACTTCCCAGGTCTAGCCTTCTCCAGGCTTTGCCTAGTCCCTAGCCTAAACAAAATTATCATAATCATGAATACATGTAACTAATTACAACGCATAATAATAATTAAATGCCTAGCCTAGGCTTACTACCAAAGAACTTAAATAGCAGACTACCTTTCTTATCTTCGTAAGCTCGATATTAAAAACGGATGATTGCCTCGTCCTCCTCGGTGTGTTGTTTTTTTTCGTGATCGTGACCCCATCTCATGAAAACAAGGTCATTCAACCCTGCCCTTGATGACTCGCTTGACTGCACTCTGGCTGGTTTTGCACATTTTGTCAAAAAAAGAGACAAGGTTTCAGGAAATTCGTCCTACACAATCAGTGAAAAGCAAACTTGTTTTAAAATGTCCATGTCTAAACAGACGCAGTGTTCTTTTCTCCGCGATTATGTAAAGTACACGAGCTATACAGAGGGTCGAGACAAAATTTATAGGTAGGCCTAGCTTGCTAGGCTAGCTATGCCTATTGGTCAGCAGAGGAGGTTAGATTCGGCTTAGCCTAACCATTCCAGCTAGCTAGTGTGGGGAATGGTAGGCAATTAATGGTAGCCTAGAAAACATTAATATACTAATAATTACAGTAAGAAAGAGAAGAAAGCAAAGAACTTATAATACACGGCAATAGGTATTTAACATGTATTGACACACTACACAAGACAGTTTTATTTAACCAGAAATTCCAACAGATTTTAGGCGTGAGCTTTTTTGTTTTTGTTTGGTAAAATTTGCTAGTGTGGTAAAATGTGTCTGCTGCGGCGAGCTGGTTTGTGGCGAGTTTGTTTTTGCCCAGATTGACTCGTATTCACAAAACCAATCATATTTCAAGTACTGTGGATTAAAAACATTGAATATGTAAATTGTAAGAGAGCTACGAAAATCACAAATAGTATACATATATTTTTTAATAAGGCAGATAAAAGAATGTTGGTCCTTAACTTAAGCATGAGACCATCAGACAGACCTCAAATGCATGAGTCTCACACCGATCTTACATAAATCTAAAAATAAATTGCTACACCATGATGAGAACCCCCTTAAATACTATAAATAAATTATTAAAATATATATTGATTATTCACTTTATATTTTCTGGATTATTAACAGCAGAGACTATCAAACATTTTAAATAATACATATTCCCTATCATTTATTTAATTTATTTATTTGTTCTTTATACTGGGTTACCTCTTCAGTTTTAGAAATGTAACAATTTAATTATAGTCTTTTTTTGTATAATATTTCAAGAAATACATTTTGGCAAGTTTTGAAACATCTTATCTAATAGACATATTGTCTATACTAGCATATTTACTGTGCTCTATATCTTTACAAACACTAGATTATATTATTTACCATATTTAATATTAATTCAATTCATATTCCCTGTATTTTTTTTCTTTTCAGGACAATTCAGTATGCATCCAGGTTTGTGCTATGGTATCTTTCAAGGCATGGATCACAGTCATCGTTTCAGCAGAAGGTCAAAAATCTTGAGAGTGCAATTACCACATCGAGAAAATGTACGATTTACTTTGTGAATATAATTTGTGTAGCCTATACAAATTTCACTAGGTATTTTTATTTATTTCTTTTAACACAAACATGAGTATGTGAAGAAAATTTGAAGTATGCTTACTCATGTATAAGTGTCAAGTAACGCATATTACAGCAGGTCCATAAATAATATATTAGTCGCCATATTCAAGAATAAAAACTGATGAGGGAGGGAGGAAGGTTTTTTTTCTCCAACCCCCGCCCGCCCAGTGGTATATCTAGTGGGTATGCGTGGTGGGGGTGCACGTCCATTCAAAAATTACTCGCGCCCCACCAGTCGCCCCCCCCCCCAAAAAAAATCCCCCCCCAAAAAAAAATCATGGTAAAGTAGTTAAAACCACCTAAAATCACCTTATTTTGCGAATTACCGCCTCTCGACCCACCCACTTCACCTTAGCGCGCTCCATCAGCACCCCCATTTCAAGATTTCTAGATACGCCACTGCGCCCGCCGCACAGACCCACGCAAATACACTATATGAATGAACAGCATAGCAGTACATACCATTGTAAAATCTTCTTCTATATCTCCACCTCCAATCTCAATTGAAAGAATCAATTAAATAATAATAATAATATGTCGTTCTTACATAGCCTTTACAAAGCCTCTAAGCGTTTCACATTACTACCCCGGTCATTGGATCAAACACATATGGAACACATTGAACACCAAATTAAATTATTAAATTAAATTATATTATTATTCCATAATATTGCGGCTAGTAATCAGCGCAGTTGTGTTGGAACCTACCAGGTACCCACTTGTACTCCTGGGTGGAGAGAGGCAACCGTAGATAAGGTGCCTTGCCCAAGGACACAAGCGATTTGCACAGCTAGAGTTTCGAACCCCAATTAAACAATTCATTAACAGTGGTATTGTTGAGTTAATTGTGCATGCGCATTATGCAAATGCGTAGCAAAGTCAGCTAAGTCAAATGTGTTAAGAGAGCTCATTTAACCAGATCTCCTAGAAGTACCTTCCAACAGTTGGGACCCTTGTATTGTTATACAGGTCTTAACTCTAATCATAGAGAAAATAGAACTGTTCTATTTTCTCTATGCTCTAATTAGAGACCACTTTCGGGACTGGGGTTTCCCTGGTCTTTAGCAGCTTTGGTCTCTAATTGGAACAATAAAGATAAACGACAGTTAATTTGGTCCTACAGAAAATTGGTCTTTAATTGGAGGGATCTTTATTTTGAGGGAGACCTGTATTTGTTTTTTGTATTGATTCTTGATAGATTTTAATCAACTTTCTATGTGTGTTGTAATTATTATGATAATTAATTTTATTTAGGTTTTTATTGTTACGCAAAAAAATATATTTAATTTCCACACTTGTATCAATAACACACATCTTATTCTTCTAACCTTAACAGTATTCAGAATGGCGAGGTGCATTGATTTTGCTTTGAAAGCAGTAGATGCTTTGCGTACCACAGATGAAAAGCTGATGATATTCAGCCTGATCGGAAGCATTGGCAAAGCCGGTTGGCTAGTCCTTGACCATGCCATATGGTTTGGACAAATCAAAGTGTTTACGGTACGGATTTGTTCCCAAATATTTTATTATTATTGTTTCATTTTAATTGCTTAATTGCTTTTGATTAAATAATATTACAATTACTAACAATTGGACAAACCAGCACAAAATACAACCTTCTCTGCTCCTTGGGAAGAATACCTACCCATGTTGCAGCACTAAGCACAGACTACTTATTTTAATTATATATTTACAATAATTTTAACTTGATTGATTTTTTTTTTTTCACTTTTATAGGTTGAAAGTCAAAGGTGGGCCAAGATCTCCTACTGGCTGTGGTTGATTGGTGTTACCGCTCTCGCTCTTCGAGATCTCCGCAAAATCTCATTGCTCACGGCTCAGGCAAAGAGGCTTAAAAGTGATGGTGAAAAGGGAGAGAAAATTGCCCTTAAAGCCGAAATCGAAAAAGCAAGGCTTGAATTTCTGATAGACTTCTCAGATGCTTTTATTCCTCTTTCAGCTCTGGACTTCTGCAGCAAAGGTATTGGTGCGTTGGGCGGCGTTGTTGCTTCTGTCGCAGGCGGTTACATTGCCTACGAGAAGAATGTTCTTGCCAATAGATAAAGAAATAATTATCACTTTTAATTGGTTATGAGTAAGTTTTAGTTCGAGACGAGTAATCTGAGATGAATTGCCATCGCTGTGAGGCATTTAAGCATGCTTAATTGTATTCATATTTGGATGTCATTGACTTTTGTAATCACAGATCTGGTGAAGGTAACATATTGATTCAATTATAATAGCATGCTAGCTATAAATGTGACGCACTGTATGTCATAATGTTAACGTACAGTCCCAGAATAGTCATCGTCTCAAACGGAAACTTGCTGTCAAATTATTAAAATCCTGTCGGGTACTACTGTGTTGTATTCAGGGATACAGTGGACCCACCCCTGGTCTGTGCTAGCCTGAGATTTTCAAGATTAAAAATGTAAAAAATATTCTGGGATTATTTTCTCAATAACACAAATTTATTTAAGTTATTATTATTTTATCCAAATATGTACAGACCTGAATTGCTCTTATTCAATCATAAAATTATTAAAATTAATATTGGTTTTAAACTAATTTTTTTAATAGGCGGGCTTGAATTTGTGAACAATATACAGATTTTGTTAATAATGTAGGAATACAAGCTGTACTAATGCATGTGTAGATTTTATATTGAAGCACTGTAAAAAATTGAAAAATACACTTAGGAGGATGTATAAATGATTGAATGTATTATGAATGTTAATGGAGTGGGACAAGAATTGGTGGTTTTATACTTGGCTGGCATGAGTGCTTTTCTCATAGAGACGGTCGAATAATAAATTTATTGATTGTACTCTGGATAAATTAAATTGGTTTAAAACCATAAATCATTTTTGTACATACTTTTTTTGTTTGATATTACTAAAAATCAGTTGTACTCTGTTGCTAGTCTGGTGACACAAAATCAGGTCCCACGACTTCCACAATACTATCCCTATTTACCAGAAATACTTCAGCTCCGGGGCTTTGCTCCATTAGAGCACCTCCTGTGAACCCACCAATGGGCTTCGACATCCCAATATCCCCCGGCTTTTTCAAGGAATTCTGACTATGGGGCTGTTGTGGCTTTTGTGGAAGACAGACAAATTAAGTTCCTGGGCACTATATTAACTTTTATTAGCACTGTTTTATATACTGTTTTTATTTCCTCTCAGAATATATTCATAAAAACATTGCTGCTCCATTAAAGCACATACTGTACTGTACATTATCACTTAATAGTCTCCAAGCTTAACATTATCTTTTAAATAAACATATTTTATCTTTTATTAACAATCATTTCTTGCATTCCTAATAAAATTACACCTCTAAATTAAAGCAGGGTCCCAGGTCACCCAACGAGTCATGGGATCTCACAGAAAACAAGACTGCTTCCACATTCCCCTCCTCCTCACCCCAAAGATCTCTTGAGACTAGCCCATATCTAATTCCAATTCATTAATTTCAATGTTTTTTGCTAACTGTATTATCAATTGCAAATCTTTGCAATCCTCTTAAAAAGTGATGTAACCATTCACATAATTCCTCACACATCCTTGCACATTCGTATATTATTGACATCAAAGCCATTTACTATATCTGTTCTCTATTCATTTGTTGTTTTTATTATAACATTGATTTTGGCATCTTCTTTTCTTGTTCATTTGCTTTATCTTTGTCTTCATCCCAGTCATATGTTGGATATTTGTTATGATCTACAAGTAGATTAGTAAAAAATAGAAAAATCAGGAAATTTATTCAGTATTAGAATACATCATCTCACACAAAAACATTAAAGCTAGGCGTGCACACGTACACACCGGGGAATTGGGGAAAATGAGCAAGAGCTAGACACACTTTAGTAGGTCTCTAGCTAGCCTAGGCTAGGAAGTAAGTACTTTTTTAGGTTTCGTAGAATCTATGTATGAGGTATATAAACCAAATATTGACTGCTCTAGATTTGGGGTATGGCCCTTGGGAAGATAGGCTATATCTCCACATCACCTCGGGTCAATAGATTTCACCATTCCCCTCATGAGCAGTCAATATTTGTATATATTCCCCTGAAAACTAGTACTTTTTTGACTTGTTGCGTGATGTGCATAGGCCCACTTCACATCACACTGACGGGATAGGGGACTGCAACCTCTAAGACGAAAAAGATTGGCCCATGACTGCGCTACAGAAGAGCGAGTAGACGATAAACCTATGGAGGCTAGGCAGGTCTGTTTGAGCTCCTGGATGAAGGACTAGCCTAGGCCTAGCATTACTTCTTGATGAAACTGATAGCAAAAGCACCAAAAGGCAAATTAAATGTGTCTTGTCAATATTCAACAAATATTGGTAGATGGTGGGTGCTGCTGTTGAAATTGAGGAAATGAGCAAGAGCTAGACACACTCTTTGATCGCCTAGAAGACTAGTAGGCCTCTAGCTAGCCTAGGCTTGGTAGGCTAGGAAGTAAGTACAGTACTGTATTTTTTAGGCCTCGTAGAATCTATGTATGAGGTATATAAACAAATGTTGACTGCTCTAGATTTGGGAAACGGTGAAATCTTGGAGATCATAGCCTACTACTGTATATCATTCCTCGGTCCAAGGGAAGATAGGCTATGGTCTCCACATCACCGAGGGGCAATAGATTTCACCATTCCCCTTATGAGCGGTCAATATTTGTATATTATTGAATACGTAACAAGAAAAAAAGGAAATAGGAAAGAATTTTTTGAGAAGCTTAATCGTTTCCAGAAAATATATAGGGCCCAATATATACAAGTTATTATCATATTTCACTTTTTTTTGTAAAATAATGTCACTAATCATCAGAAGTCAAAATGCTAAGCCTGTCATATTTCATAATTCGATATTGAACTTTGACCCATGAAAGGCATAATTATTGTTGAGTTGATACCTGGTATTGTCAGCATTGAGGGATTATTTATACTAGAGCCTCCATCCACTTTCAAGGTATCACCGGTTATATATGCAGCAGCTGGGGACAACAGAAAGCAAACTGCTGCTGAAATCTGAAGAGGTCAAATCAATAAATTACCATAATTAAAAGGTTATACTAATGAAGAAGTTAAAAATGCAAATTTAATTGATTTTTTTTTGTCATGGATAATTACATATTGAAAATGTGAGTTGATTTAATTTGAATAAGTAATTGAAGGTTTATTTGGTTATAGTTTATTAAGAGAGACACTAAAAGAAAAAATAAATAGATCTACAGGACCTATGAACATACTGGCTAATGATCGCTCTGACTGGATAAGTATTGTTGAGTGTGCTATGTCACAAGATGTTTAGCATTGATGAAGATGATGATGATGATGAAAGAAAAGTTTGACTCTTCTACACTTGAATGCATGCTAAGGTCCCACATTTGGAAGGCATCTTACATATGGCTAATAATGTAGTCACCTTGTACAACCTACTGTGCATTTGAATCCAAGTGTGAAACGCCTAGTACGAATTGACAAGAATAAACCTAATACAATTTGTCTAAAAATTTGTCAAAAAAGATGCAAACATTTTCATTCTCTAGTTGTCAAATTTGTTTTACAAGCTATTGGATGTGAAAGTGAAGAAAAAAATGCTCACCTCTTCAACTTTGCCTAATCGTTTTGCCGGTATTGCAGGTATACTTTTTTCAAACAAATCAGGATCCGGATAGTTAGCAGCTGCAGTCTCCGAGTACACTGTTCCCTAGTTACCCACACAAAAATGATTTATCTATAGTTTCTTTTGTTTGAATAGAATGATCAACCTATAAGTAATGGTTTTTTTTTGTGATTTCAAAATAAAATCACATAAATTATATAAATAGACAATAGTAAAACTCTATATGAAAATGGATGGAAAGAAAATAATGATAAAATAATAAATGCGAGAAAAATAGAAATGTGGGAACTTTTTAAAAATAATTTTGGCTGGAATTCTAGAAATCTCTAGTTTTGTTGACAAAGATTTCTAGTTCACTGATGATCAATAATGAAACATCCCTTTCCTTGACATACACTGGGCACCAAAGGATAATATTTAGCCTTTCAGTAATTTTGGGAATCGGTTTCTACCAGCATATATACTTGAAATATAAAGAAAAAAAAAGTGTTGTGATATCAAACCACATTTGTATTTTGAATCATGGAGAGTCAGTCAGATTCAAGCTAGGCTTAATTCTAGAGCATATTGCCAACCATCCCTTATCCCAATATATTTAGGTTGATAAAATGGTACCCACAGGGCAAACAAATTAATAGTTAAGATATCAAATTTAATTATTTGAGTCAAAAAAATAATGTTGATACAATTAAATCCAATGCTACAGTTAAAACTAATTTAACTAGTTGTTTATTTATCAGTGCATTACTATGCTAATGGATGATAATTTCATGATTAAGATTTTGGTTATCTATTCAGCGTTCACTTACCGGTGCAACATTATTAATGCGTACACCATTTGCAGCCCATTCTATTGAAAGCGTCTTGGACAAGTTCACCACGCCAGCTCTTGCGGCTGATGTATGCCTACAGGAAAGTAAATAATGTAATCATCCTCAAAAGAAGTCCATTAAAATTTGTTCATTTTATATTTAGCCAGAAAATAATATAAAACTTGACATGACAATGTGGAGCAGTAGCCTAATGCATAAAATACACACGCTCCAAATACAAATTTGTTTAACTAACGTAATGAGTTTCCTCAACTAAAAAAATATTCCCTAAGCTTCATAACAGAATTTATTTTTTAAAGTAGTGAATGATTACTTGCAGATGTCAAAGCATGGATGTTTAAAAGTATTAAAAGGGTTTGTGAGACATTGTTCCAACCATTAAGGTATGATATTATTTATACCTATATGTTCCAAGACATAATTTCAACACACAAGTCCACTCTTATCAATATCATCAATGGGATCTCCTCATTTCTAATTTTTCAAAAAGTTTGTAAGAGAAACTGTGATTTGTACTACTGTAGTCTAAACAAAAACTGCATAAAATAATGGCTGTGGGCACCAAGGGGATTTTCAAGTTTTTTTCTTCTATGCATCACACTTATATACTGAAATTACACAAATATACATTAAACTTAGTTCATAAAGACATATTCAAATAAACTTAATAACAATACTTACGACATTAGTGGAAAGCCGTTCCAAAAATCAACAACTATGTTTACAATTGATCCACCATGCTCCTCCATCCATGCATTATAAACTGAAGGGAAGGAAGAGAAACAAAAATGCTTTAGAATTGTCATGGTCTAAAATTGCAGAGAGATAATGCAATGCAATGGTGGTGCACTGACTAAACTATGACATTTCACATGATGAATAGAGCTTTTGCCAAAATATGGGCATAATAATGTAATATCAAAACCATGTATGGTCCCATCACATGCCTAAACACATGTAACTGTCACATAAGCCTTGATATAATGTCGACAGAGCTTTAGTTTCTTCGTTTATATCACAGGGATAGATTTGATATTGGGTGTACACTCTACTCATTATGATATTTTGAAAACACTCCAAGATATATTTAGAGGGCACTACAAAGCAATCACATATATAATAATTATTATTATTCTAAAAATATTTTGAAAATTCATTGTATTAGTAGTATACAGTATGATGTAAAAATAATGAAGAGCCTTAACTAGGCTCTATATTAATCATTTTACCATCAATAGAGTTCATTTTTTATTTTTTCTATCATAAATAAAATATAAATTAATATGTACAGTATAACCTTTTGAGAATGTTTTTTTTTAACTGCTAACCCAAAACATAATCAATCACATTCACCAACCTTCTCGACAACAAAGAAATGTTCCAGTTAGGTTTGTGTCTATCACAGCATTCCACCCCTTTGTACGAATGGCAGAGGCTGGACATGCAAACTGTCCACCTCCGTTGTTTATTAAAAAATCAATTTTTCCATACTCTGCTAACGTTGATGACACAAGATTCTTAACCTGAGCAATGAAAATATAAAAACTTTACACTAACTTTAATATTTTCCACTGTGATTAATGTTACAATACAGTTATACTGACTAGAGCATTGCTGGGGTGATATAGATAGATGAATTCCAAAGCAACTGCATTTTTACACACCATTATATTCCATACTACATCCATAGATTAAATACTACTGTACTTTCTACTGTCAGTGAATTACTCAAAATCAATCATGTAAAATGCTAAAAATCAACTCTTTATTATCCAGAGGGCATTCACATCCTACCATCTAAATTTATACCTAAGTCACAGACATAGATTCAGCGCTTGGATAAAAGCGAATGTGAAATCTTCAGATTCCAACTCAAGACTCTCAGACTGGAAGACAAACACCCTGCTACTGTTCCACATGTTTCCATGGGTTTTTTTTTAGATTTTTCTTTTCTTATTCATAATGTTGCTTACATACCTCTTCCTCCTTCCTTATATTGCATGGTATAGACTTTATCTTTGCTGGTGAGCCTTCAGGTATTGCTTGTCGCATATGAGAAGCTGATTTGCTCAATCTTTCTTCATTCCTCGATGCTACCACAACTTTGCATCCTATCACAAAAAAAATTAATTAGAAATTATAAAGTTACTGAAGTCTCAGCCAGACAGAACCTGCATTTCAGCATTTTCATAATTACTAGTGAGAGCGCACTGTAACCCAAACCTAAAAGAAACTTATGGTATTTGAAACATAGCATAGGCCTTATACTTTCCCTTTTGGCATAAAAGTGTTTCCAAATTCCATTTTTAAAAAAAGCACCTTTCAAGCTATCAAGTTTTATGCGACAAATATGAGCAATACTCAAATATGGGCATGATAATGCCACACTACTGCTATCAAATTTTTGTGACATTAAAAAAAAAGTGCAGATGGACCAAGTTTCCTTTCTTAGTTTAGACCAGAGATCCCAAGTTTGAAAACCAAAAAATAGGGAGATTTTTTTCATGAAGCGATCGCCTTCTGTAGCGACGCACTGTGACGCCTTACAACGCGCTGTGCAACATGAAAGTATTACACAAAATGAAG
>NW_022712725.1:1816162-1816821 GCF_011630105.1 Anneissia japonica
TATTATTACTATTAGTAGTAGTATTATTAAACAAACATGATCTTTTATCAGGGATTTTTGACAACCATAGAGATCTTATTAATGTGTGTGTGATATACCATAGAAAAAAAAGCTTAAAAACATTGTCTTTGAGTATGTACTTTACATAGAGCTACTTCAAAAACGTGATTTCACAAGGTCCTCAGCCCCACCATGGCTGGGGCTGAGGTGAGAAAATTTGAGGAAATAGTACCTCTCGAGATGGCCGGAAATGACACTTTTATATAGTAAAATTCATCATCATCACATTACCATTATAGTCAAAATGAAACGCCAACAAATTTCTCATGATCTTTAATCAGGTATCTACTTAATATCCAGGACAACTTAGGCATAATTATAGCTTACTAAGCTTTAACTATATATACTATATTATGATCTACAAATCACAACTTTTTTTCGCATTTAGCACAATTTTCTTCACTTTTTATTGTTATTAATATTAATATCAATTATTCCTATTGTCATCATCATCATTGTATTATTATTATTACAATTAGTAGTAGTATTATTAAACAAACATTTAAAGAAACTTGCAAAAGGATAAAATCGAAATTGAACCACAGTATCGCATTTCTATCTTAAAAGACCTGGCCTGAGATTTATGGATTTAAGATTTT
>NW_022712725.1:1816999-1819364 GCF_011630105.1 Anneissia japonica
CCCCCCCCTGGATACGTCCCTGGGTTGGTTACAACCGTTGGGCCGACGTTGGTTCGACGTTGTCCCAACGTCGGTAAACGTTAGTGGAGGTTGGTGACAACAGTTGGGCCGACGTTGGTTAGAAGTTGTAAATTTCAAACGTTTACCGACGTCGGCCAACAGAGAACTGTGATGTTGCAACAACGTCTATAATTATACATAATATTTACAGCCTCTAAGAAAAGTCGGCCCAACGGTGGTAGCCAACATCTATTTCAAACGTTTACCGATGTCGGGCCAACAAGGTACGGTACTTTTTATTTATTTGGTGTAAACACCAAGGATAGCCCACGAAAGTCTAGAAAAACACTTATTTCCAGTGGGGTCCTTCTGGTGGTGATTGGACAGTACACCGGGAGACAATCCCCTACTCTTTTCCGAAGAGTGTACTGTGTTCTTTAACGTTCACATGGGCCTTAAATGCACACAGGACCAACGGCTTAAACGTCTCATCCGAAAGACGGTGCGCTATGTAACTTGTATTTCAGCCCTCTAGCTGAAACACAAGGTGAGGCAGCGATGGGAATTGAACCGGGGACCTAGAGATCTCCACGGTTCAGCACACACACAGTGGCTGCCACCAGATTAACCGACTGAGCTAAGCTGCTCTCTCTTTGACGTTGCGACAACGTCTATAATTATATATATTATGGAGGTTGGTTACAACCGTTTGGCCGACGTTGGTTAGGTTGTAAATATTAGGCCTAGATGTGATTATAGACGTGGTCGCAACGTCACAGTACGCTATTGGCCCGACACCGGTAAACGTTTGAAATGGAGGTTGGTTACAACTGTTGGTTCGACGTTGGTAAGAGGTTGTAATAAATATTAGGATGTGATTATAGACGTTGTCCCAACGTCACGGTACTTTGTTGGCCCGACATCGGTAAACTTTAGTGGAGGTTGGTGACAACAGTTGGGCCGACGTTGGTTAGAGGTTGTAAATTTCAAACGTTTACCGACGTCGGGCCAAAAAAAAAAAGAAAATTGGTTCGTGTGGGAATCGAACACACAACCACCAGGTTTGCTATTCCTTAGGCCTATCCACCATCAACTAAACTGCCTTAAAAAAAATAAAAATAAAAAAAATGGGTTGTGTGGGAATCGAACACACAACCTCCATGTTTGCTATTCATTATCCACCATCAACTAAACCAATTTTTTTTAAGGCAGTTTAGTTGATGGTGGATAAATGAATGTGTACTCGTTGATGACGTCGCGAAATAAAAACAAACAACAACGTGTCATGTCCGAGCCTAGGCCGTCATGGAAGCTCACTGGCTCCTATGTAATTCATGTTGAGCCAACTGCAGGCGAAAAGGTTACAATATTTACGCTGGAAGAAAGTTTTAGACAGAGCCCATCAATGGAAGGATTTTAATACTGAGGAATGGAAGTCAGCGAAGTCCTTGGCTTGCAAACCGTTTTTCTTCGATCGTCGCTTCCAACCGTCTAGGCGCGTCTAGCCTAAAGAGGGCCTACATATCAGGTCGAGATCCATGAAAAGTCCGATATAAAGATGTGGGTTACCCACATCTTCATATTTGCACAAGTAATTGAAATTGTTTATTGAGCAGATTAATCACACTGATAAACAATTGTGCTACATTCGGCTGATGCATGACGCATCATAAATATAACGAATAAATAAGTGTTATAAGGTGATGTTATAACTACTATTATTACGAATATTCCAGTGAGCGTGTAGTCACGACTGGGCGGGCGAAATCTTTTTTTCGAGAGGGGAACCCCAAGCTCCCCTACAGGTCTACACCACAGTCTGATTGCTACGATTGGACGGTCCAAATTTTACTAGAAGTCTAATATAACTGCCGTCGGCGTCTGTTCAGAACTGTAAATCATTTATCGTCACGTTTCCTGTAGCAAGGATGATTGCAGCATGAAAAATCTGTATTGGTAGTCATGTTAGCCTGTTGAAAATACCTCAATACAGCCTTGAGAGAAAGTACTGGAAAGTATCCTTATATCTCGTGCTTAAGCAGAATGGTGTATTCAAGCCCTCCAATATTAAACCAACATTGAATCTTCTCTCGATCCCGGATGAACAAAACCATAAATGAAACGTAAGTGTCCACTCATGGTAAAGTAGCATTACAACGTCCACTCCATGCAAACAGTACGGTATTACATAATGGGCCGTCACGTTATACCAAAGCGTCAATTGTTTTAAAAGAATAAACTTGATGGTATAAATTTTATTTTTATATCACAATTGAATCAACAATGCAGTTTTTCTTTTATAGTTGTTTTCAAGTATTTTTCCGTTAAATATATAACATTATATAGGTCTATATGAGTGCCTTAT
>NW_022712725.1:1819387-1832038 GCF_011630105.1 Anneissia japonica
TATATATATATATATATATATATATATATATATATATATATATATATATAATGAAATAAATGTAAACATGAAATATAATTCGAATGCGCTGAGGCGTATGTGAACCGACTTTCATATACGTCCGCATCAGAGGATTAACTGGTCACAGAGGAATTATTCGCACGTCTGCTGTTACGTCAGTATCCGGGTACACAATCAAGTATATAAACACAGGGTGGTTAAAATATCGTTATTCAGTATACCTATGAAGATGGCCAGGACATTACATACCATTATCACTAGTTTGCTTTGCGCAGTCGCAGTGGCTCAAGAACCTACAAGTAAGTGTTTTTATATTGATTGTTACGTTTCAGATACAATTTGCAATTAACCAAAAACAAAATGAATGATTTGGAAATTAAAGTGTTTATAACTCATAGGCCGGCAGGCCTGGTATCAAGGAAGGCGATGTTTCCAATTAGTGAGTTGACATTAACCAACAGAATACTAGAAAACATGGTATTATAATAATGTACAGAAAGCTATGAAACCCCACCTGCCCAACCTCCCCATTTTCAATGAAAGTTCACGTTGTTTAGTTTTCTTAAATATAATTCCACTACGTAATTTAATATTATTTTATAATGGGAAATGTATATTATTAATTGATACAAAATTATATCATCTCCTGGAAAGATCTAGAGTATAACAACATCAGTGGCCTTGCAGGTAAATTACAGGGGGTTATGCAGACAACTAGAACACAAACCGCGATCTGTAAGCCTACATTGGTGGTCATTTTGGTCTGACTTCTCTGATAATCTCGATTCATACCTCGATTACAGTTAGGCCTGGCCTATTTCTTTTAAAATGATTCGGTTAAAACTTTGGCATAAGCAACCTGACATCGATCCAAATGCCTGTAAAGATTATTGTAAACTCTCCAAATATATGTCGGCATGCAAATTACAATTTGATAAATATTTCTGCAAATATTGGTTGCTGCTACTTGTTTATATTGTTAGGTTCATCATTAGGCCTCAAAGAGGTTACCATATGTGATATGAATTATATAATAATAATACAACACATTACGTAGACCTAATTCATCATGATTGCTAGATATAACGTATGACATTGCTAATGGTCACCAATAAACTGAGTAGATCCATGATACATACTGTGACCAAATATTTTGATATTTCAGCCCCAGATCGATTCCCCTGTGCAGAGGTACAATGTCCGACGGGATGCCAAGAATATGAATACAGCTTCGATACAAATGGCTGCGATGTGTGTACATGTAAATCAGGTAAAAATGACAATTTAGTGACAATTTTAACGGAGCACGAATAAAAAAAACCTTTAATGCTTTTGTTTTGCAACTAAAGTTTGCAAAACAAAGCTTAACTTGGAACCCTACCCCGTTCCCCATATCAAATTTTCTCTTGCGCTGAGAAATTTTCAAAAATTATTCAGTCTGTTACGAAAGCAAATGGCAATATATCTTTCACAAAATTTAAAGTGAGCCAATGTAAAGTTTGTATATTTTCATTAATCCCACGTGATTCTAAAACTTCAAGGTAATTGGCGTAGGAAGGAAACATTCAGAGGAAATAGAAGTGCGTAGGTACGCTTAGGCGTTCTGTGTTTCGAAGGCAATTATCTCATCACTTCACCGTTTATCCAATATCATTGATATTCTTTATTTCCAAAATAAATCTTAAGAATAACATTTTACAAAATCCATCAACGTGATAATATTTAACTGATGTGTTGAACCAACGGATTCATTGCCAATTAGATTCAGGACCTGTTTGTTTCACACTCTTTGAGAGTATTTCCTTTAGTTGGACTGTACATAGAAAAAAACAAATTTTAATACCTCAAGTGGAAAACAATTTTTATCTATTAGACCGACAAATAAAGTAGACAGGCCTCCAATTTGTATTAGAGATTTCGACTTGTACATAAATTCTGTAAATATCGGAGAAGTTTCACATATTGTAACTGTATAAATGTATTTTGAACACAGTATTTGTAAATGAAAAATTTACGTACAACCAACAGCAGGGATTCAACCAAGGTCCTCCCGGTCTCTCAAGTATAGTCCAGAGTCAATATCCATATAGGCCTACTGTAATAAAGAAAGTAGGCTAGCTCGTCTGAAATTCCAGTAGGCCTAGGCTTGTTATACTTATTCCTTATGTCTGTATTTTCTGTTATTTTAATTCAGTATTTTCCGAGAGATTGCCAATTAACTTTACTATTAAACGTTTCATTTTTCAAATATAATAAGAGTACCATTTTGTTTCATGAGATTTCGTGACTGAAAGAATGACGTAAATTATGTAGGTGTGTATGAGTTCATGGATTTCTGTTGCAAGGTTTATTATTTCTCAAAACAATGTGCATTCACAGGTACCGGCGAAGTAACCCGGCCACCTTGTCCAGAACTCGCCTGTCCATTCTATTGTCAGTACGACTACGCGCTTGACGAAAACGGTTGCGAAGTATGTGCTTGCAAAACCGGTAAGCAACCAGGCATCAATTTCAATATAAATTTTAATAGGCAACCAGTTGTTGTCCACAAGGCCAAACAGAGCATCCCTGCTCCTCTAAAGACAAGTATTGCTGTTGTTCAGCCACTTAACACCTAGCTCCACAGTTCAACAGCAGTCTCCAACCCACTATTATACGTCATCTGATTAATCGATTTGTTTTGTAGCAGTTAGTCTGGGTATGGAGGTGAGGATTAATTAAAAAAAGTAGAAAAGTTATATTCGTGCAACACTTTATTTTACCGACTGGTTTTCAAATAATAGTGTGTACTGCTTTATAATTAGTACCCTAATTAAAATACTTTTATCCTAAACAAAATACATTTATTGTTATGTAGTATTATTGATTGGTTTGACTACTTGATTGTATTTCTTTAGTGCCTGCAGTTTCTTGTTTGCCTGAGGAGTGCTTTTATGATTGTCCGTTTGGCTTTGAAAGAGATAGCGATGGGTGTGAAACATGTGCTTGTAAACCAGGTATAGTAGGCCAAGCATTATTATAAATAGGCCTATGTTAACCAATCTCCAGCAGGAAACATTTGGCACCAATAAAATGAAATTGGTATTCAGACTTCAAATGGTGAATTAAAATGCATCGTACCATAAATACAAACTATGAAATTGTTCCTATCTAAACTATACTGTAACAATGATTCTTAACGAGTGTTAGGCCTAATTAAGTTAAGAAATTGAATGTAATTAGGCCTATTGTCATGTGCGACTAGTTTCTTCATTCAAAACAAACGAATTGCCTTTAATTATTGTATACCTGAATATTAATTTGATATTCACTAACGACTTAAAATGTTTTTTCTCGTTGTAGTCCTATTTTTAATTCGCAGATATTTTAGCGTATTATATGTTTACATAGGCCTATTCTCATTGTGAATATACTTAAACTATTTAAAAAAAGGACATGGAAATAAAATTAAAAATGTAATATGAATTCACGATCCGCACCGCAATAAAAATAAAATATTCGTTTATCACGTACTCAAAGAAAATCGAAAACCATACCCCTCTATCCCGATACCTGCCATATGTAATTACCTACATCTTTCCTGTCAGTTTTCAAAGGTTACTTGTTCAGGAGAAACGTGGTCTAGCTCTATTTATATTTAAATACTTTACTTTTGGGGTTCTTCGATTCATGAAAAAAAGAATACGATATGCAATGTATGTATACCGGTACACACATAGGCCTATTTACTGTATTAAGAATGAGAAAAAATACCTGACCGTTTCCAGGGGCGAAACCTTGAATTTTGAAGAACTTGAGAAGTCGGGAAAGCCCATTTCCCGCCATTTAGAAATCAACATTTTCCCTGTAAGAACCTGAACCCGCCTTTCTCTTTTAGGTTCATTGAGAGCTGTATGTATACATAGACACATAACAGACCTATTTACTGTAATAAGAATGAGAAATTTTACCTGACCGTTTTCAGGAGGAGGAAAATCATGAATTTTGAAGAACTTAAAATTCAATAAAAGACACCTAGCTTAGAAGTCAGGAAAGTTCATTTCCCGCCATAATCTTTTTTGTGGTTTTGGGGGAAAATGTTGACCCCACCTCCTAAATTTTAACCCAGATAGGTCTACAACCTGATTCATATTCCCATTCATTTTACTAGTGCCCCCACCTCTCCGTTTTGAAAAACGTTCACGTTCCGCCGGCCCTGGTCGTCTAGCTTGTTAAACTCCTTGTTATGATCATTTTTCTTTTTACTTTTATTAAATAATGTGAACTGAATCGGTGATTTATTTCAGATACTAACTGCAGATTCCCGAAAGTGTGCAAACGCGACCCGTGCGCGCCAGGAGTGGTTTGTCCTTTAAAAATATCAACAGTATGTGTGTAAGTATAGGTCTACATTATGTAACATGCGTTTTACATTTTTTTAGTGTTTTTTTTTCATTTATTCAAATATTTGACTTAGCCCACACATGAGAAACAGGCATCATCCATGACGTGGAGCAGAAGCTTGATTACAAGTATATTGTAATCCATTCCAGGGTCATGGATTCAAATTATACAGACATATTTAAAACACCAGGATTTTTGAAAAAAATTGAATGAATGAATGAAAGAATGATAGAATGGATAAATGGCTGAATAAGCGGATAAATGAATGAAGGCGAACGGATAAGTGAATGAATGAATATGATTGAATGAATGAATGAATGAATGAATTAATTAATTAATTTGAATGAATGAATGAATGAATGAATTAATTAATTAATTAATTAATGGATGAATAAATGAATGAATGAATGAATGAATGAATGAATTATTGAATGAATGAATGAATGAATGAATGAATGAATGAATGAATGAATGAATGAATGAATGAAACAAACGAACGAACGGGTGGACGAACGAACAGATCGGCGAGCAAAATAACAAGTGCAGGAATGAATGAATAATGGAATGGATAAATAAATGAATTACACTTTTTTTAAGAACACATTTTATTCGAATTAAAAAAAAAATTAAGAGCAAAATAAGAACAAATTGAGGTTGAGGTAAAATGTCAAGGTCTTTATTTATTTTAAATAGAAAATCCAACAAACCTTATCTGTACCTTATTTGCTGTAGGTGTGGCTATGTAATACCCTCTATAATACAGTACAATATACTGCTGTAAAATAATAATTTTCTATGTTTGAAAAATGTGTAAAAATAAGAACAAAATAAATACATTTGAGCCTAACATCGAAAAAAAAAAAACACTGAGCCTGAGCCTAATTTTACTGGTTTTTATTTTAAAAAAAACCAGTGTAAATGAAATTATGAATAAACAAATGAATCAACAAAAGAATGGATGAATGGACGATTGTAGTGCAAATACGAATATCTAGGTATATCTCCGATCGCTTTTTTTTTTTTAATGTTAAGTAAAAAGTAAATCTCTGTGGTGTTAGGCAAGATTAAAACTTCTCTAAGTATGTCTTAACTGATTGTAATAAACAATATTGAGAAGAATTAAAGGAAGTCGAGTAGCAATAAAGGAAGTGTTAAACAGACGGATGAAATGATTTCCTAACTCAAAAGCAATAATCAAGCTGTTTAATACGCGTATAAATGATGAACATCCGGGACTTTGTGGGTCAGGAACTTCGACTAAATAGTGATTATCACCTAGCTTTGAGGAGATTTGTTTATATACATTTCATCAATCGCTGTTTTATTTTGAATGTAGAAAAATGAACTTTGAATAATTTTTTATATAGTAATTATCAATTTTCATTATTACAAATGCAATTATTAATTACGACAAATCTGTAGCGCTAGCAGCAACAACATTTCTGTATTAATGTATCAATAATGAATGATAAAATAAATTATATTAATGTATCATTCCTTTGTTGAAGCCCCAGCCACTGCGATTGTAGACCACACTTTTATGACATAGCTGGTAGGGAGGTGCAATGTACAGGTAAAATAGTGTTATTATCAACGTCATATATTGTAATTAACTTATTATTTATATTATTATTATTATTATTATTATTATTATTATTATTATTATCATCATCATCATCATCATCATCATCATTATGATAAGAGGAAAGTTAGAAGTGTTATTTTATTATTGACATAAAATAACTACATTTAAGATAGTATAATACATACTCCAAGTATCGAAATGCACGCCATCGTGTCGGGATTAAATATTTCGACATTAATTATGTCATCATCAGGAATGATGGCTACATTTATTCTTATCATTTCTTTCATCGTTATTAGACAAAATTACAGTTCACCCTCTAAATCGAGACCACCTTTGGGACCCTGAAAATTCGGTCTCTAATTAGAAGGTTAATTATGTGTTATGATAAAAGATTGTTAGTTGGAACTTTTAAATTGTTGTCTCGAATTAGAGGGGTGTTGGTAATAGAGGGGTCTCGAATTAGGGGGTGAACTGTACTATAAATTGTTTACGAGTCGCTAGTAGTCTATAAAACAGTGGGATAGCAAAACGTAGTGCTTTGAGAATAGTTGAGATTTCTATTATCTCAATCTTTCGAGCACACGGTACACTTAGAAGTGTACCGGATGCACAAAAAGCTTGTGATAATAGAAATTATTAAATTATTTTGTGCACACAGGACATTTCTTCAGGTGAACGACGCTTTATCTGAAAAGCTTGTGATAATAAAATTGTAACTATTCCCAAAGTGCTATACGTTTTGCTTTTTTTTATGTTCTATAACTTGTTATTATTTGAAAATGAAATATTATTTCTTATTACATAAGCTGTCAAACTGGACGCATGTGAGAATAATAATTGTCTTAATGGAGGTACGTGCGTGCCAGCTCCACGTACGATCCGAGGCTATATATGCGAATGTCCATCGTGTTCCAGAGGACGTCGTTGTCAGCGAAGTAAGTACGGTTCTTCATCTCAATCCTGTACAAAATCGTATTTTAATATCCTTGTTATGTATAAACTAACCATCTATAGAAATAGAGATTTCTTAAAAGAACTTGGGTGTGACTGATCTTTTGGAACTGGCTTACAAAGAGCTGTACACACAAACAATAACGTTTACCTGTGGCGCAATTTTTACATTATAAAAACAAAATATTTGATTTTCAACGATTTTTGTGGCGGCCATTTTTGTTTGAGGAGAAGTGGAATTACATACCAAAATATTCGATTTTCGAAAGTTTTTGTGGCGGCCATCTTGAATTTCAGAATGGTTGTCATCCTATCCTTTTGAAACAATGTTTATTGGACTCAGAGAGCCTAAACACAGATTAGACAAAAATAAACCATTTTTCATAGAGTAGATGTGAAATTATACTTAAATATTTGATTTTTTTTTACAATTTTTAAGGCAGCCATCTTGAATTTCAAAATTGGCTGACATTTTAGGTTTTCGAAACATGTCTCACTGAATGAACCCAATAGCATATACTTAGACATCAGATTTTCCCTTTTTCATTGAATGTATTATGAGCCGACATCTGAATTTGTTTATGAACTCATATCTGAATGTGTTCCGGCCGCCCCATTTTTCTGGAGGATCACCCCAGCTCATTTTTAAAATTTATACTCTGGTGATGCTAAATCAGTAGGACCCCTAATTTTCACTATACCGGTACTACATTATACAAACGGGCCATACCAAGCCCATTCTAAAATTTAGGGGATGCATTCGTTATTATGCTGGTTTTACATGCTCAGAATCATATACCGTACACTCCTTCTCTATTATTCACAGCCGGATTTCACCTCCACACCCCAACAAGTCTAGAAAAAAAAATGCATGCCGTACACTCCTTCGTTATTATTCACAGCCGGATTTCACCTCCACACCCCAACAAATCTAGAAAGAAAAAAAATGCTACTGATAAAATTGAGCTTGTATTGCTAAGCTTCAGTCCTGTTCTGACCTGTATTCTAATGGTCTTGTATTAGCTAATCACTTATAGAACTAGCTTAGGGGCCTATGTCTAAAATCTTAAACCAGAAAATAAAGAAGATTAAAATCACGGAAGAGGGCTTACCGCTGACAAATCAACCGGCTGCGTATATGAACTGGCCTGGAAAAATCTAGAAATACAACCGTTTTGTTATAGACTAATTTCTACATACCTCTACATACAAAACAAATAAAAGTAATATATGATTAAATTTAAAATGGATTGGTAATATACCGGTACTGCGTGCTACATGCTTATATATAGGACCAAAATTAATAACCATATTTGAGAAAAGTAAGCCTATACTTTTAATAAAACGAATTATTTTCAATCTCTACTGGCACTTGGATTAGCCACCAAACCATTTGTGAGTTATAATATTCGCCGTGTATTTAGCCAATAATGTTCTGGGTTAGAGACCAGGTAGTGGGTTAAGTTTATGGTCTGTCTTTGACGTTTAATTCATTTTAATTATCCAATTTTTCTTTCTCAGAAAAGTGTCCTGCTAATCGTTGTGATAAAAACTGTGAGTTTGGTTATGTCACTAACGACTGTGGCTGCGAGCTGTGCATATGCTTACCCGGTAAGTTTGGATAATCCATAGTTCTTCTATTTTTGTATAATAATATTTATAACATGTTGAGAATAATAAGTATAGCAATATTATGGTGTATTTTTTATTAAACGAACTTTCTAACTTTTCTATGAGGCTTTAACACTATTTGGTGACGTTTACACTATATTTGATGACGTAATAGATAAACATGATTATTATGTCTTTTTATATCCAATCAGAGCCATGCGACCCTCCATCCACGTGTTTAATTGATCCTTGTGATGATAGTATTTTTACATGTGATCTGACTCCAGATGCTATCTGTGTGTAAGTAACAAATATTATCATCATAATCATCATCATTATCTTTATCATTATCATCATCGCCGTCGTCATCGTCGTTGTCGGTATCGTCATCATTGTCATCATCAGAATTAACATCATATTTTTTCTCCTATTCCCAATACGGTAATTGTCGATTTCATGCCATCGGCAATTTAACATTAACTTACCTCTTTTGCTTCAACATAATTAATATTTTTTCGTCCTATGTATGCTTATCTCTGTCAGGCAACGATAAAAGGGCACATATATAACATTTCACTTCCTTTTTACTCTTTTTCATTGTTAGGGTGATCACTGTAGGCAATTTTTACGCCTTTTCACTCTTTTATATTTAGAGAGTATATACCATTTTAACCTGTATTATAATTAAATGGTGTGCAATTTACAATTAATGTAAATTTCATTCATGAATTTTATTGATATAAAAATATCTTTCTAGCGCCGACAACTGTAATTGTACCCAGGAATTTTACACAGTAGATGGTGATCTGGCTGTTTGTGGTAAGATTCAATTTGGTTTTTTTAAATGAAACATTTATAGATTTGGAATAATAATAATAATAATAATAATAATAATAATAATAATAATAATAATAATAATAATTATTATTATTATTATTATTATTATTATTATTATTATTATATAGCGCCCAATCCGCCACAAAGACAGAGTATGCTGATGGCGCTTAAATCCCTATAAAGACTGCGTTGAAAGACGTTTATAAAAACAGTTCACGAAAAAAAAGTAGTTACAAATCTCGTATCACCTTATTTTTTGACCTATAACTAGCGCCCTCTCACTTAATCATCGAGCCACTCCCCTATTCCATCTTCTCCCTCCCCTTTCACCCCTCCCCCACATTTCAAGACTGGGCATTAGAGACTAAATGGAGCTCTATCTTAGTGGTTTAGAATTTAGATGCTTGCCTCCCAACCCCATCTCGACTTCAATTCCTGTCCTAGTAACAAGAATTTTATTTCTATTTCTCAAAACCAACAACTCTAAGCCTCTTATGTAAAACATCAATGCTTGTCCTGACTATTGACAATTGTTAATATGCCTAAAAATGAATTGAAGACATAAAATACAAATTGCTTAATTATTGAACTTATTATTATATAGCGCCCAATCTGCCACAAAGACAGAGTATGCTGACGGCGCTTAAATTACTATAAAGACTGCTTTGAAAGACGTTTATAAAAACAGTTCACGAAAAAAAAAGTAGTTAAAAATCTCGTATCACCTTATTTTGTGACCTATAACTAGCGCCCCCTCACTTAATCATCGAGCCACTCCCCTATTCCATCTTCTCCCCTCCCCTTTCACCCCTCCCCCACATTTCAAGACTGGGCATTAGAGACTAAATGGAGCTCTATCTTAGTGGTTTAGAATTTAGATGCTTGCCTCCCAACCCCATCTCGACTTCAATTCCTGTCCTAGTAACAAGAATTTTATTTCTATTTCTCAAAACCAACAACTCTAAGCCTCTTATGTAAAACATCAATGCTTGTCCTGACTATTGACAATTGTTAATATGCCTAAAAATGAATTGAAGATATAAAATACAAATTGCTTAATTATTGAACTAATGTATATCATATTCTTGCATAATGTGTAAAAAACTCCATTACTAAGCCTCTATGTAAAGCATCTACTGTATGTTTGTCTTGTGAAAAGGATTAAAATATTAGGAATTTTCAACTGTCTTTAGTTAATATGTCTAAATACTGAATTGAAATTTCGTAATTATTGAACCATATTAATTATATTTTCACAGAATGTCCACCCGTCTTTTGTGACGTAGCCTGTGAATTTGGGAATGTTCTTGATGAAGATGGCTGTCCCACTTGTGAATGTAGAGAAGGTAGGCCTATGTATTTGGAGTTCAGTAAATATGTTATGCTTACTAATTCATGATACCATTAGGTACATAAATAAAGGATACAAGAAAAACAAATAATATTATTAATTGTATTGTTTTCTTTATATCCCGTGAAAGGATTATGTAATAATGACTAATTGATTAACTAATTACATAATGAGTAAAATATTTTAAATTAGGCCTATATATCATGTCATGATTTCATAATAAAATATTCACCATAGAAACTATGATGTTAGAATTTTAGTCTATTTATTGTAAAACATTGATGTCCACCATGTAAATATGCATATAACATTTTTTTAAAATTTTACCAACCTGAGGGGCTCACAGTGTTAATAGTAATGATGATTATAGTGATGATGATGATGATGATGATTATGATAGAGATGTTGATAATTATGATGATGTTGGCAATTATTATATTTATGATGATAACGACGATGATGACGATTACGACGATGAAGATTAAGATGATGATTTTGATAACAATGATGATGATAACGACCTCAACGATACGTGACGATGATCATCATAATGAATTTGATGAGAATGACGATGTCAATGAATACGATTATAGAGGCATGTATGTTATTATCGACTTCTGTCATGTTGATATATAACAAAAATTTAAGTTACCTTTCAAGGTTGTGTATGATTATGAGGATGATTACCATAATGGAAATGATTATGACTGTGATGATGATGATGACGACGACGAGGATGATGATGATGATGGCGGGAAAGGATGATAATTATTCCTCATAAAGATAATAGTACACTTTAGTTTTCCATTCCCTTTCATTTTCGTTGCTTATAACTGCTGATGATTATACATAATGGAAATGATGATGACACTGATGATGATGACGACGACGACAAGGATGAGATGGCGGGAAAGGATGCTAATTATTCCTCATGATGATAGTACACTTTAGTTCTCCATTACATTTCATTTTCGTTGCTTATAACTGCTGCAGCCTACATTTATATCATATCTCTTATTTCAGTAAATTGTACGCTAAATTCCTGTGAGAAATATTGTCCGTTTGGTTACGTCACTGATAAAGATGGCTGCGAACTGTGTATATGTTTACCAGGTATTGATCCTCGTTTGACGTGTATTAACATAACTGTACCTATATTCTTAAACGTCTGTAACGAATTAACCATACCACTTTGCAAGCCTCTTTTTACGTTGTATGCCTGTTATAGAAAGATAACCAACCAACTTATTAATAAATAATCCTAGCTTTGTAACATTTTTGTATTGAGCAATATTCCTTTTTAGTATTCAAGCTCCGTTCTAGTGCACATCCATTTAAACAAAAATCAGCCAATTCATGATCTCAGAAAAAAAATTATTCTGAAAATAGTAGTCTGTAATAATATTACTATGAAAGATGTTGCGCACATTCTAATAATGTAGAGTTACTTACTTTCTACGTTGTGTCTGACCGTAACAATTTGTGCCAGTGTAAAATATGCCTTATTTTTATGTTTGGATCAATAAAATGTACAGTAAGAACCTTTTGACTATGAGTTCTATGATAGTGTTTTAAGTTTGAATGATTGTGATGTTTTATTTTTATTACGTAAACGAAAAATAAGAACTACGAGTTCTAACTTCGATGATTTTTTTCAAACGTACTGCAGTACATTTCCATGTCAGGTAGGGCGAAATTACACCTATGCGTAATAGATATGCATACCTAATAAAGTATTATATATCCTTATTCAGAGCCATGTGACCCTCCACCTCCGTGTTTTGTTAATCCCTGTGATAAGCGTATCTTCACGTGTGATCTGACTCCAGATGCTATTTGTGTGTAAGTATTTTATTAGAAAGATCATCATCTACTCTAGTTTCGGTCACTTTAAATATTTGTCTATATC
>NW_022712725.1:1832398-1840908 GCF_011630105.1 Anneissia japonica
GACGTTTTTGTTACTAACTATAAAACTTTATTTTATGTAGTGGAATTCACAAAAAAGTGAGAAATATTTTTACAAATTAATTTTTTTCCGCTAAATTTTAAAGTAACTGGTTCGATTTTCAAAGCAACTGTTAAAAATACAGTTTATTACTATCTTCTTATCTTTTAAAATAATTATCTTTATAGCGCCAACTATTGTCACTGTACCCAGGAATTTTACACAAGAGATGGTGATCTGGCAGTTTGTGGTAAGTTTCAATCCGA
The DNA here is from genome assembly GCF_011630105.1 of Anneissia japonica. Lineage (NCBI taxonomy): Eukaryota > Metazoa > Echinodermata > Crinoidea > Comatulida > Comatulidae > Anneissia > Anneissia japonica. Next base: position 1,832,662 of record NW_022712725.1, read on the forward strand.
TGCAATTTTTAGGAGGTAAATCTGTATACATTGTTTTAATATCAATTACGTAAAACAGCTATCAATATCAATTATGAAACAGCTCCTGTGATTGGACGACCATGCGCACCAGGTACAACAGGATGTGCAAATGACGGAACGTGCGTGCCAGAACCAGACGATAGTGGGTTTACTTGTCAGTGTACTGAACATTATTATGGAAAATTTTGTGAAAATGGTATGTACATATACATATACAAATATAAATATATATATTGAAACCCCTAAATTGTAGAAATTTTCGGGGGCTTCGTAACCTTTAAATCGAAGCTCGACCACGCCCACTTTACACTTTACTTTCGTCGGGGAAATCTGACACCTCGTCGGGGGCACCGCCCCCCCCCCGGTCGGGGACCTCGGCCCCCGACCCCGTCGGGAAAATCCTGGCGCCACCCCTGGCATTCAATGCCATTCTAAAGATGGAAACAACTCTGGTTTGATGTTAAGTTTATTGCTCAAAACATGTCAAAATATTAATTTGAATGATTTTTTCTCTTATTTTCTTATTAATAATTGTTATATGTAATCACATCTAATCATTATATATATTACTCCTTTTTATTAATTATATTGTATACTGTATCAATCTTCATATACCAATTTAAAAATCGTACTTTAAGTAAAATAATTATATTTTATCTATGTATAATCAAATTCAATTATTATGTATTTAAACATAGCATAAATTCATTTAAATATTATAAAAATTCCAAACATATTTCTTCTTGTTATTTATAATTATGTTATTGTAATTTGATGTTGCAGATTGTCCACCAGTTTGCGAAATACTGTGCCAATTTGGGAATGTTCTCGATGATAATGGCTGTCGCACCTGTGAATGTAGACGGGGTAAGAGCAAAAGCCATCACTTATTTTTAGTTTGTAAATGTATGTTAAAGATGTTAAAGATATATATATGTATATTATATATTATATACATATAGGCCTATATATAATATATATACTATTATTGTAGATGTATGTTAAAAAAAATATTGAATTCCTTGTAGCATCAAATAATATGTTATAAACATGTTATAATAAAAATGTCAGTTTTCGATGATTTACATTTTAAACTTTTCTAGGAATGGGAAAATTCACATTTAAATGTCAATGAAAATAATTTATAGGCCTACATCTAATTTTATTGAATACTAACTTAACAAATATAGAAAGTAACTTTCAAATATTATTAAATTTTTGTCACCCTATTGTACATATACATATTTTAGGCTTATATGTGTTCAACTTTATATAATATTATTTCATTTTATATCAAATAAGTAAATATGCCATAAACATTAAATTAGAGGATGAACAGTTTTTATTAAGAATCAATACAAAACGTGAATGTGCTTTCTCTTTTGATATTAGATTATTGCATAATCCGAGTAGTACTACTTTTTATTTTTGTTAATGAATACATTGTTTTAAGAAGTGTCAACAGTTTCCCCAGTGGCTCAGTCGGTTAGCGCGCCGTACTTATAAACAGTACTTGGCTTCGTCCTTGTTGGTTAGGTAATGCGGAGGTCGAGAGTTCGATCCTCTCCTGGGGAACTAATATTTTTATATATTTTATTGTTATGTACTCTTGTTTTAATTACTACCTTTGAACGTTTATTCCGATTTTATGATTGTTAGGCTTAGCATCATAATGATAACTTTACTGTGTGTGAATGCTTTACATAGAGATATTAATATTAATTTCTCATTCTCAGAGCCTTGCCCAATGTTCAAGTGTAAGCCATGCCTATTCGGTTACGAAACAGATTCAAATGGTTGCCAGACATGTCAATGTAAACCGAATCCAAGTAAGCTATATAATATATATACTGTCTCTTATACACATCTAGATGTGTATAAGAGACAGACGATAAAGCATAATGATAAGTCCACGTGTGTTTCGTCGAAATACAACTTAAAAGTAAAGACAATAAGTTTGACTTGGTAGACTTGAAACACTAAATTTATTATTCACATAAATATAATATATATTAATCGCCGCTTTATGTTCTACTTGGCTTTAATCATAGCTCTATGTTTAGACTTTCAGTTATCATCAGCTATCACTGAACTTTCTCCGAATGTCCATTCATTTCAATAAGTTTTAGTGTTTCTAAGGTCAATATTTTACGTATCTGAGTTTGTATTACCTTACGCAGTATTATATTCTATATGTTTCGAAACACACGTGGACACATCTTCTTCATAGTTGGACTATGGGCCTATAATATCATGATATACTGTAATCAAAGAATAAATATTAATATTAATACAAATTAATATTGATGAAAAATAATAATAATTATTATAGTAAGAATAATAATGAAAAAGCAATAACTATATTAATAGTACAAATAATGATGATAATAAAAGTGAAAAAATTACCTTTCAGTTCGTTGCCCTGGATCAAATGTTGCTGGAGATAATTGTGATTACCCGTGTGATGGGACGACTTGTCTTTTGGACCCGTCTGCCATATGTATGTAAGTACGACAGTGGATTTACAGTGCGAAAATTACAAGTAGAAGCTAGCGAGAGTGACATGCAGCGGCGTTAAAGTAATATGGTCTATAGGTGGATTTTATAATTATATTAACAAAAACATTCAACATTAGGCATCGGTCAGTGTCACGTGATGATTTTGTATATCTTAGTAAGTGCTGTACTTTTTATTAAAGCTTTAAATTCCAATTTCAGACCCAACTACTGCGGTGGATGTCACTACGAGTATTACTATGAAAATGCCACTTTGGTGGACTGCAAAGCCGGTAAATATGGCTAATTTAAATTCAATTGGCTTTTTTTTAATATGACCTATTTCAAATTGATACTTTTAAAAATAAACCATGATTTATCAACTGTAGATTTTGTCGGTAATGCTTTATGAAAATACACTGTAGGCCTAAGAACCAATCTGTTGTTCGAAACCAGGACTTTCTGCTGTTTATGCAGAAGCCTTAACCAATTGGCTCACTAAGGTTTTCGGAAATTGATGTTGTATGCAACGAACACATGTGAAACGTAGACCAAAGCAGATCAATGTGATACGCCCTACTGTATATGAAATGATACACGTAAATAATACACGTAAACCTCCTTGTGGTAATGCTGTATGAATATATTCATACGTAATACGAAACGATAGAAACAGTACTTTAAACATGTTTTATGGTTAAATTCAGAATTATTAAAAAAACAATAATATATGTTTATACCGTATTTATTCTATATAAAAAATATTGTTCTTAAGGTCATCCTTGCTACGATGGTTCACATAGGTGTGCCGCTGGATCAACCTGTCGACCTTCAAATCCTGACCCATCTGATCCATCATACACGTGTGACTGTCCACCAACCCTTACAGGAACGTATTGTGAACAAGGTATGTATTATTTCGAAACAGAAAGGTCTCCTTTGAAGATACTTACGAGTATGGGAAGCCAACAGGTCAACTATCAAACTCGAGTTCAAAAATAGTCGATTTTCAGCACACACAATTTTCAGTCAAGTCGGTTTTTAAGGATACTTAGTTCAATCACACTCGTTTCAGAGTAAAAAATACAATTAACGAATAATAATTATTATTATGTTATTTATTACTTCATTAACACTATTTTTAATTATATTTTTTTTAAAGTCACACGTCCAAGACACTTAATAGTGTGCACTCAGGCGTAATGTTTAGGCCTCTGTTGGAATGCGAATCATTTGGAACGAAATGCAATAGGCCTAGGCCTAGTATTATGCACAACTAGGAATACTTAATCCAGGGAGATTGTGTAGTTTACGGTTGATTCTGTATTATCGACGAAGAAAACACAAGCGCATTGGTGTTTTTAAGCTTAGTTTTAAATATGATGTAGGTGTTCTCTCCATGGCGAAACGCATACTTGCTCAAACTGATCATCCACTCTAACAATGAGTACAAATTTCTCCCACCCAATATCCGTATCCGTTCTTCATCTAGTCGTACTAAACGTTATAACAAATCATTTGTCCCATTATCTAAATCTATAGCTATTAACAACAAATATGTTAAGAGAAAACCCATGGTGAGAAAACCTGGATCACATGAAATCTTATTATTAATTAAATGTACTTATTTAACTTTTATAATTGAGCCTCTATGTGTCTAAACAAAGATTTCTGATGTATTTTTTATGTATTGGCAATAAAGATTAGATGAATTATACGCGTTATACAAGTCTAACAATCAAAATTGTTTCGTGAAACCATTAGCAAACTAAATCAATATTATGTGTCTGCACAAAAAAATTACCATGCTGACATTTATTAAGACATGCACCTATACAGCGTTTTCTGTTGTAGTTTTTAAAAGTGATGTTTTTATTGCTGCAAGAGCGCTACATTATTATTAGCCTATTTCAATTATCAGTATTAATATTATTATTATTATTAATATTATTATTATTATAATTATTATTATTATTATTATTATTATTATTATTATCATTATTTTATAATTCTGATCTCAACCCATGCTTACCTTTATTTTGTTCAACAAAATCAACAGTTAATAAATTTATTTTTGGATAGGGAAATAAAAATATAAGACATAGGCTATTCATTTATATAAAAAATACATTCATTAAAAATATTCTTACACCCAAAAGCAGATTCACTTTTATCATATTATTATTATTTTATTTTATCAGATGTAAGTTCAACTGATATCTGTGCAGGAGACACAGTCTCTAGCTCATGTGCAAGTGCCTGCGGTATCCCGACCTGTGAGGCTTTAAGAAAAGACGAGATTACCATATGTACTTTGCAGTGCGTCTTCGGATGTGTTTGTCCAAATGGAGGACGCCTCGATAAGGGTAACGCATGTGTTGAACCAGAGGACTGCGGATGCATACACAACGGCGTTTACTACTCAGTAAGTATATATACTGTCTCTTATACACATCTAGATGTGTATAAGAGACAGGTGTATGTGTGTGTGTGTGTGTATGTGTGTGTATATTTATTTATTGTTCAGTCAGTATATACAAAACTGCTGTTTGGTGCAATCAGAATAGGTACAAACGAAACAAACTGTATAAATTTTATTTAAATGAGTATATACATGGAGAAATAATCTTCCATGGTATACCGATACAATTAGGCGATGAATTTATAAAGGAACATTTCATTTATTTTACAAAACAATGAATCACGACAATCAATCATTTTTCAATGTTAATTCAACGTGACAAAAATCCAGCCCATGTCCATTATATACATTAAATAAAAGCTTTTTAAGCTTGAAGTTTAAAATGTACAATAGGCCTATACAGATAGGTAGAGTGCACCAAATGTTGCTAGGCATCGTTTATACACAACCGTCTAAAACATTAAAGATTGTTTTCCCTACTTAAAAATTTCTTTTCGTTTCGTTAGGTTAATTAATTAATTATATTCCTTCTGATATCTTAGTTAAGACCACGGCGACCAACTCGCTTAAATCATTCTGAATCCTTTGTTGTTCCATTTGGACGCACTCTGTCTTTTAAATCATCATTTTATTTGTCCGTTATTTTACTCTAGAATAGTCTACCACAATTAGTGGTAGGCTCGAAAACTGTATTAACGTTTAAACAAAATTTAATTGAATACTTTAAAAATCAATCTCCTTGAATTTTTCTTTTTTATTTAATGTATGTCTTTTGATAAGTTTAGTTAAGATGGGTGGGGGAGGCTAATTATTAGCCACTATTCATGACGACTGTGTGGCTATCTGACACCCCTCCCACCCAAGATTGTTTTACCGAACTTTTATAAATAAATATAAAAATAAATGTTCTTATATTGTACAATACTCTATTATCTCTATTTAAAATAATATTTCCATAAACTCATTGTTGTTTTTTTTTCGAAACTTACTTTTATTCCAGGTAAATGAATCCTACGAAGACGAGAATCAAATTTGCCGCTGTGATAACGAATTGGATAGTACGCCAACCATGACATGCAGAACGAAAAGCGCTGGATACATATAGAATTTATTGAAGACATCTGTGCACTGTCATTCCCTTTAGGTTGTTATAATTTTTAGTTACATAAATAATGTTCTTATCATTATGTTAATTAGTTTGTAGCGTATATTTATCCATATGTAAATATCACCGCATTGCGAAAAGGGTTATTGTATTTCATGCAATATTATGACTCCATTAACGGTTGAAATTAGGTTGGTGTTGTTACAGTGAGTTAGGCCTTCCGTATAACATTTGCTTTTAGGGGTAAAATGGAAGATTCGTTCTTGTTCCCCAATAATATTGAATCTGCTATTGATAAGGAATTCTTGTTTAGCTAAATAAACAATTATATATTCAATTCAATAATTACAGTCTTTCAGGACAAATAATTAAGTTCTAATATTTTTGTACGATGGTTTTACTCACAACTAAACAAACATGCACAAAATTCACTTTTAGCTTTGGTAAACAGATAATACTAATAAAAATAATAATAATAATAATAATAATACTAATAATAATAATAATAATAATAATAATAATAATAATAATAATAATAATAGGTTATCAGTCTAAGCTATAGCCACTAATTTCAGATTTAAAGTGTTTGATCTTATATGGCCTTGTCAATCTATTTTATGATAAGGGTAAATACATTTCATGTAGATAAGACAATGTAGGTTATTATATTCATAGACCTTATTAATAGGTCCATGGTTGAGGCCTGTTTACACTTCAACGATAACGATAACGATAAAAATGCTAAAAAGCGATTGATCATATAGAAAACAAAAGAAATAAGAGAAGTTTTTACACTAGGACGATTCTATAACGATTTATCGTGTATGCAATAACAAATTATTTTAACAAATCAGATCAGATGACGTCATAATCATAGACAAACGATAAAATCGTTGCTACTACGACGATTTTAATATTTTCCATGATTATGACGTCATCTGATTTGATTTGTCAAAATACGTTGTTATCGCATAACTGATAAATCGTTATCGAATCGTTCTAGTGTAAAAATTTCTCTTATTTCTTTTATTTTCTATATGAACTATTGCTTTTTAGCTTTTTATCGTTATTGTTATCGTTGAAGTATAAACAGGCCTTAAAACACAATTCAAAAAAATCAACTTAAGTTCGTTTCCTTTTGAATGTCGATCAAACCTCCATTCCGAAACGTATACTAATTAACATCATACGTCACATTGCATTTCATTTCGACTATTAAAGTTATACGAATTAACTAATAATAGCAGTCATTTTCATACTATTATGTTGTTTGTGTTTTAGATATTCGGATCGCTTAGTAATTTAGGAATATGAATTTTGGACGATGTGTACACTTTTCCAATAGGCCTATATTTTGTGCATAGTTGTACTATTAATCCTTCAATCAAACATTCCTTTTATGAGTTGTATGAAAAATGTGTCTGGCGGGCGGTGCATGTCATCCGACTTTTACAGATATAGTACAATATTTGTTTACTAACAATGTTTTTTTTTTTTACTTCTGTTAACCTCGATTCATTTCGTGTGTAATGGACTTGCTGTCCAACCGAACAGCGACCCGGCGCGCTTAAACTACCGGCAGCTGAAGATAACAAAATCTTATCATATAACCCAATAGGTATAATCCTAGTTCAGTTAACGGTTAAATAAATACAACAGCGAACCGATTTAGAATATAGTTCCTAAATTAGGCCTTTTTATCAGATAGTAAGTGATATCCTGGTGAAAGCCTAACCTTCAGTATTCTGAATGACAGAGAGCCCAAGTGCCACGTCACCTCCCTATTCTATATGAACGTCCCAAAAACATTTGAATTATGGAAGTAGCAGACCGGTAACCAGAATTACAAGGGAGACTGTGCCCGAACGTAAATGTTAATGGGTGAAGTTTTTTTTATATTTTTTATTTATACAAGGGCTCTAAACGATCTTTGCTCCTAAATCTTCCTATTCATTTGTTTGAAGCTCGTAGTATATTTTACAGATGGAGGGCCCAGACTACCTCAGCCCACCATAGTTGGAGCCGCTGAGTACGGGAATTTATGTTCTATATGGCACTCTTAAAAACGAAAGTACCTAAAGTAAACTTTGATTTCAATTCATTTTTTTTTTCAAATTCTAACTTTTACTCGGTCACCATCATTGTCATTATATTCTAACATGATGCAATAAAGAGGATTGAGTGGATCCGGTGATACGTCCAT
>NW_022712725.1:1840991-1925789 GCF_011630105.1 Anneissia japonica
ACACCGAATTGTCACTAAACTTTAGGTGCCACATCCTTGATATTATGACCTATGCTTGGACAAAGTTTGAAGATGATCCAACAAGCATGGAAAGTGACCAAAGTACCGGGTAGAAAAACCCAGTGCAAAAAGATGGGGAAAAAGATATGGAAGGAACCAAAAATCATATTAAAAAAAAAACAATGGCTTTTCCAGCTACTGCTAGGCAAAGCCAATAACAAATAGTATTTATTATCAAAAGAATAGTGATGATGAGAATGAGTTTTGAAAATAATATGACCCAATAAGTAAATTAGTTTAAAAAAATGTTAAGGTGTTCCTAGTGGCTCAGTCGGTTAGCGCGCCGTACTTACAAACAGTACTTGGATCCGTCTTTAGGTAATGCTACTACTAGGAAAAGCCAATAATAAATAGTATTTATTATAAAAAGAATAGTGATGATGAGAATGATTTTTGAAAATAATATGACCTAATAAGTAAATTAGTTATAAAAAGTTTTAAGGTGTTCCTAGCGGCTCAGTCGGTTATCGCGCCGTACTTATAAACAGTACTTGAATCCGTCTTTACTGGTTAGGTAATGCGGAGGTCGAGAGTTGGATCCTCTTCTCTTCTGGCGAATTACTTTTTTTGTTCAGAAATTTGTTGTGGTTTGATTTTATATTGAGTAAAAATTGCTTTTTCATGACCTACTCTCAATACAGCGATGATGTCTTTTTCTTTGTGCCAGAAAATAATTTAGTGTCTCTTAATGTCTTATGAAACTGAATGGTCCGTCACAATTGAGAGGGACTCGCGAAAAAAACACCTTTCTGAACAAAATCGTTCATTTCTTCTTCATTGTTTTGGATCGGAGCTTTAGGTACCTTGGTTAGTACCAGGATATATTAATAGAAAATGAAAAATCTGCTTCTAACCAAATAAGACAAAAATAACATAGGATGAACTCCACATCGAGATATTTTGATCTTTTGCCTATCAGTATGCAATGATGTTTCGATAACCTGTTTTAGTGCAACCATATTATGGATACGAGACTATTACTATTAGTAAGTTAATAATATCACATAACTTATATATAGGGCTGCGTTATCTGTCCCTTTTGTCCATCCCAATACCATATCCGTATCAATAGTAGTTGACCTCATAAGCCTATTTACATAGTACCTACAAAGACAACTTTATTAATAATTAATCTCGTTGTCTATTTTGGTTACTTTTATCTACACCTCGGTATATTTTTAGTAACTAAATTTATTTTTAAACCCGCAATAGTTAATCTGATGCTCCGCCTTCAAACGCGCATCATATGATTGGTCTCGATAATAGCATATAAATACGTAAATGTTAATAGGTGAAGTTTTTTAAATTTTTTTATTTATACATGGGCTCTAAACGATCTTTGCTCCTAATTCTTCCTATTCATTTGTTTGAAGCTCGTAGTATATTTTACAGATGGAGGGCCCAGACTACCTCAGCCCACCATGGTTGGAGCCGCTGAGTACGGGAATTTATGTTCTATATGGCACTCTTAAAAACGAAAGTACCCTAAAGTCAACTTTGATTTCAATTCATTTTTTTTTTTCAAATCACTATTACTCAGTAAAAATTGACATTAGATTTACACCATGATTAAAGGAAAGACACAAAAGTTAAACCCAAGACTTGGTATATAAAAGGACACGCAGGGGTAAACAATTACAATTACGACACGGAAAAAGGTAGGCATAAAGAAAAAGAGACGACAAGCAACAATCGAAATGAAGCAGTATGATCGACATTCTAACTTTCACTCGGTCACCATCATTGTCATTATATTCTAACATGATGCAGTAAAGAGGATTGAGTAGATCCGGTGATACGTCCATGCAGACAACGAGGTCTGGCGCAGTGGGGATATTCATCGTTGACGTCCCTCATACACATATAGACCTAATATTAACAAAATCTTCATTCGATAAGAATTTTCAAAACATAATAAATCGTATTTCTCTAGGTAGTGTGTGATGTTACGATTATGATCCATATTTACAGAGAAGATAGCAATAAACCAGAAGAGCACACGTGACGATCACAACGAGGTCTTGCGCAGTGCAAGTGCATCGGTGACGCCCCTCATACATAATAATATAAATTAAATCGTCATTCGTATGATAACAATTTTCAAAACATAATAAATCGCATTTCCCTAGTTAGTGTGTGATGTTACGATTATGATCCATATTTACAGAGAAGAAGCAATAACCCAAAAGAACGCACGTGACGACCACCAGACCACCAACTGATGTACTGGTGCGCGAACATTAATCATGAAACAAAGCTTAAATGCTTCATCATTATATGTTTTTTTATTCCAACCATTATAAATAGTGCTAACAACATAGTGACAAATATTGAATAAATATTTGTGACACCCCCTCTGTTGATCATCAAACATTTATTTATTTATGTCTGACAGAACATAGGGCTTTTCCTCATTGCCATAATGAGAAGTGATGTTGAAATTTAAAAAGTAAAAACTAATTAAAAAAAATGTAACGTAAAACACGAAAAATAATTGACCCCGTTTCGAAATATCTAGTGGGGTGTTTCCTATAGATCCTTTTTAAAATGGTCCTTACATTCACACCCACACCGAATTGTCACTAAACTTTAGGTGCCACATCCTTGATATTATGACCTATGCTTGGACAAAGTTTGAAGATGATCCAACAAGCATGGAAAGTGACCAAAGTACCGGGTAGAAAAACCCAGTGCAAAAAGATGGGGAAAAGGTATGGAAGGAACCAAAATCATATAAAAAAAACAATGGCTTTTCCAGCTACTGCTAGGCAAAGCCAATAATAAATAGTATTCATTATCAAAAGAATAGTGATGATGAGAATGAGTTTTGAAAATAATATGACCCAATAAGTAAATTAGTTAAAAAAAATGTTAAGGTGTTCCAAGTGGCTCAGTCGGTTAGCGCGCCGTACTTACAAACAGTACTTGGATCCGTCTTTAGGTAATGCTACTACTAGGAAAAGCCAATAATAAATAGTATTTATTATAAAAAGAATAGTGATGATGAGAATGATTTTTGAAAATAATATGACCTAATAAGTAAATTAGTTATAAAAAGTTTTTCAGGTGTTCCTAGCGGCTCAGTCGGTTATCGCGCCGTACTTATAAACAGTACTTGGATCCGTCTTTACTGGTTAGGTAATGCGGAGGTCGAGAGTTGGATCCTCTTCTGGCGAATTAATTTTTTTGTTCAGAAATTTGTTGTGGTTTGATTTTGTATTGAGTAAAAATTGCTTTTTCATGACCTACTCTCAATACAGCGATGATGTCTTTTTCTTTGTGCCAGAAAATAATTTAGTGTCTCTTAATGTCTTATGAAACTGAATGGTCCGTCACAATTGAGAGGGACTCGCGAAAAAAACACCTTTCTGAACAAAATCGTTCATTTCTTCTTTATTGTTTTGGATCGGAGCTTTAGGTACCTTGGTTAGTACCAGGATATATTAATAGAAAATGAAAAATCTGCTTCTAACAAAATAAGACAAAAATAACATAGGATGAACTCCACATCGAGATATTTTGATCTTTTGCCTATCAGTATGCAATGATGTTTCGATAACCTGTTTTAGTGTAACCATATTATGGATACGAGACTATTACTATTAGTAAGTTAATAATATCACATAAATTATATATAGGGCTGCGTTATCTGTCCCTTCTGTCCATCCCAATACCATATCCGTATCAATAGCAGTTGACCTCATAAGCCTATTTACATAGTACCTACAAAGACAACTTTATTAATAATTAATCTCGTTGTCTATTTTGGTTACTTTTATCTAAACCTAGGTATATTTTTAGTAACTAAATTTATTTTTAAACCCGCAATAGTTAATCTGATGCTCCGCCTTCAAACGTGCATCATATGATTGGTCTCGATAATAGCATATAAATACGCCTACACTGAAACTTCGGAAATTTCCTTTCACAGTTGGTTGAAGCACAGGTGATAACATCTATCTAAGTGTTGAATACAGCTTCAAGAAAATATAGAGTGGACCCTTCAACAATATGCTGAGACCAGCAAAACATAGAAGTCTACTACCAATTAGGAAACGTATATTGTAAGTAGGCCTACAGTAGCGCGGGTGTAGCTTAGATGTTAAGATGCTTCCTTCCATTAATCTCAGGGTCCTGGGTTCAATTCCTGTCGAAGTAGGCATTTTTCGCAAGATCAAAAACAACTTCACCCCTGAGTCTCATGAAAATATAAGGAGACTTAATTTATGTAAAAAAATCATACGTATGTACTTTATTTGTCTTGTGTTAGAAAGCAGTGTCTGAGAGTGCACTGGTTGGGTTTCACTCTCGTAATGATGATCACGAGAAAAAAAGCCAATGTTATTGTATAAATATTTAGATGTTTGTACTAACGGAGCATATATATTATATGACACCATCGAGTACATATTTTAACTATGAACTCTGAAAAAAATTGTCTTATGGTGCTTCGGGAGTGGGTTGGAATATCTTAATCGTTAGAACAATAACATTATTGCGTGTCATAGGTTTTGAACCCAGAATCTGAAATTTGAAGATATCTTAACCACCAAAATATTGGTTGGGCCACTTAAAATTCACTACAAATAAATAGTTAATTTATTTATCAACGTAGGCTACATTTATCCTATCCATGATTGTAGGCCAACATATCCTGGTATACAATGTATGTTTCATGTTGTGTTAGTGAAAGCAATGTAAAATGCATATTTAATTAGGCCATATATACATATTTTTTAAAATAAATTTACTAAGACTTATTGTCTTATAGATGTTTAAGCTGTTCGCTTATAGATTTTTTATCTGTTCTATTTGTGATCTTTTTTTAATAGTCGTATGAAATGTTTACATATGATATTGAACGAAATTTATCTATATATCAATCTACCATCATTATACGGCAGTATTTTTAATAGGCCTAGTAGAGTGTCGCATTCAATGTTAAACAAAAGTGAAAGCAATTCTGGTCCCGGGTTTGACCTCAACAGTTCAACATAAAATGTTGTACTTAAAGGCATAATTTGTCGATCGATATTTTGTATTAATTTTTTGTTTAGGACTCCTATTCGTAACTTTCTATGGCCATCATCCTTGTTGGATCTGGTAGGGTCCATACTGACAGTTGCTTTCATCACTGTAACGAAACTGTCAATCTTTGAGAGTTGTCGAATGCTACTCTGGGGCATTGGCGATTATATTTATATACAAGGTACGTTACAAAAAATGATATGAAAATGAAACATTCATTTTCAGTGAATAATGCATTGTTTATTATGTAGTAGATATGTAAACGTCAACACAATGCATGGCCTCAAAGGCACAATTCAAAAGATTAGAAAAATAGTTCGTCAGGTTTTGAATTTTTGGCCACGCCCTTTTAAGACTGAGTTCCATATTTCTCAAATTCTGGACACGCCTCTGTTAAAGATATAAGTCTGTGTTCAACCCTTTAAACAGTATAATCCAGTATTTAAATTGCTTGTACATTGTACAGTTCAGAAAAAAAACAAAACAAAGTAGGCCTTTATCTTTTAGTGTTGAGTATATGTGCAGTTTAATGGTATTAATGTTTTTGATTATTATAGTTATGAAGAATTGCGATCGAATTAATAATGAAAATGATAATTATTATATTTATTTATTATAAGATGACCGAACAAACATCGAAAATCAGCTAAAGCTGTCGGTTGTATTGGGAACTTTGATCTTCGCCGGCCTCGTTTACATCCGAAAGGTGCTTCTTAGAATATTACTGGCTTACAGGGGATGGCTATGTAAGTAGGCTTGCGGGGTTACTCTGGTATACTATTATTATTGATAAAATTTTCATCAGCATTTATCGTTATCGACATTATCCTATGACCACCACCACCACCACCACTACGTCGTCGTTGTCGTCGTCACCGTATTCATTACAAATTCGTTTTCATCTTTTTTATTCTTATTGTTAGACGAGCCACCAAAGAATACCTCAAAATGGACCATTGCCTGGATGTTGTCCATTCGAGTTTTAGGAGGTTGGAAGCCGTCCACATATTCTTGCCAATCGAGCCTTCCGCGCATGCACGTACCACTCTTGAGTTCTACAATTAGGAAGTTTATGAAGTCAGTGAAACCAGTCTTAAGCAAAGATGAATACGAGCAAATAAAAAAAGAAGGAAAGGTAAAACGTTATGTTGTTGATTATTTTCCTCACTAGGTGGCGCTATTCTTCCTTAGTTCATCCATTTCTCTGATCTCTCCTGAGTACTTTGCGTAACCTTACTTCAAATTGTTCACTCATGGCCGTTCGGGTTGTTCACGACAAAGCTCTTCCTTTAATTATTAAACGTTAAAACATTTGAAATAAAACAAAACGATCATGCTCTTTCATATGAATAACTATCGTTCTACATAATGTCCGATCAGTGTCTTTAAAAAAAAATCGATTCAATAAAAATGTTCATTTTTATTTATATAGGCCTCCAGGAATGCAATTAACAAAAATGTGTTTACTTATTGTTAAAGGAATTTACAAAATCCCAAGGAACGAGCTTACAATTCATGTTGAATTTAAAGGCGTGGTGGTCACCCAGCTACGTATCCGATTGGTGGTAAGTAAAAACACCCTTAGCCAATCAACAATGCAATGATAATTTGTAGGCAATTATCGGTCGAAAAATACACACATGTTTTCATACTATGATAATGGCCTTTATAATGCTTTAGTTCAAACTTTTTGACTATAATCTAAGTACAAATTAATGTAAAATTTCTCATATCATTCTTTTACAGGGAAAAATACGCATATTTGGCTTCGCGTTCACCTCTTCCAATCAATAGCAACTTTTATGGTCTTGATAATTTCTCTGTCCATGCGACTGGAATCCAAACAGCAAGGTAAGATATTACCGACGTAACCTAAAGAACGAAACTAGTTGACTATAGATAGGATAGCAGTATTTGATTTGAAACACACTGAAGTCTGAAAACGTATTTTCATAATGTCATTCAGGCTGGTAAATTTGGCGGCACACCGGGCACAATCCCCTGTGGTACTTCTATTTTCCAAAGAATGCACTGTGTTCCTTAGAGTGCACCTTAGTCATATAGGAAAAACGGCTTCAAAGTGTCATCCGAAAAACGATGGGCTATTGAAACCTGTATTTCAAGCCGCCAACTGAAACACAAGGGGAGCATGCGTTTGGATAACCATTCTGCAGTACCGGAACCCTGGTAAATTTGGATGGATTGATGGATTTAAGTTCGGTGTAAACACCAAGGATCATCCCACAAAAGTCTGAAGAAGACTTATTTCCAGTTTGGTCCTTCTGGTGGTGATTGGGCAGTACACCGAGAGACAATCCCCTACTCTTTTCCGAAACCTGCACACGGGCCATAATGCACATGGGACCAAAGGCTTAAACGTCTCATTCGAAAAACGGTGCGCTATCGAAACTTGCATTTCAGCCCTCCAGCTTAAACACAAATAGAACAGCGATGGCAATAGAACCGGAGACCTAGAGATCTCTACGGTTCAGCGCACACATAGTATCCGACTGAGCTAAGCTGCTCATGTCAACTTACACTAGCTAGTGTGATTACCTTTGTCAGTCAAATAACGTTCTCATCTTTATCGTTTTCTTCCTAGCACTTTTAGAACCACTGTAAATGGACTTTAATTTGCTGTGTATTAATTGATTGATTGCTACCTTTTTAGGGCCGGTGCGATAGTACATTTTTATTTGCTCTTCATGCTGATGTTGGAGAATGGTCAGATACCTGCAACCATGATTCAAAACGCAATTCCATTGTGTATGAATCAATACAAACGCTGCTTCAGTTCAGCTAGGTCAGTCTGATTTTTCTTATCTATTTTAATATTGTCCGAATGTATATTGATACACTTAAACATTTTCAATGATATCTGTAATGAGTAATTATGGTGGTAATGACGATGACGATAATGATGATTTGATGAGGGTGATGATAGTGATAATGATAATAAACCACATGCAAATGACAATAGCCATAATGATCATTATTATCACTTTAATCCATACAAACCACTATCTGCAGTATACTTGGAGCCCATGCAGTTGATCTATTCAAAGGCGCGAACAATTTTTACGCAATCATTACGCCGCAATTTTCTGCAATATAAACGAAATAATTTTCTTTATGCTATAGAGTTCCAGGTGAAGAAATTGATGAAATTATTCATGTAGATATATCTGAATCTAAGGTAAGTCTATGAATATATTTCCTTCTTTTGACTCGGAGTTTCCTTAAATTTTGCTCCATAATAGCTGAATATCCATAGCCCGATACAAAAACAACGTTGTCCAATACATAAATTCAGAATTACAACATTTTATATTACCATCTATTGTATTGAAATCAACAACACGTTTTTATCTAAATCGCTAGCTACCTTCTGACGAATGACATTACGGCTGCTTTAATTTTATTTGATAGTATGTTTTAACTTTCACTAGCAAATACAAAATCCTTTATCAAATGACATTCCTTGGTCTACAACGAATACATTTCAAATCGCATTTGTCTTTCCTTTTTATAGTTTTTCGTGGTAAATAGGAAAGGCGTGATGTATAAGGTTGACATGTTTGATAGTAACGGAGAGCTGCTCTCGCCCAAGTCTATACAGGACCAATTGGAGTGGATAATTGATGACGCAGAGCGCCACCAATGTAAGACCCGAATGTTGGTTTACCGTATCAGATTTTAATCAGTATGAATCAAAGATCATTCGATTAATCAGTCAGTGATTGGTCGGTCTGTCATCAGTCAGTCGGTGGTCAGTTGGGTGGTGTGACTGGTTGGTAGATAGATGGGTTGTATGTATGACTGACTGGCTGACTGATTGACTAATTGATATAGATTAATGGCAAAATTTTAGATCAACCAAAATTTAAATAGTTGAATAAATTACTCAATTGTTGATTTTCCACAAAAAAAAAGATGCTGCGACATCAATGGCTTCACTCACGGGACTGCAACGTTCTGATTGGGCACAAGTACGCAAGCAATATCTAGCAACCGGGGCAAATGAAGAAATCCTTCGTACAGTAGAAAATGCGGCGATATATGTAAGTTATACTTAATTTTTTCTCTCTTTTAAGAAACAATCAAATTTAATTAAATAAAGTTAAACCTATTCAGAATTTCAAAAATTAAGACTTTTTTTAAACTCTCAGATAACACTTGATGAACGTTGCCCGCAAGATTCGAATGAACAAGCCCAGTTTTCAATGTGTGGAGACTGCAAAACGTGCTGGTTTGACAAATCTCAATCTTTGATCTTCTTCGGGAATGGCAGATACAGTATGAACGTGGAACATACGTGGGGTGATGCGCTAGTGGCCGCCCATGTCTCAGAGTGGGCAATGGTCCAGGAGTAAGTTCTTCGAAATTAAGCTATAATGTTTTACTGTAAATAGTCGATCTAGGCTATATCTATATCATGATACGGTTATTCATTCAAAATGACTGGATTATATAGATAGTGTTTGCTAAGCAGTGGCTTATCTACGTGGGTGTGGGGATTGGGAGCACGCCCCATAAAGGATTGCGACCCCCAGGCGCCAACACCTATCCGTTGCACACTGGAAATTTGCTGAACAAATAAAATTCGCTCATAGTTGAAAATCATTTTGTTTTGCCCGCTCACTTAATCGAGCTCCCGATGTAGTAACCTTTGCGCCGTCGGCCCCTTCAGCCCTCTCCATGTCAGTTGTTGCCAAATCATTTTTCAATCAAATACTTTTTTTTCAAACAGGTTAGATAATGTTTACGATGAAAGTGGTAACTGCAAACCTCCAGAAAATGCCAAACTCTCAACAGTGTCTAAGCCAACAATCTTGCAATGGCAGGTTAATGATGATCTAAATTGGCACATTAAACGCGCCTTCAACTTTCTACGCACGGTAGGTACAACAGCGATACAAACAGCTGGGGTCCAGAAAGATACTCTAGGTTACATTATCAATATTCTTGGTAAAACAGATTTTGATTATAACTCTAAACTCAACCTTCCCTCTCCCAATGGCGGATGGAGCCCGGTGCAAAACTACAAAATCAGAGAACTTTCGGCCTAAACCATTTCAACCTGACGATTAGCATAATTTGTAATCAACAATTCCAAAATCGAAGTTCTGCCCTGTACGCATAACTTCTGATGTCCGGATTCTTTATTTTTTTTCCTTTTGTTTTTTCTTCGTGTAATACGGTACGCAGAACCACTATCGCGGCGGGCGCAAACACTCCGAATTGGAATGACTTAGGCCTATAATACATAACTCTTTTTTTCCCTATTTCACAGAATAACGAAGATTGTGATGTGGTCGTGACGAACTTTGATGAATATGGCAAAGGATTCGTCAAGAAACAAAAGGTATACCTAAAAAAATCAGTGCAGAGTTAAGACAATATAAATATTTCAATATTGCGTCACATCAAACTGTATTTGGACGCAGTCTTTTGAGAATACAATTTAAATACACATGTGCAATTACTTTTATTAGGGTTATCCTGATGAATATCGGAACTTTCAGTGTTCATAAAGTTTTTTATTGTTTTTTCCTCCCTTTTTTTGGCGGGGTGTGGGTTCCCGACGGTGTCCCATTATTGTCTTAGTGTATTTAACAAAATAGTCCTATTGTGAGGTTAGTCAATCAAGACAAAGGGGACCTTAAATACATACAAAACAAGAAAGTATAAAATAATAAGTGTATACACTGCACTAAACCAAACCTTTGAAAAAAACATTTGATGCTAAAATTAAGACAAATAAAAAAAAAGGATAAACCAATAAACAAAAAATAATAAATAAGCATAATAATATGAATGAATTATGAACGAATGTGTTGCTACTTTTACTGCAATACATTGATAGAGATATTCCATGGAGGAATTACGCCCCAAACTATTTCTCTTTAACCTCATAATTTTTTTTTCTTTATAGATAAGTCCGGACGCCTACCTCCAGTTAGCATATCAACTAGCGTATTTCCAGAACACAGGCAAAACACCTCTCACTTACGAATCTTCTATGACCCGTTTGTTTTTGCACGGAAGGACGGAGACTATCCGTTCAGCTACACCGGCTTCTGTTGCTTTCGTAAAGTAAGCTTAACTTCTTTGCAATTTCGAAATGTAAAATCGGTTTTTATTTATTTGGCCATTTGCGTCGTAGACTGTTGGCCGACGAACCCAACATCGCTCTGTAGCTCTGTGAGCGTTGAACGATGATGTGTTCGTCGATAGCAGTCTGAAAGGATCGTCATTAAAACGATCCGTTGCGCTCACTTCGTCGCGTTGCGTTAATTCTCCATGGAATTGTGTCGGCCGACAACCATCGAGAGCAGAGCGACGTGTGCTGCCTTTATAATGTTGGGTTTAACGAATAATTTATAATTAAGTATCATTTGTTTTCAATATTTGGAAATTATCATACGACAAACACCAAGAGGACAACTCTGGGTGATTCAGAATGAAGGATTGTCGTAATGTGGACTTAGACCAACCAGCAAGATCACTCACAAAATCGTTTATGATACATTGGTCAAAACCGAGGTCGTTACATCTTGTTTGTTCATGTGTATATTTTTATTTAATAGGGCAATGGTCCAAAACCACCATTCAAGAGAACAGAAAATATCACTTCTGAAGAAAGCTGCACAAACACATAGCTTACAGTACAAGGAAAGTATGACGGGAAAGGCTTGCGATCGACATCTGTTTGCCCTATACATCATGTGCAAGGCACTTCATAGAGTAAGTGATTAAGAGTGACTCTTAGATTAGAAGCAACTCTATCAAAAATGCCATTGCTTTGGCTACGCCATGCATATAAAGGCCAACTCAGACAGCGTCGGCCGACGCAGCCCGACCCGATTTATCGTCGGGGACAGTCTTGAGCCGTCGTCGATTTGTTGTCGCGTCGGGTCTGTGTGAGTTGAACGCAGACGCGATAGTGTGCGTCGGGGGCAGTCGCGTAGTAGAATATTAAACGTGTTTAATATTTCTCACGACGGCTTAAGGCTGTCCCCGACGATAAATCGGGTCAGGCTGCGTCGGCCGACGCTGTCTGAGTTGGCCTTTAGAAAACGCGCATCGGCCAGTCAGTCAGTGTGGAGTGGGGTGTGGTGGGGGAGGGGAACAACAAATACTTGGCGTTAGAAAACCTCTTCAAAATATGTAACCCCTCCCCCATTAATTGTATCTATATTCTTTGAACATTAATCATTGAAGCATGATTCTAATATATAATTAAAAACCTTTATAGTATTATTATTATTATTAATATTATTATTATTATTATTAAGGGGCCTATTATTATCATCATCAATTATTAATAATGTTTTGTTTGTATTTCCTCTTTTTTATGACAGTTTTTGTTGATAGATTATTCTCCTGTTACTCGGATGATTAATGCGTTTTATTTATTATTTTAGGAAAGTCCATTCCTTAAGCACGCACTCTCACTTCCATTTACGTTGTCAACTAGTCAAACGCCACAGAACCAAGTAAAGAAACCCCCATACACAATGGAAACAAGGAATAAGGTAAGGTACCCACTACTGACGTCATGGGGTTAAGACCTGTCTCTTATACACATCTAGATGTGTATAAGAGACAGCTAGCTACCTTCTGACGAAAGACATTCAATAGCTAATGTTAATTTTTTGTTAACGCTGGTAGGTGTCCCCAGTGGCTCAGTCGGTTAGCGCGCCGTACTTATAAACAGTACTTGGCTTCGTCCTTACTGGTTAGGTAATGCGGAGGTCGAGAGTTCGATCCTCTCCTGGGGAACTACCATTTTTATGATTCAAAATATTTCAGTGTTCCTGATTTTGTTTTACAATTATTTAACTACAGATATCTTTAATTAATTTAATTGAAATTCAACAACACGTAGACGTACTTGCTATTAATTCCTTTAATTCGACATACGATTGTAATGGTCAAGAACTTAACGGGAAAGGCCTCTGTGCACTTAATACACCCATGCCACACATACTCGGGGGGGGGGGAGTATTCCTCTATTAGTTCTTTGGATTCAAACACAACCAGGTACCCATCAACATCCCTGGTTAAATAGAGACAGCATGGATATTAACATCCATTTCCTAGCACAAGACACACAATTTGGATTAAAAAAAAAAACTACGACTACAGCGCGCGATGTGATCTGACTCATTACATTGGGTGCTTACCTTGCCTATACTCGTGGGTTGAATCCATGCGATAAACAGGAGACATATTTTATTTATAAAAAGGCAATTTTTCTTATGGTTAAATATGAATTAATACAAATTTAATTAAAAACTATATTTTGAGGAATCTATCATCCACTTTTAATTTTGTTTTCAGGCTTCTCCAGGGGGAGGATTCGGGCCAACCTCTGATCAAGGTTATGGAATTTCTTACATGTGTCCAGAAGACTCGCGATTCTTTTTCCACGTGTCATCAAAAAGATCTTGTCCAGACACTGACTCAACCAAGTTCTCGGAGTGTATATTCACGGCGCTCCGAGATATGCGACACCTTCTAGAAGGCTAAACTCCTAATATATATTTCAATTACTTACATAATAATGTAATTTTAGTATTTGTAAAGAAATACAGATATTACATATCGTGTTTTAGTAACACATACACGAGTGCAAAGTTTTACTGGAAGTACTATAAAAAGGCATCAACACCGCTTCACATAAGATAGTGTCTTAAGTAGCCTATTTTTGTATATTTTGTTGTTGTATATAGGCGTGTTTTAAATTCGTACCGTGTGTAAATACTAGAAATGTAACTGTAAATATAAATATAACAAATTTAATAATTAATATTAAAAAGTTTACTTATACTCTTGAAAGAAAACAAAATATCAGAAACAAATAATACCATTCCTACATTTTATGATTAGCCGTAAACTCATTGGAAGTTGATAACCTGTATGATACTTCCAACTAAGCAAACAATTCAGTTTTCATTGATGTTTTTAGGGTTTTCAAAATTTTACCACAAATGTGGTTGAGGAAAAACAAAGAAATTTCAAGTCTTCTTATTTAACTACAATTATTCTCTAGGCCTTCCATTTTGGGCACGTAATCAAGATTTTATAGGGGATTAACTATAAGACCTATAGGTGCTGGGGAGCTAAGACACCATGGTGGTGTCCAAATTAGCTTTGATGGTTAGTAGGGGAACGGGGGTGAACGAACAACTGGAGCTGAAGCATTATAGCATATAATAATAATAATAATAATTTCATCATCATTTTGACGTCGTTTGAAGCAAATGGATGTGTGGTTCACCATCATTAGCTTCGTTTGAAAAGGTAGTTCGCTCAAAAGGGGTATTTAGCCAAACCGTTAGCTACCTCCTTGTTAGGGCCTGTGGTATTTGTGAACGTTTTTTGTTTACAGTTTGTAAAAACAAAATAAATAAAAATTGTACAGCATTACAGTTTTGGTAGCATGTTACTATGTTGTCCGACAATCCAACGAATCTACACGATAGAGACATTCCTGACAAAGATGTGTTTTGTTGTTAGGTGAACAAAATTGCAATTCGAAAATGGGTGTCGTGGCTTCATAGAACCACAATTTTAGGTGTTGATTCCAAACTAGGTAATTATCTACACTATAGAATCACGCTTTTTGAGGGCCTACTGTACTCAACACTATATATTTTCAGAACCAGAATCTGTGAGAATGTTGAGTGCAAAATCGCAAAATTATTATTCAGATTAATTTTTGCTGTTGTTGCATTTCTGGCACACTGTATTTGATGTATTACACAGAGGAATCTTTGCATTTTTTGCAGCTTATTGGATTGGCTATATTCGGTGAAAACACCAAGGACAAACCACGAAAGTTTAAAGAAGACTTATTTCCAATGGAATCCCCTACTCTATTCTGAGGAGTGTACCGCATTCTTCAACGTGCACATGGGACCAACAGCTTTAAACGTGTAATTTAAAAGATGCTACCGTAACTTGCATTTCAGCCCTCTAGCTCAAATACAAGGAGAGCAGCGATGAGAATTGGACCAGGGACCAAAGGATCTCCAGGGTTCTGCGCGCGCGCACACACACACACACACACACACTTGCTGCCACCAGTTTAGCCGACTGAGCTTAGCTGCTCTTATATTACCGCTTCTACATCAAATGATTATTGCATGATTACTTCTAGACTTGCCACAAGTAACTTATTTTTTCTCGTTCTGGACAGCACTACCAACGACAAAGTTTAACTTACAGAATCCTAATCCGAAAAAAAAGAAAAGAAATCGAGTATGGGACGACAATCAAATTAGGTATGGCGCGCACTAAGCGCAATAAAGAGTGAGTAACCCAAAATTAGGCCTGTGACACGGGCTAGAATACTTCCAACTTGTAAGATTAAAGATATCAGAAAACTTTCAATTTGATAAAATTTATCACACACGAAAAACATTCTAAATAAAATACCAACATCTACAGGGTATTATTAATTTAATTGCTTATTAAATACTGGTATATATATTTAAATTATAGCCCAGACATATATTTATATTGCATTTTACATTAAACTTAAATTTACACCACTTTTTTTCAAATATATACAATATTTAATCTTATAGATAGTATAATATTAGTAGCCCTCTTTAAAATAAGTTGGCCTGTGTATAGGTTACAATGTGATGTGGATGAGCCCATCATTATAACACCAATACTATACCCTTGAACTTAAAGCTATTGGTGATATATACTACCAAAATAAACAATATAAAACAATGTATTTGTTTTTCTTTCCATACTTGAAAATGCAATCTCATAAAACTTGAATTGTTATATTTTCCCACCCCAATGGAAATGAACCTCATCAATATACTTCCCTGCCAAAAAAAAATTAATATACTGTATTATAAATAGGGAAAAATTCTCGTAAAAAATTATGAAATATTTTGCTAAATAATTATATCAAAGTAATTTCTACTTTTAACATGTTAAATGTTAATTAATAAGAGCATGCTCATTGAGAAGATTTAGATTTTCAGTTAAACATACAGTTTCCGGTAGTTAAAAAAAATCATTGGTCTGTAAGTTCGGACAAGATTTATAACTAAAAAAAACTGTGTTAAGCTCTGTTTACACCATCAAATATATTTTGTGCAATGCACCCATATATGGGCATGATGATGTCATATTACACCCAAATATGACCGTATCACATTTTTTGTCATATACAATTTGATAGTGTGGACACAGATTTACTATTGCTCCTTATATTTTCAACATTCACAAGCCATTGCTCTCACATTTTAGCCTGTTATCTGAGGGCTTCACTGAACAAAACCCAAGATAATGGCCGTAAAACCACGCCCACCTGCGCAGTGGTAAAATCCTATTTCACGAAGACGACCTGCGTCGTCAAGGTTTCTTCAGATTGTGGCAGTATGGGTTTTTCATTAAAAAAAATGTTTTCATCCAGTTTTTGGAATCATGTGGATAAATATTATAATTTCTACTTTCTGAAATTTGATCTAAATTATATTAACGCAAATTTTGTTGCTAAACTGACCAATCGGCTATGCTTGTTTTGGTCAAGTGGATAACTTAACGATGATTAATGCACTCTGGTTAAGTTGTCAACAAAGTCTATTTTACGAACCAGTCGAATGAAAACAATACTCAACGGAAAATCGTAGTCAACGAAATGAACCAGTTGAACAAGCCCAATGTTATGTTCTCGGACGAAGCCACTGGTGTATTCCACCACTGATATTGGCACAATAAAATATATCTATTGATTGATTGATTTATTGGACAATTTTTGACTTTCTGTACCCCACAGCCTATAACTATAGCATACATCTTTTTCCTTTCAGCCGAACCCTTAGGATTTCGATCCTTACAGACAATCAATTTTATTCCTCTCTTGCTTAATATTTAAAAAAAATTGCTCAACAAAAATACCCATAGCGCAAATGATACTGCACCTTGGTTGCTTTTTAAAGTACAACAGTGAAGTTTGCGTAAAACGTGCTATCAGACACATTGTACCTGGCTTGGCATATAGGAGCTTTTCATTTTTATTTTCGTGTTAACAGTGTTTTCAACACTAGACGAAAGAAAGAAGAATTCTGCCTTCCAGTATTGACCAAGATAGTGTGGCAGGTCAACTTGCAGACCATATCAGACAGGCCAATTCTGTTGTATCATTACAAACACTTCTTAAAACCAGGGGTGGCACCAGGATTTAGTGTCAATGGCCTGACGGAAGGGGGGAGGGCGCAATGTTCCTGACGATAGCAAAGTGGGTGTACACTGGCATTGCTCAAAATCACTTTTTTCCTAGGTAGCGTCACTGTAATGGTAGTGGAGCCATAGGCTTATCCTGTGGTGGAAAGTGAAAAAGCTCAGAATTTTTTCTTTAGTGGATTATCTGCGTATACAATATATATTGTCAAATTCAGACAGTGACGTTATTTTGACATTGACAGGTGTAACTATTTGAATGTCACCATCTCCAGCACTGCTGCTTACTGAAACCCACATTTAGGGTTGTATTTTATAATTGTTGTTTCTACTTACTTTATTTTTACATTTATGTTGTTAAGCACTTTGAGGTGTTAACGTAGGTACAATATAAATATTTGTGATTATTAGTAAAAGATATACATGCAGCAAAAAAGCCAACAAATACAGTAGTCTACTAGGTAATGCACAGGTACAACAATGCCAACACACATACACATCAAGTTTACTTGATGTGGTCAGTTCATTGGACAAGAAGTGACCAAGGTGGACATGATGATCTAAAGTACCGCACTATTTGACTAGAAAAGCAGACACACCATTATCATATGATTTTTTTTAAAGCTTGGTAGCACTGGTCTTTATAACAGGAAGTTATGAGCAGGTTCTGTCAATCACATTGCTGTCAATCAATCAAACAGTCCAGCGGAAAGTAGGATACGCAACATTGGGTCATGTGACAATATGTACAACCAGGTGGTCTTGGAACAGGAATGATTATGCTGACTGATTCAAAGTGCTTCACTTGGCTGGTGTAACTGATCAACTGTCAATCAAACTGAATGACAAGCTGTCAGGAAAGATTTCCAGTTTTACCAGTTTTTGGATGAATAGAACAAGATGTAAGCCGCTGATCCTTGCTGGAAAAACAAATTGAAATTATTAACTTATTATTATTATTATTTTTCATTAATGTTTTTATTAATAACTACATTTTTTTTTTCTCAACCCTATTTCTTCCTCTGAACTGTTCATATGGAAATACAAAGGAAGCAAGTGACAGAAATGTAAAGCATTTGGCATACAATAAAAAAATCATAGGTTCAAATCCATGGGTGGTCATACTGTTTCTAAAGTTTCTTGGAAATACCACATTATCTACATTTATCTATATTTACCCAAGAGTAATAATAGGTACTAATAGGATACCAATGATTTGGATTTAATACTGCCTCTGCTGCACAGCAGCATGTCTCAGAAGGGGAGAGGGGGTGTAGGGATGCACCCCTACTAAATATTGCTGAGTAAGAAACCTGTACAGAAGTAATATAAAAACCATTTAATTCCCCAAGCTAAATTTTCCTTTCTATTTAATTGCTCACCCAATCAGCTCTTTAAGTCAATACTAATTAATATGACTGATTGAGTACTATCAAGGAGAGGTAGTGATGGCATATTTTGAACCATGAGCTTGGTGGTGTTCATTCTAACCACTAAGTTACACCTCTGCTCCTAATTTATCATTTACTGAGAGGCTTACCTTGGCTCTACTGGAGGAGATGTCATATACCTCATGATCATCATATTTATACCATTTCTTCGTCCTTGGATTTTTACACATGGCTGTGTCTGTAACAGAAACATGTGCAAAATATCAGATATTTGTGAAGAATTTGACAACAGAAAAAATACACTATATTAAAAGTTAAAATAGACTGGTTATTGCTAGCCAAGAGGATACATGAATTATAGTCTTATATCTAGTTATTACATACACATACAGCATATAAACATTTTGAAGTTTATTACTAATATTTGCCTATCATATGTAGCAAAGACAAGCCAAACCAGTCACTGCTTGCAAAAAATGTATTTTAAGATGAACGTAAAAATTGTAAAAGAATCATATAAATCCGAAATTTCGTTATAAAGTTACAAAAGCTGTTTGAAGAACTGTATTTGAGAAATCAGTCTTTGAATTTTACAATTTCAGACATTTCTCATGGAAGACACCATCACTAAACTGTTCCAAAAATGTTGTTTTAATGTTGGAAATGGAAAAAATAACATCATAGCATGATGTATAGATATATCAAGTTTAGTTTAGTGCAATAAAACAGATTTCAAAAAGGTTGACATTCCAAAATTTTTTGGCCTTTATCTCTGAAACACGATTTGCTAGGAGTAACTGGTTTGGCTTGTCTTTGCCACACAGATTGGTATCTAAAGTTTAATCATGGCTTGATTCATCACAGATTATTAAGATCAATGGACAAGTTGTAATCCTTTTTAAAGGGAATGGTCTTTAATCAGAATTTGCTTAATGTACTCACAATGTCCGCCATCTAAGCCTCCGGTGTGGCTGGACACTCCGTACAAGAAATAGCTACAATTTACTTTGGGTCCCACAGTGTGAGGTATAAGGTCCAAGCCTGTTAATGGGAAATCTATGTTGGTTTGAAGCTTTTGCCGCCAACGTCCTTCAAAGTAAAACCTGCAGAAGACAGAATAGAAAGAGAATTGCATTACCTTGATTTGTCCCAAAAGAAAATGTTGTTGAGAGGAAAAAAAATCTGAGTGCTTTTAGGTATATAAACACAGAATTTTTCTATTTATGGGATAAATTGACAAAATCAATGGGTTGTGGTTCTTAATCCAAAGCTGGTAAAAAGTTTGTTGTTTCCTTAGGCAAGGTATTAGAGTATAAACGGTACAGTAAGACTTGAATGTTTTTATGTTGAATGAATATGAGGAACTTTACAGTGCCGGGCCCTTACAGAAAAAAATTGCTCAGAGCACTTTCACCACAAAAAAATGATCAACAGTTCCTGCACACTTAACAATATATTTAATTAATCACGAAAACACCACCACTCCACTCACCCCGACCCCCACCCCCAAAAAAAGGTATAATATCAGTCTCTGTGTTACGATTTGGAATACTCACAAGGGAGATATCATACTTACCTCTTTAGGTGGATAATAAGGACTGGGGGTGTCCTCCAAATTGTTATAGTTTTAATTGAGTTACGTTTCACCCTGCAACGAGTACACTTTACCGCATTGTCACCAGTCAACTTCTCAGGCTTGGAGAAATGATCTAGGCAATCCTAAGAAAATATGAAAAAAAAAACCAAAAAAACAAATAAAGGTCAAGGAACTACAATATGAACAGAGTACCATAAAGTTGTTACATTTTTGTTTTTAATTACTCTGTTCATGATAATTGAATACCATACAAAATTGTTTTGAGTGAGTCAGCCAAGTGTCAGTGTTTGTGTATTTGTTGACACTCCCTGATCTCCCAACAAGATGCGCCTAGTGTAGACGTTAGTTTTAAATGGGCCTAGAGGTCTATAATTTCAATGTAAATTGATTACAGTGTATAAACCTATCCTATAAACTTGCAGCTTAAAAGCAGGATAATATAGAGATCTACTTATACATCTTGTCTGTACTCCCAGAGGAGTGATTGTTGTGTAGACTATAGGGCAGATGTTTACAATACCATATTTTCAAAAAAATCAATACTTTATTCTGTCCAGTATACATGCATACAAATACATGCATATGGAAAAACGATAAACAATAAAATATTTTACATAACAAAGGTGACCCCGCTTTCCAAATTGCTTTAATCACACGTAATGGTCATTGAGCGCTGTAACTGCCGCCGGGATAAAACTGTTTAATGATCTTTAAGTATACTTGTTACAGCAATACACTCTATGCTTGTAGTCACAGTATATTACAGGTGGCTGTGTGCTCATTATTAAGTGTTGTTGGAGCATATATTAAGGAGTAGAGTTAAATAGCTTAGTGGTTAAGATGGTTAACTTTTATCCCAGGGTCCTGGGTTCATTTCCTCTTTCTTATGACCACAATCAACTCCACTCCCTAGGCCTCAATAATAGTTTATAAAGCATCATTCCATCCTGTAAGTGGCGAGTGTACTTGCTGTTGGATGTGAGGGAAATAAAATAAAAAATATAACATCTTACTGTTAATGAGCACTTGTTACTCTTAGGTATAGGTAGTGACAGGTACATGAACGTATCAAACTTGACCATTATGTTCAAGCATGTTTCGCATTGCACTGTGGACTTGTACTGTCCCTGGAAAAGTTCCACGCAGATAGACTGGTTGAGGCGCTTGTAGTTGTCCCAGGCTATCTGAGCAGCCTTATTATCCGGTAACTTATTGTCCTTCTCTTCAATATACTCCCTCTTCTTCACCTTATTAATTAATAAAGTGTTCGTAATGAACAAATTTACTAAATATTTGCATAATAAAAATATAAAGCTGTGTCCAGGTCATCAAATTTTTGTTGAAAAAAAAAAACCAACCTGTTGTATGCCCATATCCTGTTGTATGCCCATATATAGTCACGACGTGATGTCATCATGACCATATTTAGGCACATCACATGCTTTTATCATATAAAAATTGATAGTCTGTACAGGGCCTAAATTAGTATTCATTTGAAGAATAGGACAAAAATAAATCTTTTCCTCCTTAACACACAAATGCCTAAATAATATTATGCTAATTTTCTTTGCACAGATGGTAATTAATTTAAGGTTTGTAAATCAGCAGTAATTAAATTGTTTCAGTCTGCATTTCACTAATTACAATTAGTTCATGAAGAGCATCTTCTGTATATGTTTGTGTGTGATTTTGTGGATACTGTGGTTAAATCTGTTTTTTTTCCCCCTGTAAATTTAAGACTATTTTATTCATTTTTGACTTAGTCTTTGTACATTTTATTTCAATTTAGCTCTGTGCTACCATGATATTTTGATTTTCTGAAATAAAGATAAATTGATATATGTTTTTGAAAAGGGACCACCAATTTCTGTTCATTATTGTTATATCTTTTGATCTGTTACCCAAAGAAATAAATAACAATAACACGGATCTATTGAAAACTACAATAAATTAACATGTTCCCTGCTAGGGAAGTGAGTTCATGTCCAACAGGATTCACTCAGCGCCAAGGATGTGAGTTCACATCCACACCTGTCCAAACATACCACTTTTGTATGGCACGTAAACTTGCTGGCATTGGTCTCCAGAACACGACCTCTCACCCGGGATGTTCAGGGGAAGAACCCGGAAGTAATAATCTAAAAAAAGGCTTGGCAGTCCACCGTGCTAAATCATGTAAACCACATGTTAACTTACTCGGTTTAAATCTTCATGCAATCCATCCATCAAGAAGATTAGAAACTCCTGTGAGTCATGGTGATGGCCTATATTCTGGTTGAATTGTGGGACATACTTAATGACCGTGTTGGAAAGATCCCGTGGAGAAATAGCTCGGTACTGACCACACCACAGAGCCCGCACCACCACTGCATAATCCTCTGCCACTTCTCCCTTCCGTCCCAAGACATTCTCCCTAGTGAAAAAATAAACAGGATAAAAATGCATAAGCTGTGTGACAATACGTAAAACAGAGCTATAGCTTGGTGGCTATGGTGTTTGCATTCCAATTCCATGGTACTGGGTTTTAATAATTTAAACAAAAGTTCCACTTCGACCACACGCTCAGGATTCATAAAAAGACACAATAATAGAAGAATTCTAAATTATTATAAACATCTACACTCACAAACATATTACAATAATATAACATGCACAAGAATGCTAGTTGTGGGATAACATGCCTCGTATACTACAAAGTTAAGCAAGTTAAGCTATACATTGAATAGCTTCCCCCCCCCCAAAAAAAAAAACAAAAAAAAAACAGAAAGAGACAGGGAGCATGGTATTCTAAAACAAGCTAATTATCTGTTTAGATTCCA
The DNA here is from genome assembly GCF_011630105.1 of Anneissia japonica. Classification (NCBI taxonomy): domain Eukaryota; kingdom Metazoa; phylum Echinodermata; class Crinoidea; order Comatulida; family Comatulidae; genus Anneissia; species Anneissia japonica. The sequence goes on from NW_022712725.1 coordinate 1,864,103, forward strand.
TGTACCATGTATCTATGTTGAAGCATCCCTTACACACACCATTACCACCCACCTAACCCCCTCTGTGTTTCTACCCAGATCTTTCCCTTGATCCATCCCAGTAATGTACCTTTTACTGTATACTTTTACTGTAAATTACTAACCTATTAATGTCTCTTTGATAGATATTTGAGACAAAATAGTCCGTCAGGTACTTGGTATTACTCAAACACTGCACGACACTATTCATAAAGCATGTGTTACCAAGATTACGTAAACCAGTTAAGCCAGGTCCCTGAAAGAAATTAAAACCAAAGTAAATATTAAAACATCTTCTAGTGTAATAAATTGAACCAATGTATTGTGGTGCTACAAACTTTTCCATAGTATAGTCTCCTTGCTTATGTAGATTATTATGTCAATATGTGCAGCAAGTATATTTATACTTTGGCACGGGCGCTCTGCAGTAGAACTCTCAACACTTAATATTCAACTAGTGCGTCACACAACAGGCCATTTGTGTTTGGGTACATTGGCTGTACAAATTCATATTAGCTAGTTTTACAGACCCAAAGACAGGACTAATGTCAACCAAACGTATTGACGTTTGTGTGCAAAGAAAGAAATTTTCTGTTAGTAAACAAAACCTATTATTACGTGAAACCTAGCAACTCTTTGTATTACTGTATGTCAGTTCAATGTATCTAACAGCCCCCTAAATTGTATTAAGAAAAATTATTGTATTATATTGTTGATACATTATTTTTATTATTATGAGCATAGCACCAGTAAGATTTTATGAGAGTGCAATTTCCAAACAACTTGAGGTCCATATTCTCAAAATTTTCTCAGCCCCAACCATGGTGTAGGTGAGGTGGTGTGCACTCTCATGCACCCCCTACCACCAAATCCTTCATCTGCCCCAGGATTAACATCAGATGATAAGGTGTACAGCAGGTCTATAAGCACTTTATTCTCTAGATGTTATTCAGACCCTAGTATTTTGCACAGTATTACATAACCTTCAACCATTATTCTGGATATAAGGTTGTTTCCCCCAAATCCTATTCACCTTTGTTCAATTAAACATTTTGCCTGTTCCTCCAAGTAATTTTGTAATAAGCCATTTAGAACCAAGCTTTAACAATGGGTCACTGAATTCTGAAACATTTTTTTCTTCAGAATTTTAATGCACAGTACGTAAACAAATTATGATTATACAATGTCTACTCCCAGAGTTAATTTAGTGAATTATAGATTTGTAATTGTGTTCAGCGCCCTCTATCATAGATCAGCTTCATAGAAACATCTAAGGTTGTCTCACTTTCAAATAGGGTTGAACAACCTGAGTTGAAATTTAAATGGGTATACTGAGACAGACTGCTATATTTCATCTTGCTTTTTGATTGAATTCTATAATAAAAATTTACTTACCATTCCCCCATAGGTAGCTGCTAAGTTACGATTACTTTTCATAATTTTATTGGAGTCTTGAATACGAGTTGTACTGCTGTGATTATATGAAAGACAATTTTCGAAATTTTTTACATAATCAAATAAAATTAAGATAGCAATAATAAAAAATATAGCATTAGATATTTAAGGAATACCATTTCTAGGGAGTGCTTTTCTATCAGTCAAAAATACCTCTTTCCCAAAGGTAATAACCACCATAGAATACAAAAACAACAAAACCAGATTAAATACTTTGAACTTTTACAAATAAAACCTTTGCACTTACCTTAATGGTTTTATACTTCGATCAAAGGCTGGTACATCCACAGATTTGCTTTCTTCATTGAGAACCATTTGAGCAATATTTGGAGATGACATGGATTGACTCAGTTTAGGCTTAGGTTGGTCTTTAAGAGGCGCTTTAGTGGAAGTAGGTTTGTCCTGCTGGGGCAAACTACTAAGAGTGGGCTTGTCCTGAAGGGGTGCTTTACTAGGGGAAAACTGGTCTTGAACATTTGGTTTTTTGGGGGTAGGCTTTTCAAGAGAGGAAACTTTTGCAGGAATATATTGAGGGACACTGCTTGGTTTAAGTTTTGTGCCTGGGGGCTCCCAGCATGTTGTTTTAGTGTTATGGTTAATATAATAGTATTTCTTAGATTTTTCATCATATCTTTTTTCCCAATTTGGTGGTAGTTGTGGGTTTATAAACCTTTGTGCATTTTCTTTGGCTTTCATTTCCTCGAGTAGTTTTCGTTCGTTTTCTTTCAACATTTTTCTTTCATTCTCCAGTGCCTTAGATTTTTCTTCAATTTGTTTCCGTTCGGCCTCCATCTGTATTCTGTCTTTCTCCATTTGTTGTAACATTGCATTTAATTGCTCTTCCATGGCTTCCAATTTCTTTTTCTGCTCAATATTTTCAGAGCTTATCTTTGAATTCCGTAGTTTTTCAAGGTCCATCCTAGCCCGCTTTTCCTTATCCTTGTGCAATTTCAATTTGTCTTCCTGTGTTTGCATTACTTCATCAACTTCAGCCACCTCTGGTTTTCTATCTATGGTTTCAGGTTCCTTGTATTCTGGTGGTTTGATGTCAGTGATATCTACTGTTAAGTTGCTTATTGGTTTTTTATCCTCTATGGGTTCTGTAGTTCCCAGACTTGGCTTTAAAGCTCGATTAAATTGCGGCATGGAGGACTTTGTTTCTTGAGAGGAAGCAGACTCTGTCTTCTTGACCTCAGCTGCACTACCTTCCAGAACATCTCCGGCACCTGAGACAGGTGGTAGATTTCCATCAAACCTTGTAGTTCCATTTGACGATATGGGTTGTAATGGTTTACTCTCTGTACTGCTAACAATAGGCTTAGGTGGCTCACTGCCATTTACTTTTGATTTGTTTGTTGGCTTAGGCTTTGATGACCTGTCAAAAGCAGGGATAGGCCTGTCGTTCAGTCCATTGTTCACTGTATCAACTCCATTCATGTGTGATTGACCATTTACAGAAGGCTGTGGTTGTTTTGGTTCTTCATCTTCCAGGGATGGAAAATCAAAATTCACTGAAAAAGAATTTTTTTTAGAAATAAAAGTATAAATAGAGTTGTTAGTGAACAAAAAAATGATGGAAAATGTCAACGCTGCCCTAATATTTACATCTGTGCTGTCAATCAAACTGTCATGTAGACATTAACTCGCACATTAAAAGATGAGATTATTTAGTCCGTCAATAAAAAAAACTAAGATTGATTGATTTTGAAGTGGTTCTGAAAGTTGCCTTAATTCCTACTTTAAAAAGTGCTGCATTTTGAAGGGTCAGAATGTAGTAGGATGCTATGACCAGTCAATTATGTATTTACTTTTGTCAAGGATGTCAAAGAACTGGAAAGAATGACACCTAAACTAAAGATGTTTTATTGCTTACATCATTACAATGAAAAAAAATCATATTTTCTTCATTCATACAAGCAAATGCTTAAAAAAAAAAAAAAGAAAAGGGAAAAATAAAAAAAAATTAAAGAAAAAGAAGAAAAAATCCAATATTTTTTAAAGCATAAGGAAATGAAAATGCAGAAGAGATTCATATTACAATGATGATTCTGTTGGTTTTGATTTAAATACCATTGAGACATTACCCTTTGCAAAAGGTTTTTTCTTAATCTTTGTTATGATTTTATTGAATAAATAGATATTAACGTCTGTGCCAATATTTGTTCATACTGTACTGACGATCAAATCAAAGGTGATGTAAAGTGATACAGTTCATTCTTTTTTGTGGTTTCACTGTTTGAATCCAACTGTTTCACACTGTCATTGCTTTTTGTGAATTTTAATATATGTAGACAAAATAAATGAAATAAAATAAATTTGTAAATGATAAACATATAAAAAGGAAATACATTAATATAGCCCTTAATTCAAGAAAGCTTCAAAGGGCTGATAGGTAAAAAATACATAAGAATAAATATTGTCAGGCGAATGCTGGCTAACTTTATAATTTTTGTGTTTTGAATAAAAAAATAAATAAATAATATTTCTTTCACAAAGTCAAATATACTTGCAGTTAAATTTTACAGAACAGAACATAACTTTTAGTCTAATGCTTTTTCCACCTACTGTATCATGTTTTCTGTGACAAATATCTATGTTTTACCCATATAATTGGCATGATGATGTCATATCACACCTTTATATACTGTATATTTGTACAGAAACTTGATAGCATGAAATATTTTAGGAGCAGAGATGAAATTTACATAGGGGCTAGATTGAGGTGAGCAAATTTTGAAATATATATACTATATTAAAAAGTAAGCACTACTTAAGTTATGCAATACTGACCATTAATATGATTAAAAGATTATCGTGGAATTTCTATAACTTCTATTAATCACCTCCCTTAAAGAATTATCACTTCTCGTGCCTGCTAGCGAAAATCCTTTCCTTTAACACTATTTCTAAACTCTGTTATGAGAGTATTCCACTTTTTTTCAATTCAAGGGTGTTCCCATAATAGAGTTTTCACTCTATTAATCTAATTGTCTTGTGACCATTTGGAGGAACAGATCACTCCATAATAATCTCATGATTGAGATAAATGTACATTTTCAAAGATGACATTTCTAGACTAGCTGGACCCATCCATCATAAACATGTCAATATCTCCTTGAACCTAGAGTGTGGGATCCAAAGACACAGATATTTGGTGACAGAGCACTCCTAGGTCAAGCTCTCCCACTAATATGGAATCAGTTACCAAACCCCACACAGAGTGCTGAATCACTGTATTGAGAAACATTCGACAATTATCTGCTTCAAAAGGCCTGCAGTCAATCAGATATTTTTAAAATACCAAGATACTGATATTGCTTGAATTCAACTTTAGTATTATCCTAATAATAATAATTTAAGCCAATATTGTTTTTAATGGGGGGGGGGGGCATGATGCCCTTCTGTGGAGTGGCGGTGTATTAATTTATGCATATTCTACAGAGGCATCAAATAAATTTGTATTTCATTATCTGATGAGTTTGACATAAAATATTATAAATATTTGGCAGCCTGCAAACAAAGCAGTAATACAAAAACAACAAAAGAAAAAATACCACCCAATACAACAGACACCCCCAATCTCTCATTTCAAATGTCTATATCAGGTAATTTAGTAGTTTGTCCTTCTTCCAATCTGAGGGAAGTGAAGTTATCATGGAATACAAAATACTAAATAATATCTTACATAGGTTTGCAGTGGACTTGAGAGAGCTGCTTCCATCCATGACTGGAGCAGTGACTTTAGCATTTGTTGTAAACATTGGATAGCGGAGCAACCAATCATCGTAGCCACCTTCTAGTTTTAACGGTTCACGTTTAAGTGTTACGGTTGAATCCCACTGGAAATCAGATATATATATATATACACATAGTAACAGTAATAATGATAGTAGCACCAACAATAAAAACAATACAATGAGGATAATAAATATTTATATCATCTGTAACAGTTTAACAATAATATGGAAGGCATGGAAGATAATATGGTAAAGAGAGGGAGAAGAGTAAAAAGAAGGAGTGGATAAGAGAGAGGAAAAGGAGCAAGAGAAGAGAAATCAAAATGGAAAACAGAAAAAAAGGAGGAAAGAGGGTAAGAAGATGAAATAAAAGGAAAAAAGAGAAAAATGGAAAGGAAAGGTGGCAAGGAGAAAAGATGGAGAAGAAAAAGGGACAAAATGGGACGAGATGAGAAAAGATTGAATAAATTAGTAATGAGGAAATAGGGTGATGTGAGGGGAGTAAAATTAGTAAAAGGAAGATAAGCAAGGTGGTGGAGGAGGGGACTACTTTGGATTTGTTATTAGTTGAATAATTTAGAGAATGAAAATAAATGAAAAGATATCATTTTGTATTATATAATGTATTATACCTTATATAGAGCATCCTTAAGGGAGTCTAAAGAGGACTTTGGTGCTTCATCCCAGTTTAATAGAATGATATAATCCACAGATCCCCTCTTGCTCCATAGGTGTCTGCTCTCTGGTGGTAGACCATTCTCAATGACAGCAACAGTGCACCTAAATTCAAAAATGGAAAGTATCATAACATTACATATTATGTCATTTACTTCATTTATGAGCAATGTAATGTAATTAGATTTATATACCAAAGCACTTGATGAGTGCACTACAGTAGCTGATACAGCAAATTCCTTCACCCCTAAAGGTCTGGAGTCAGATACTCTCATCTGCCAACAACAGGGCTGTTTATACTGGTACACCGGGGTAACCCCTTACTCATCTCGAAAGAGGTACTTGGTTATCTATATATGTAGTGTTTTTATGAGACAATTGTGTACATGGCAACTGTTTATAGCCCTTACTTGGGAAGACTTGTTCCACGACCAGAAAAATACCTATAGGACGTGGCAACCCTTCCTGAACTGCTTGGCCATTCATTATGGGTACAGTATAAACATAAACAGATATATTAAAATCATATTGGCTTTACTCATACATGAGTGATGGTTATAGTAGTCATAAACTCTGAGATAGTTTTAGGCTAAAAATATTGTAAAATTATTTCCCAATTGACCAAGTGATTATTATTTCTAATGTTCACTGTGTTTTTACAGCACAACAAGTTATCATTGTAATGTAAAACATGTATATGAAAATATTCTGAACTATAGGTATACATTGTTCTTGTATATTTTAGTTTTTACTTGGAACCTAGGTTTAAATAGTTGCCTATGCCAGGACTTACATTCTTACAAATAAAAAATTAGGTTCAATTGCTACTCGCAAGCTTCATTCAGGACTAATTCAAAGCATATCAGGATTAATATATAGAACTATATTTCATTTTTAAAAGGAGGTTAAAAAGTGATTATATTCGCTAATGGCAATACAACCCACTTTCTAAAGACATTTCTGCCTTGCTTTGTGTGACAAATCTGTTTTCATTGAATTTTTTAGAGTGATGGAATAAATGCAATGAAGGCAATACAGATGATTGAGAATGAACATGTTTTCTCAATTTAAATATAAAATATTTTTCAGTTAATAAAATCTATGTTAACATTATGTCATAATGGTGTACAAATACAGGTATTTGAAAAGGAAATAATTAATAAAAGCTGTGCATAAGATTAACATGTATTAATAGCTACATTGAGTCTGTTAAGAAGGTACTCTTTATGTGCTGAATAATATCAAGATGTCAGGGTTCTTTGAATGGGATCACATGACCTCAAGTCCTCAAATACCGTATGTCACGTCACGTAACTGTCATGTGGGAAATGTACAGCAACATCCAGCTTCATATTATTTCAAAATAAAAATCAGAATGGACAATATTAAGTACAGTAATGTAATTCAATGGTCTTTTGGTAGTTGTGAAAGTAGGCCAGTTAGGATGACCCCTGGGGCAGCTGCAGTGTGAACCTACTCTTCCCTGGTGGTGAAATGGAATGACACAGTGGTTATCGCCATTTTAAGACAATATCTATATATTCTTGCCAATGCTCTTTATATTATGCTTATATTTTCATTTGCAAAAGGTTTGCGTGCTTAAAAACTGCTATTTAAAGGGGGAATATCTGATCCGTATGTAATATGTCTGTACTTGAAACTGAAAGATTTTCATATTGTAATTCTGGTTGGAAGCATATTATTCTTGCAAATAATGGGAATGATGGTTTATTCACTCATAGCAGTAAAATACATGGTTTGAAATCAGAGTTGGTTGGAAATTAAAATATTAGCATGACAATAATATTGATAAAAACACTTGACCATGGATAAAATGTTTAAAAAAATGTTCCTAAAAAAATAAGGAGGTAAGAATATGAGGACCAGTCATGCAGTACATTACCACAAAGACAGATAAAGTTTGCTACATTTCAAAATATCACATCAGACAAAAAAAATCTCAAAAACTACTAAAAACTGACCAGGGACAATAGGAAGGATGAGTAACTACCATGACTTACGTAAAATAAAACCATCTTTTTTTAATTTGTAAAAAATGTCAACGTAAAGTACAATCCATGACAAAGCATTAAACGTCATTCTATCCCAGCAACATCCAGGGCCCACAATGTAGACCTATCTGACTGGGTAAATGCCATTCAATATAAATTGGATTTCCTGGAGACAGTTTCAGTAAGACATCATTTATCTGACTTATTTTCAAAAAATATCCAAGCAAAATAAAATGATTGTTTACTTCCTTTACTAGACAAAGAAATCTACACCACTTCAATATTATACTACAGTATGTTACATCTCTGAATAGTCACATGATGGACAACTTTCAATCAGTGGATGCAAGGTTAAACAACTTTTGATAGTTAAAGATGGACAACTCTTAATGGTTGCATGGTTGACAACTACCCATTATTGTATGGTGGACAACTCTTGATAGTTGCATGGTGGACAAATGTCCATGGTTGCATGGCCTACAACTCATGATAATAAATGATGCACAACTTTTATTTAAAGTGTTGTTTTGCCCTACCTGATGGGTTATCACACCGCATACTCAGTACAAAAAAAATTTGCAAGTGATTCAGGTAGGAATCGACCTCCATATAATGTAAGTAGCCTGGTGTCATATATATAGCAACTGTTGATGGTGTCATGGTGGACAACTCTTGATGATTAAATAACGGAAAATCTTGATGGTTGCATGCGGAACAACTCGCGATGGTTGCATGGCGAACAACTCTTGGTGATTGAATGGTGGACAAATCTCAATGGTTGAATAACGGAAACTCTTGATGGCATGGGGGACAACTCTCGGTGGTAGCATGGCAAACAACTCTCGATGGTTGAATAACGGAAGCTTTTGATGGTTGCATGGAGGACAACCCTCAGTGGTAGCATGGCAAACAACTCTCGATGGTTGAATAACAGAAACTTTTGATATTTGCATGGGGGACAACCTTCACTGGTTGAATAACAGAAACTCTTGATGGTTGCATGGGGGACAACTCTTGATGGTTGCATGTCAAAAAACTCAGGATGGTTGACTCTTGATGGTTGCATGGGGGACAACTCTTGATGGTTGCATGTCAAAAAACTCAGGATGGTTGCATGTCAAAAAACTCAGGATGGTTGAATAACGGAAACTCTTCATAGTTGCATGGGGGATAACTCTCAGTGGTTGCATGGGGGACCCAGGGGAGGATCCAGGGGCGGATCCAGAGATGTCCAAAAGGGGGCCGAAAGTGGGGCAGATTTGGACAACACTACCCTAGGGGCCCGAGGCATGCCCTCTTGAAATTTTTTTTTTTCTGGACACCCGAAAATAACCCCTGAGGCGATAATATTTTTCTTTTTCTTTCTTTTTTTAAACTTTCCAAATAGGGAGGGGGGGGCGCCAGGACCAACCTCACTGATTAAATAACAGAAACTCTTGAAAGTTGCATGGGAACAACTCGATGGTTGCATGGCGAACAATTTCAAGCTTTGTTAAATATGTTTGTATATTAATAAATATTAAATAAAAAAATATTTATGTCCACAATGTGTACTGTAGTTGATGTTGAGTTCTATTTGGTCTTCTGTTTATAAATTTCTAAATTAAGTTATATGATATATTGTGTTTATAATATATTTGGAGAAAAAACATCAAAACTGGAATACAATTATTGATTAAAAAAAAAAACTGTCAACATAATTTAATTAAGGTGAATACTGTCAATACTAAAGCTGATGGATGAGTCAGACTTATGTAAGAAAAGACTGGGGGTCAATCAAATGAGAGATGACACTAAATATAGGATTTAATTAAGTAAAAGCCAGGTGATGTCCTGAAATGTCCCCAAAACATCTATGAACATGTATCTAGGCCAACAGGTGAATATCAGATACTTTCCTGGGACTGTACCAGACCACAACTGAAGTTAAGTTAATGGTTACATTAAATGGTACAAAACCAATTACTTTGCTAAAGCCTATTTTCCACTAGGCAAATTTATTCGCGCAAATCGAAAGTGTTGGTTCGTACGCACGCACATTCCCATTCCTATCAGAGTTTTTGCGAAGCGAAAACATGCGCAACCAATCAGAGCTCAGGAAGCAAACTGATGCTTTGATTCGCGCGAATAAATTCGCCTAGTGGAAAACTAGCTTTAGAAGAGATGCTACAAAAAAAAGCAAAAAAACATAGCTTTGGAACTTCATAATGTCATACCACCACATAAAAAGTAAAATGGTACTAAACCAACTCTCGTTGATATGCATACCCTAGAAACATCCCTTCGTGAACTACACAGTTAAATGGACAGTATCAAACAACTACATAAAGTTAAAACAACAAATACCAAAAGATACTACCAACTGCTAACAAGTACCATATTTCCTGTACCATACAATCACTAAAAAAAGTTGATGTACCATAAATCCTTGAATAAGCGCCGTGGTGCTTATAAAACTTTTTAGAGGCTTCAGTGTGGCACTTATTGTAGAGGGGCACCTATTCGAGTGTAGCGCTTATTAAAAAATATTGGCGTGGCGCTTTGCATGCCCGTTCCCATGTTACCTATCACACGTATTCCTGTAGTTCGGTAGGTCTATCACATGGAAATTAGGGTTATTTGATCGCATTTGCGATCTGATTTTTTAAGGTGCGACAAGGAATTCAAATTTGTTGCGCTCAGTGCGACATTTGATAGCGCGAGTAGATTGTGTAAGCGGTAGGAAGATGGTTTTCCTCCAAATCCCAATTATTTACAACTTGTACAGCCGATTATTTTCAGTCAGGCAGTACGCAAATCATGCTATCATTCATTTTACATGAACAGTACTGTATCAACCAATCAGCACGACCTAGACTGTTAAAGTGTGATGTCGTACACTAAAACTGTGTCGATGTGCGCTCATCTTCATTCTTGGTAAATAAGCGATCTCCATCAAAGCGAAGGAGGCTGGTAAAAATCGGACTGCAAGATTTTTTACTATTTTATTGAGTGTTACTCTTACCAGTACCTCCTCGTAATTGTGAACGTTTCCTTAACATATTTGTTCATAAAATAGAATATGTACCGAAATTTCAAACAATCGTATATTGACTCATACAATGTAAACGGGACAGCATCAAGCAATAATCAAAATTTAACACTAAATAGATTGTAAATAAATACATTTAGGCATCATCTGGATGATTATATTCAAAGTACTATTAAGGCAGACATCTTTTTTTGAAAACTAAACGAATTACCTAAACCTCATAGATTATGAAATAAGATTACACTCCTTCAATCACATGGCTGATGATAACCTCAGCCAGACTTCATGGAGCAGATATAGTTTAACAACATGCATCTCAATGAGCAACATCTTGAAAGTTATAAAAAACAAACAAACAAACGTAGGTCTCGCAGCAAATTTTGAAACCTGTAGCTAGCAGCTAGCGGTGAGCAAGGTTCCTAAGTATAGCCTACGGTTTTCAGTCCATGTCCTTCTCAGCAGGCCAGAACTATATACTAACTGTTTTAATTCAAGTATAGGTAGCCAAAAGGGAGCTGGTTAGCTTGTTTGTTCTAGTCGAGACATCCGCATCTTAAATTTTGAAAATTTACCAAGACTGATTAATATGCATGAAGTTAGCCAATCATGTGATTTACAAAATCAGTCATGCATACGATATCCCACATCAAATTTGATGTGGGAAATCGTACGCATGAATCGTTTGCCCAGGCCCTAATTCTAAAAAAAAAGAAATCGAGTATGGGACGCCAATTAAATTAGGTATGGCGCACACTAAGTGCAATAAAGAGTGAGTAACCTAAAATTAGGGCCTGGAACCCAGGCTAAGGCATTCGCAGTGTTAATGCGATTCTGCGGACCTATTTTCTGGAAATTTTCTGCACAAATGAAGAAAAATACTGAAAAACTTAAAGGAAGTGTAAAGAAAATATAATTAATGTTTCAGTAATAATAATTAATAATTTTATAATCAATATATCAATCCACTTAACTGTAGATTTTTGCACTCAATTGACTAGACAGTTCAGCTGCTCATGTTTTTCTTTTTTATATTGTGTATATCTGTTAATAATTAACAGAAATTTGTAATTTTCTTAGAAATATTCCTAACAATTGAAACTTTCCTTGAAATACTTTCCCTTTCCTTCAAGTTAGTTAGGTTGAATTTTTAACCTTGTACCTTTTTTCTTTATTATCCCTTTAATATCTATTTTCTTTTTAATATTGTTTCATCCTTTTTCCTATTTCGTTTTTGATACTTACCTTTCTTTTAGTTTTTTCATTGTCATTTTCTTTCCACCACTTTACTTCTTTCTTTTTTTGCTTTCCGTCCTTTTGTTATTTCTTATTTATTATTTTTCTTGTATTTTTTTTTCAATTTTTAAAATCTTTTTTTTCCCCAATTTTTAAAATATCTTCTCTTTTTTTTTTCATGTCTTCTTTCTTGCATAATAATCCATGGGGACAAAAAAATTACTTGTGCTACCAAATTTTTTAGGGGGGTGCCAGAAAATTTTGGCAGTGCTATCAAGAAAAAAAGTTAATTTCCAGCCCTGCTGCGACAGTCAATGTATTTATGGGCATAACTAAATAATATACATTCTCCAGTGTCTGTCTCTTATACACATCTAGATGTGTATAAGAGACAGGTGTAATACTATCGTACAGGTATAAGTTATTGAATTTTAATCATATTTTTACATTTATCTCAATTTGGCAATGTACATCATCTGATTTTTTTTAACTACATCAGAAATTTGAATGTTATCACTATCGCATGTATTTTGATGACATAATCCAAAACATGAATCAAATTATTGAAGACAATCTGTCCGCATCAAAGGAGCAAATTAACAAACATGAGGGGCACAGATTGGATGTATTCTGACAAACGAGTCCTGTTTAAGAAGAAGCTGGGGTCAATAATGAGAGATGACACTAGATATAGAAATGAATGAAGTAATTGCCAGGTGATGGCCTGAAATGTCCCCCAAAACATCTGTATATCTAGGCCAAACAGGTGAACATGCATACCAAATAGACAATCACAATTCTAATGCCATTAACAGGACAAAGGATCACAGCTGAATAAAGCTTTTATATGAGTTAAGAGAACATGGTGAATATTTATGAATGCCTTATATGAAGTATATTATATGCAAACTTCTTAATATCGAGTTAAAATTTGTTGTTTTAGTTGTTCCTTTTTGATGGCAGCATGAAATTGCAGTTTACATCTATAACAGGTCTGTGTTACTTTAAAAAAAAAAATTTATACTTTTATTATTAAATGAAAACAACGTTTAAAATTAGTATCCCAATAATGTTCTAAGTTTTAAATTTTGATTTTAATATGAAACAATGCAACATACTGTGAAGTCCCCAAACACAATACTTTGTCATAGAAGTGCATAATTGTGTTAAGATTCTGCCAACTATATTCACACCCTTTCTTGAAACAGAAATTTGAATGATCGTAATTAAATACCGTATTGTCTCTAATAAACGCCCCCCGGGGGCGTTGCATTTTTTCAAATGGGGGGGGGGGCGTTTATTAGCGGTGAATTGTAAAATCAAAAATTACCTAAACAAGCTGCTTTAAACGGTCAATAAGTTGTTTATTTGTAGAGGAACAAGTTAATGTGCAGGGTATCTCCAGGCCTCCTGCTATTTTGCTGTTCCTTTGTTTGTTGCTGGTTATTTAAACATCAATAACTCCTTGTGTTCCAAAAAGAAATGAAATATCTTCGCGTTCTCTTGGGGTAAATGTCCGACGATGCAGTGCGGTGCTTCTCCTTTCACAACAGCCATCGCATGCTTGTCAAAAACATTGTTGGCCTCATGAACTAGCACCGCACCACCGCACACAAAACATCTGCCCTCAACTTGAAGAAACATTCTCACTACAGTATAGACTTCATTGACCAGACACCTTGAATCAAATCAGTGTCGAACACGCGACACACTAACAATACACGATTACCCGTCGTTTGCCGTCAGTTTGCAGCTTACCCTGTTTTTACAAGGCTAACGAAATACCACGAGAGAAACACAAAATAGGCCTAGGCCTAGTGATCGTGAAGTCAGTAAACATTAAACGTTTAGGGAAAGCTTTTTTGAGTAGTATTTATTTCATTTCATATCAAAGAAAGCAGCACACAGTACGGTATTACTCCTTGTTTGTCAACCTTTTTATGGACTACATACCCATGTTAATTGATTGAGCACTCATTGCAAAATGAAAAAAACTCAGAGGGGGCGTTTATTAGAAGAGGGTCGTTTATTAGAGACAATACGGTATGACCTGTATAGAGAACCAAATATAAAAACAACTAAAGTTAAAAAAATAGTTACAAGTTACATAGGTAAACTACATTAGTTGATAAACTATTACCAGTTGTTAAAAAATCTTCAAACATTACAAAATTAAATGTCAAAATAAAATAGACATGACAGAAATGATTAACTAAACAGACAAAACAAATTGTATTTTAACATAAAAGTCTTAAGTTCACAGGCAGACAGGGAAAAAAAAACACACCAAAAAAAAAAAGCAACTACTTCTGTCAGTGACAGATTGTGCGTGTCCAACCAATTACAGTGATGGATTGAAACCATGTGTTGAGTGCATGTGTTATGTTCTGACCATTCAGCTGCAGAGTACAATACGGTGCACGCACACATTGTCATCAATGTTGCGAGGAGCACTGACTGGCCCATGTCTATTAGACTTAGATTATAGTTTCCTGTAATGTCAAAAAGATTGAATATCATACCAATATTGTTGTCACACACATCTACTGCTGGGAGTTCCTCTTTGCTGCTTTCTTCACTCTCCTTTTCTGTTTTACTCTTCTCATTTTTCTCCTCCTCGTTAGCAAATCTTTCCTTGATCTCGTTTTCCTGCTTTTTATCTTCATATCTTGGAAATAAAGAACAGAATGCCATGAATGTTACTTTAGATACAGTATTTGCTACTTATCAACTTTAGATATTTACTACTAATCATTATTATTTTTACGATTATTAATCCTTACACTTCATCAAAGCTGAATTAGATTATAATTTCTTAATTAATAATTATCTATGATTATTATGAAAACATAGTATTATTATTATTTATAATTATTGTCATCAAAAAAATTAGTGTGTCTCAGTATTCCTGACAGCTGTATGAAAATATGTATTTCTCTTTAACACGTTCGCTGCCAGAGACGAGTATACTCGTCCCACAGGGTGTTACTGAGAGCGCCAGGGACGACTATACTAGTCAAAATCGGAGTAACATTCTAGCATTCATTACTTCTTTGTTATACATTGTAGAACCACAGACTTAACGGCTGGTAGTTCGGGGAAGATACACCTAGTTGATAACGTACAAATAACGTATAAATGTTGGTTATGTTATGTTGCTGGCAGTACACTCGATTGCACGAGTGGGGGTGCCCTCTAAACATATACCAACCCATGTAAAAAGTGGACAAGGAAACTTGCACTTGGCAGAAAAAAAAATTCCAGGGGCAGAATCCAGGGATGTCCAATAAAGGGTGGGGGGCCCGAAAGTGGGGTCGATATCCAGATAACACTACACTAGGGGTTCAGGGGCATTTGGTATCTAGGCGTCCCCGAAAATAATCTCTGAGGCGCCTTGGGCAATAATTTTTTTTTCTTTTTCTTTCTTTCTTTACTTTTTTTTTGCTTTCCAAAAGGGAGAACTGGGGGAGGGGGTCCCTGAATGCTGTTCCAGTGCCGGTGATAAGTTTACTCACCCCCTAATATTTTCCTGCCTTAGACACAACATTTTGATGATATATGACTAGATAAAATTTCCAAAAAAGTATGTTTGTACATGTAAACTTGTCTTGCACATGGGAAGGAACCTAAAAACAAGGTCTGACAGTCAATGTGTTAAATAAAAAATGGCTACCTGGTACTGAACAGGTGTTATGATTAAAGTAAGAAAAAACAATTATAAGAATGCCGGGGGGGGGGGGGGGGGGGGTTACGTCCTAAAGCTCTGTGAGTTCTTACATTGTAGCCCCCTTACATGAAATCTATTATTTCAATATTATACTGTAGGCCTATCTTGTTATAATAGCATTGGATAGAAAAATAAAGTTGATTTGATTCAAAAATCATCAATAGTATTAAAAATAAAACTGCTGGAATTGTTAATTATCAGCAACATTTTCACTCACTTTGTCTTTGCTGTACTCTTTACGCTTCTTAAGCCCCGTACACATATTCATGTATTTGACAAAAAGGACGTACGCACGCTCCTCATCGCTGTTGTTGCTGGCTTTAACTGCTTCACGATAAGCTTTCTCAGCAGTATTACATAGCCTGCAGTACATCAGAAATAAGATGAAAATCAGTTAAAAACTACCTTGCAGTTTGCTTTTGGAATTTGATATTATTTCTATTTACTTTTCATTTAAAAGAAATTATTTACATGTTTGTAAATTTTATTAAAGTGGGAACAAGGTGATTAAGAATGAAAATGCTGAGTGTTACTTCTGCACAAAGAATGGAAATGTTATCACCATGTGAGCCACAATTATCAAATATCACAAACCACTTTCTATTTGATCTAATGAAATAATACAACATTTTCAGTACGCTTCATAGTTCAAAATTGTAAAATGTACATTTATAGGTCTCTTATTTCTTTTCAATTCAAGAAATTCATATTTAAAAAAAAAATGGAATTAAACAATTATGATATTCACAAAAAAAAAATTTAATAAGCCAACACAATTATGTCATCATCTGTTTTCATATTACATTTTTCAGAACATTAACTCACACAATATTCATGTCAAAAAATTTTATAAATATTAATATGAGATATTTCTCTTTTTGTTCTTTACCCTTTGATTGATTTGATGTCATTGATGTTACATTCTCCTTTCTCATTGAGTTGTTCAAGACTGTTGGCAATGTACAAAGCCTTCAATTTTATCTCACCAGGCATCTTGCACACTTCAGGTTACAACATCTACAAAAAAATAGAACATATTCGGTATATTCCTTATCCATATATTGATAACATTTCGTAACAAAAGGTAGGGTACAACCAACTGAGAACTAGCAAAAAACAGCAATTTAGTACCAAGAGGATTCAAAATAGTTTTCACTCTATTTGCATTGGACTTATTTTGGTCAAAAGTACCAGAATGCAAGTTCAATGCAGATTGATTTAAATTGATAATGATGATAATTATTTATTCACTAACAAGAAAAGCATGAAAGTACTGGATACCAAGAAAGCAAAAAAAAAAAAAAAAACAACTTGTAATGAGGTCCCGGTATAAACTTATAATTATACACAAAATAAATCTTAATTTATGTACATGAACTACATAACCAAGAAATATGATTACAAAATAAGCTTTTCAAAAAATATGAAGAAAAACACTGTTTCACTAACAACGGATTCTATGTTTTATACGGTAAGTGTTGATTATCGATTCTTTCAACTTATAATTAAACACATGTGGACAGATGAGTTATATCTTTAATACAGCAACATCCAATATTTGGGTCCATAGAAATATTATATTAATAACACAGTTATCATATCATTCCAGTGTGAACTGCAAAGGAAAAAATATTTAGTCAGGTTTGTTTCCATGGAAAATCTATGATGAGACCAACCACTTACAAATAAGTCAAGGTTGACGTAAATACACCAATTATACAGGTTGTGTATCATCGGCCAACAAAAAATCAACAACAGGGCATGGGGTCACAGCACAAAAACTCTTCACATTTATTTCTTAGGTTTATAAACTAAAGAATAGCTTATCATTCATGACAATATCAATCTGTTTTTGTGACACTTTGTGACACATTTTGACACGAACAAGTGCAATTTCTTTCATCGATCCAACTGTACATCAATGAACCATAACATTTTTAGTATTGCTGCATTTATTACTATTAGGCATAGACTAGTTAGGCTAGATGAGGTCTACTGTTTATGAAATATATGTGAAAATATACAGTCTTTATAAAATATTGGCCCTACTGTATGTAGGCCTAGGGCCTAGCTTACAGTAGTTAGGACAGGGGTCGTTATAATGACTGGAGATCCAACGCTGTCCTCTAAACCGCAACCATAGCCTAAAGGCACAATAAGCCCATTAAGAACAAACGAAATGCCAATTACGAAGACCGTTTACAAGCGATAACGAGGTCTTTGATGTACTATCATACAGACCGGCTTTCACAGCGCAGCACCGCAGTGGGAGGCGAGGAAATAACAAACCAAGAGTCCGAGGTTGCTCCAATAGTAAAACCCTATGCACAGTTCAAACTTCATAGTTGAACCTTTGTTCTTTGGATGCTCTGTTGATTGGGATTTCGCGGCTTATATGTCAGCGAGAAAAGCAAAAAAATTTAATAATTTTTTAATTGTCCGTACTCATTATGAATGTATTGCTATCATTTATAGTGTCTATAATTTTTGAGGATTTTTAAGCAAGAAATTATAACACTTTCCTAAAGATTCCTAACGATGACACCTGGTGTTATAGGTGCATAAAAATGTGCCTAAGCCTATATTAATAATGAGTTTTAATATTTTATTTTATTATTTTCAGCCGAATTATTAGGAGTACCAAAATTCAAAGTGGAATAAGGAATGACGAGGATTACATCATTTAGTTGGTAACGGTACAACTAAAAGTAATAGTAAGAGGTTATCCGCATGGTATGATACGAATTGCAAAAAAATAAGCTTATTTGCATGGTATATATATTCAAATGGTCATAGTTAGGTTTAGGGATTACTCTAGTAATAAGGATAAGATAATTCTTTATTATTTAGGGCTAAATTGAAACAAAATAATAAGCCTGTGAAATAATCACAAAGCATAAAAATACTAGACAAATAAGTATATTAACACACATTGCAAATAGAACCATTTCAGAAGTCTGATTCTATATTGTTGTTAATAATATAATATAATTTTTTTAAATGCAGTAATGGTTAAAAAAAATAGTAAATTGAAAAAAAACCCCAAAAAACAATAGTATTAATAGTAATATCAATGATCATTAGCAGCATGGGTTTATTTTAATCACAAATTATTTATTATAATTCTTATTCTTTTATTTATATTCACTTATCTATTAAAATAGGGTAATGAAATTAATAAAATAAAAAAAAAAACAATAAATTCAAATAAATAAAAGAAAATAAAACTAAAAAAAAAAAAATCCATGACCATGAAACGAAACAGGGGTTGTTATGCCACAGCAATCGCATTTACACTTATCTGATCAATGCGCGCTATTTAGCCCATTGACAATCATTGGGTGAATATAATAAGACTATCGGCGCTTTTTCAAGATTGCGTCATTGCATGATCTTTAGATGCTGATTGGCTAGGTCTACCATGTGAATAAGAACGTATGTCTTATTCGCACGGTCTACCGTGCAAATAGCCTCTTCCTTCCAAAGTAATAAGGCCACGGGAACGAAAGTTGTAGGTTTGCGTCCACCGCCCGCATGCCTATAAAAGCTACCGCACGAAAATTTTCATTATTTTGAAAAGTTCATTATTTTGAAAAAAAATATACTTCGTTTTTAAAAAATGGACTTTCCAAGTCGTAAAACAGACAGAAAAACGATCTATTCATCACTGATCACTCGTCGCGAACACCGAGCGAAGGCAGGCCTGGCCACATCGCACCATGATCGCCGATCACTGCTGAGGTCATTTACGGGTCAAATCGATCTTTCTGACCAATAGGAAATCTCGTAATAAAGGGGTCTTAAATGTAGAAAAGGACTTGTTTTATAGGCTAGTGTACATTTATGACTGTAAGTAAGCATTGTTTCTTAGGAATAAATGTAAAATTACCAATGCCGCGGCTTGTGGACAGCATTTATAAAAAAAATAATGAATAATGAAAAATGAAAAAATGCCTCATGTGTTTTCAAAATTTTTCGGACGCAAACCTACAACCTACAACTTTCATTCTCGTGGCCTAATGTAAACGAGAATTCAACGTGCAAATCAATTAGCTTAATGATTGCCCTAGCTATGTGCCGGTCTGTAACATGGTACAAAGGAGCCCTGAGTTTGTTGGATCTCTAGTCACTATAACAACTGGTTAGGTTAAGTGTTTTAATGTTTACTTTAATTTGTATAAATAAATAATTTTGGCCTACTGTACACACACTGTATCATATACATTCTGATCTAATTTACGGTAGGCCTAAATCTTAATGCTGAATATGTTTACGAAGATTTCCAATATTCTTGGCTATATATGTATGCATAGGGCCTAAATAGGCCCGGGCTAGGACCTAGGCCAGGCAGTCGTCGAAGTTTGGCAAACGAAGTTAGGCAGGCCTATTTATAATACAGTATTATTTAACATTCAACCATGTCATGGGTCTTGTATGGGAGGAACCCAACTCTAGCTGTATTCCACATACAAAATCACATTTATGGTCAACAAAAAAAAAATATGACGAACTAAGAAATTAACATAGTATATAATGCTTACCTTCTGCTAAACAAGAAACCTTAAATCCTTGAAAATTGAATTGTAAAATCACCCAAACTCTTGTTACTTTTTGTGATGATAGTGGTCAATTGTTGTTGTTGCTTGAGTTGACCTCTCTGAGCGTCCTATGCACACCAATCCGAAATTCGCTCAAGTAATATAGTTCTACCCTTTTAAGAATAGCCAAAATTGGTTTCTTTCTACTAAATGTTGCAAAAACTTGAAATAAAATTTATAATGATCAAACTTGAAATATTTATCAAATAGAGTAATTTGCACAAATGATGATGATTTTAAAAAAATCAGGTTATTGATATTAAAATTATCATCCTGTGATCCGGTGATGACATGTATTTCCGGAAGACATTTTCTAACTTCCGTCGTGAGCTATCTTTACGAACATACGCATTTCATCTAATTTATTGCTACATTTTGTCCTCAGAGAGCAGGTTGCTTTGTGCATGTTTGAGTAGACGCTAATATACTGTATTTGGTAAGTTACTTTATGTTATTTTTCTTATTTATTTGTTGAAAATTAGATTAGACGGTGAAACGTTTTGCTTCCGGAGCACAACGCAAGGGCAGTATTTTGCTGTTTATCTGGCTGAGAGTATTATTTTGTATACAGCGAGAGAATTCACGTTTCTGGCAGATGTTAGTTGTTGACAAAACATTTAATTGAAAATAGAAGTTTACCAAATATAATATTTAATGTAGCAACAACGTTGAATACTTTCGAGTTTAGTTTTAATGTCCATTGTTCAGTTGTACATCGCACTCAATGTAGGCCTGTTAACAAAGTTCTGTGTGTGATGTTCAATTTCCCTATCACTATCCATCATGATCGAGCCATGAATGAATCCCTAGGCTCCTCAGGTAATGCTATGCAGGAAGAGCCCGGGGATCTCGAGCATCAAAACTCGGCATGTTACACAATACAATACCATGAAAAGTATCTCTGCCAAAGCCTAGGCTCCTTCCTAGTGCTACTGATACTGTATCTCCCTTATGCAAACATTGGTCATTGCTGTAAAAGTTACAAGATAGGCTAAGCTATCATATGAGTATTTTTGTATCCACATGTTTTTTTTAAGCAAATCAAATAAAAAATGTGAATATCTCGGCATAAACAGCCGCACTGAACAAAAGTAAGCCTGCTGTTCGACGCCACCAAACCAGTGTTGTATTAAGTAACCATTAAAATCCATAGGGTAAACAGTAAATAAAAAAGAAAAATGGGTTGACAAACTACAAATTTTTCATTTATTTATTTTTTAAAATTGTATGCTTTACAAATTTTTCTTGATGTTTGAAGTCTAAATTGAAATGTGTATTAAAATGTATGATTTTTCATACGCATTAAAAACACATAAAAAGTGATGAGGTTAGTCCTTGGCTTTGCACCTTGAATAAAACTGCATTATTAATACGAAACAGCAGAATACTGGGCCCTGAAAGACTTAAGCCAAAACAGTAAATGGGAGAAGAAAAAACATGTGCCCAGCTCCTTCTCTGTCAATTGGATGATGTATCACGCTTATCATTTTATGAAATTTGTTTTTGTAAAGTAAAATTTCAAAGAAAACATGGCTTATTCAAATATGGTTGATGGATTTAACTTTGAGGCAGCACTGACCATAATTCTCAGTCTTTTGAAAATTGTTTTCTATCTTCTACTATTTTAGTAAATGATAATACATTTCACCCTATTTGAGACCCCTTTGGTTCTAATTCCGAAAGCCCTATAATTCGAGACCACTTACAAAATAACAATTTTCAATCAAAAGCTGTCCCCCTGGAGACCGAAACCCAGATCACCTCACTCTGTTTCCAAAGGTAGTCTAGAATTGGAGGATGAACTGTACAGTTTCATAATTCCCAGTGTTTTTGTTTTTTTTTAGCTTGAGTTTAACATGATCACATTGTATTGCAGCAAGTGTCCTTGGGAAAAGCACTTTCATCTTGACTATGCACAGTAGTTTGTCTCTCTTCACCCAGAGGTATAATGCTTACCACTGTAGGATGTGAATGATTTGCTATGAAATTGCTGTGTGCTGAATTATATGCATACACTATACACAGGGGATTGCACATTATACATGAT
This sequence comes from Anneissia japonica, assembly GCF_011630105.1. NCBI lineage: Eukaryota > Metazoa > Echinodermata > Crinoidea > Comatulida > Comatulidae > Anneissia > Anneissia japonica. The sequence continues at coordinate 1,886,636 of NW_022712725.1, forward strand.
TGATTCTGTATCCAAAGGGAAAAACAACCCATGGGAGAGGCAAGGTGCTACAAACTATGATACAAAACAGAAAGATACTTTATAAATATTACGCTATTGTGGTGAACCCAGCCGCTGATTTTTATTCTCCCTATCGTATTATCAAATTATCTTACTAAAAATATAGTACACTTAGAGACATATGGATTGCATCATGATCTCAATGCTCACCTAGTTATAAGTATGATCATGTCTTAGATAATTGGCAACTTTTACAGTAGAAAACAGTCAATCCTGTTTATTTGCTATATAATATTTGTTTAGACTGCTCAGGAGTGGCTTAATTGAAGTATAATAAGCATATTATGGTTTCCTTGGTGGACATAATATCAATGTGAGAATTATTAATTTATTTTCATATTTTATATATATTTTTACAAGGCATTTTTTTAATCATGCACTTCCAAATTAATAAGAATATTTAATATTATTTTCTGTACCTCAGAAAACTCATAGTCAACCTATGTATTGCTTTACTTTGATTTTAAATTGAAAATTAGAATAATAAAATATTTTTCTTTTCAATATGCATAAAAAAATTGCTGTTTGTCAGTTATAAAGATTCTTCATATTAACACAAATCAGCAAAATACTTCACTGTATGTTTGATGTTTCTGGAACTTGAAATTTGAGCAACTTAATGTTTTAATTGAATTTTTGAGGCATTTTTAAAATCTTTTAAAGTGTAGCACAACAAAAATATTCTGTGTTTACACTGTTGATGTCTGAATACAAAATAAGACAAAAGTTTCTACAGGATGCAAAAGATGCAAAATACAATACAAAACAAGACAATAGTTTCTATAAAGAACAAAAGATGCAATCGTGAACATTCACTTGGTAAATCTCAGACCACCCTGGACTAGACTTTTTTTTTCAATAAATACAAATTTATGCGTTAATAAAGTAATAGATTATAATTGCCTTCATTTTTATAGCGTGTAAATGATGAGTAAGATATGGCACATTTGGCTGTTTGTTTTGCATTGAGTATCGGGTTACAATCACACCAAGCGATGCAACCTGTCAGCTTAATTCATCCTGAATTTCCTGTCAATTCAACCAAATCAAACATTTTCACACAACTTGCAACAAAAAAAAAAAGATGATTCTCTTCAACTCTGTTGAATTTTTTTTGCAACTGTCACTGCTAAATCTAAAAAAATATTTTTATTCATTAAACCCTTCAAAAAAATTAATATATTTTGTGTTTTTAATTTGATTGATTTCATTAAAAAAATATTTCTTTTAAATTTCAGGACTATCCACCAATTCATGATCTTTCTTTTCTAAATGAAAAACAAATTGTTGATGAGACTAATGTTTATAGCATATACACTTTTTAAAAATACATACTATTTAAAAATTAACAGATTTTCGAGCATTTTTAAAAGTATTTCAGAAATACTTTTATTTGTTCCCAAGTGTAAATAACAACAGATATTTGCATAGCAACAAGTTACTCATCAAAAAAATAACTATACTGTGAGACAAATTAATATTATATTATTATAAACAAAAATAGCAAGTTCTGTTGTGTGCCTGAGTTGCCCACCCTCTAACGGCCAATGGCCTGACATTAGTTACAGTAACAGGGTGAATGTACTATTTCCTTTCTTAGTCATTTTATTAAAAGTTTGGCATTTTGTATGGTTTTAATTTTGTGTCATAATCCTGTATCCTAGTGGAATCTGAAATTGTGGTGAATTCGGAAGCAATCCTTATAGAATTGAAAGCATTGGTGATGAAATCGTAAGTGATTCTGTTAGCATTAGAAGCGACCATGATGGAATGGAATGAGTGCACCTGCTGTCAACATAACACTTTATGTAATTATGCTGGGTTTTTTACAATTTTCTGTAGGCTTGTAGCAGAATGTCCTTGGTTGACCTAGGCAAAAGGTTATTAGAAGCAGCTAAACATGGCCGAGAAGATGATGTTCGATTGCTGATGACCAATGGGGCACCATTCACAACAGATTGGGTAAGTCATTATCCTCTCAATACAGTATTGGACAATAAAAATAATCTTAAATTCCAGATCGCAGAATTGGAAAATATAATCTGAAATCTACAATAATGTATGTTACCTTTTAAATTCTAATCAGTGGTGGATCGAAAAGTTCTTTCTGACCGAGGGTCCAACAAGTCTGATGGTCGGAACCAAGACGTCGTCTAGGGTCTTTGTCAGGTTCTGGAATAATTTCCCTGGTGGGATTCAAGTGGGGACATTTTATGGCTTAGAATGTCCCAAATTTGTGCTTTCAGACCATGCTCGCAATCAATAACTATGTTTGGATTGGCTATTAATCAATATTTTTAGGCAACAATGTCGACGGACAACTAAATGGTTCTTGCTTTATCTGACAACAGCTATTTTATTCCATACAAATTTGATTTTATTTTTCATTCAGCTTGGAACATCACCATTACACCTAGCAGCCCAGTATGGCCATCTCTCTACAGCTGAGGTGTTATTAAGGGCTGGGGTCAGTAGGGATGCAAGAACCAAAGTGGACAGAACACCCCTTCACATGGCCTCACAAGAAGGTCATACAGATATTGTCAGCTTGCTTGTTAGACTAGGGGCAGATCTAGATGCAAAAGATATGGTGAGTTCTATTAACATTTTTTTTTGCATACTTAATTACAGTATTTTATCCTATAGATCTCTATGGGTATGATACTTGCCTTGATACTGAGAGGTTGCAGGTTCAAATCCCACCAGACACTTTCTTCATACAACTGAAATAAATGAACTTTTTGTTGAGCTATGCTTGATACGATTATTACAACATGTTCCTATTTAGCACTGTTGTTATTATTTATTATTTGTTTATATCGAACTGACGGTACTTGATTTGATATATATGCAATTTTTATATAAACATTTTGAAAGCAAAATTATAAAATAATGCGGACTCAGGAAACATGAATACATCTATAAAACTGCTAGGTAAAGATACAAACAATTTGACAAGGAAATTTTATTTTAAAGTATCAGTTGAAAATTAAATGGAAGGACTGAGAAATTTGCTTGCGAAGTTATCAAAATCTGTATGCATTGTCTAATGGGAATAAATGTACTTTTAGGGTATGGGGACAAAACATCCTTGTTTGAACACCATGTACTCCCATTATGATTTGGGGGGAGAGTAACATGTATTGCTTTCTACTCCCTATCTGAAGTAAGTTTGAATCCACACTTGTTACTCTCAACACTAGATATTTGGTACAGTACTATAACTGTAAAGGTAATCCAACCTATTGCTTTACTTGCTGAATCAATTATTCTTAAAATTTGATATTCTGAATATACATATACTATGTGTTTAAACCAAATACCCGGGATTAAAATTAACCTATGAATGTAGTAGACATGAATCCTCTGGGAGATGAAAGCTCCATGCGGCCAAATGTGATTGATCGGAGAGATATTCCGTTCTTGAAACACGGCCAAGATGTGTAGACATTTGCAAGCAGACATACTGTATGGATGAGCTAGCCTATCTGTCTTGTACAACATGTGGCTAGCATTGTTATTGGAACGACACCAAGACTGAAGCCACAAACTATAACTGAATTAATACAAACTGTGTTTGAATTACGCTCGGATTTGGAAGGAAAAAAGTATTGTGAATATTTAATTTCAGAGAATTTCGTCAATGAATTGTCGGTTTTTAAATGTCTGCCAAAAACTGTAGATAACGAATATTAAACGAAAGGTCTCACTATATTACAGTACATGCATTAGATTTTCATCAAGCTCTATCAAGTATAATTGTAATGGGAATGATTGTTTTAACTATACTTTTTGAAAAGAATATTGCGTTGAAGTTTTTTTTTTACCATATGAAATGAGATTTATTGATTAATCAAAGCTGTTCATTTGGAGCAGTTGAGTGGAGTGCATCAATTCTCTCTTTTTAATTCATCTACATTCAACATGATTAAAGAGACAAGTTTGAAAATTTGAATGACAGAGAGATAAATTAGACACACACACAGAAAGGTCTATAAACGTTGTACTTGAACTGAACATTTTAATCTAGTACCATCCCATTCTCCTGCCCTCCCTCCCAACCCCCACCCCCATTCATTCTCATTAACATGTTTCTGTACAATATATGCACTGTTATCTAGCTTAAAACTTATTCTCACTGCTTAAAAACCTTGGTTTCCTTAAGGCCAACTCAGACAGCGTCGGCCGACACAGCCCGACCCGATTTATCGTCGGGGACAGTCTTAAGCCGTCGTGAGAAATATCTTGGAAATATTAAACATGTTTAATATTCTGCCCCCGACGCTCACCATCGCGTCTGCGTTCAACTCGCACAGACCCGACGCGACAACAAATCGCGTCGGGCTGCGTCGGCCAACGCTGTCTGAGTTGGCCTTTAAACGTCTTGTGGTAAAAACTGGAAACCTTCACAAACTCAAGTAGAATATTAACTAGCTTGTTGATAAGTTCAAATAAGTTATCAGCTTTCAGTGAGATACAGATCAAAATAATTACATTTTATGATGATTTACAGATTTTTTTCTACGGAAATACTTACAAATGTATTACCACACCAGCCAATTTAGATGTCATTCATTCTTGTATAGCCTCTAATAATCCTAAAAAAAATTATACTTCAGCCAATTACTTCAGTGGTTTTACTCCAAAAAACATTACAGAAAGTTTATGATTTTAAAGTTTATTGTTTAATTTTATTCTGACCAGTCTATTAAAGAGTTCATCAAAGCATAATAAATAAGATATAAACTAACTTATATTTTTGTGTTACTGAATCTAATATAATATTATAATGATGGTGGTAATAAATAGTACCAACACCAATAGTGCAGTCTGAAAATGTGATTATTAAACATTGGCAGAATGTTGATGAGTCACGATCTAGCTTTTAAATTTGAGTAACCTTCACTGACTTACCCCCATCAACCAAATGAATTTCCTTTACTGTCACTCATTCACCAGGTGCAGATAAATTTACTTCTGTCATCTTCTTCCATTTTACTTTTTTCAACAGACAATCTACTCCTCCATTGACCAGCTTTTGCGCTAATTTTGGCTGTTGTTCGTCCTGTTCTAGCTGGCCTAACGTATCTACGGCACCTCTGTTCCTGTCCTGACAAATATTTTCCATTGCATATATCAGTATTATTTTTCTTAAATGGATTTTTCTGGTTTATTCCTTTTAACAGGCAGTTTAGGAAGTGGTGTTGAGCAGTTTTGTGCAAATAAGTGTGTTATATTTCTTTAGTGCTTTCAGTGAAGTAGCAGCTGATAAAGGAAAAAGGGTATCCCGTCGCCTTAAGTGTGTGTTAATTTTATTGTGGTCAGTGTAAACATTCTTTAAGCTTAATTGAGGCAGACCTAGGATGTCCCTTTTTGTTTGCTTTATATCTGAATGTCATAAAACTGTCTTAGAGTCTATAGAGATCATACACAGAGATCAGTGAAAATATACCGTAGACGATTATTATTTTCATATCTCCTCAAGGCAAGTTCAAATTTTCCTTTTTCTACTATCCATTCACTAACAATTTTAGATATGCCACATTCCTTGATATCCACAAGTCCATATTTATTCTTATTACATGCAAGAATCTGAACTATTGACCTTGTTGTCTATATTATTATTATTATTTTTTTTTTTAATTATTTTAATATTCTAGCCATAATCCTGTACTGTGTAATATGAAATATGATTATTAACAGTTCTCTCTCCAACGTGAGACCCATCTATTGAGTACCAACAATTTTCAAATCATTTAACACAAAGCCAACCCTCTAATTGGAGATAGAACCTTAAGACCACCCCAAATTTTCAGGTCCCAAAGGTGGTCTTCAAGAGAAAGGAAAAATACTTTTTTATTTTGTAGAGAAAAATCGATATTTTATGCCATGGCCTCAACTTTACTACATTTAGGACCTAATTTCACTTGGAATTTTATCATAAATTTTTATTTATTTTTGTTTAAACATTTAAAAAAATAAAACCCACCTGTTTATAAATAGCAAATAATTCACAAAACATTATAACAATATTTTATGAACCTCTTTTTTAACTAAGTACTAATGCAAATTAGAATGAAGTAAAGTGCAGCTCAGTAACTTACTACAAAGTCAAACAGTATTGTTATATTTTGTTTGATTCATTGATGTTGACGTTTTTCATTATTTCTGATTTGGTTTTTGATTCGGCACTTTCTAGGTTACCATAGTCCAGTATCTCCAATTCCTGTCAGCTGTGTCCCATCATCTGACTTCTCCATTAGCCAGTCCCGTCACGCATGACTTCAGATGCCACATATGGTGTTTACGTGCTCTATCTATTCTACGCATGTTTTTCATCTCCTCGGACACGCGTACATGCCTCATGTAAATAAGACATCTGGATTCTTTACGAGAAGCATGTCAAACACGTGGAGTTTTTCTATCAAGTTAGAGAAACCAATGACTCGATGTCACTTGCAATATTTGATTTACAAGAAGCCCCACCTCCTAAATAATGCGTTCTGATTGGTTACATAGTTTAGTTTGATTGGAACTTGAAAGGTGCAAGTATACAAGTCAAGGTGACGAACTGGAATGGCTGTAATAGAATGCATTTTTTTGACAATGATATAATGTCCTTTTCAATCAAATTACTGTGCCACAATTTTTTTTATCTTTTTTGTGATATAAAATTATAACGCAGACAATTTGAATTCATCAGTAATATTTTTCCAGCAGTGAACGCATTTCAGCAAAATAACAGGATGGAATGATACACTATAAATTCTCATTATAAGTCATAGTTTTTATGTGGTTAGTTTTTTTTTTTGTTTTTTTTTGTTTCATAATTTTAACTCAGGAATCTGATAGGAAATAATTCAATTCAAAATTTAATTTAAACTTTAAACAAATTTGCTTAAATGTGTCTTAAAAATTGAAAATGTGCATCGGACAAAATTTTAAATGCTGACAATACAATAATCCTATTTTTGTTATATTTATTTTCCATGGCTCTTGACAATTGTATAGGTCACTAGTCTAGGCCCAATAAGGTTGGTGCCAAATTTTATGATCTATACAAAAATTACTCAGTGATCCTAATATTTTAAGGTACAAGGTAAACCTTATTTGAACTTCCTGCATTGGATGAAGTTAGTTTACCTTGTACCTTGTACCAATAAATATATTTTTGAAATTTTAGCGTTAACTAATAGAAAAGCTTTAACAGGCATCAAACTTCCAGGTTATGAACTGTTATTACTATTGACAAATGACCATGTGGTCAAAAATAGGAGTCAAGCATAGTGCACCCTCTATAATAGATTCACAGGTTAGGTAGAGGTAATTATGACGTTTCTATACTCTGTTTATTGTTTGATTCCATTCATTTCAATTTTTTTTTTTTTTGTAATTAACAGGGTTAATTCGGTTAAAAGTCCTTTGTTAATTACTACATTAAATTCTAGGTTTCGCCTTATACACTGTTAATGCAATAAAAATACATTAGTGGTTTGCTTGTACAATTAATAATTATTAATGCTAATTATATGTTAATTAATAATGCAAATAATTTATGACCTACATTCAGGAGGGAAACTTCAAATTTAATTGTCTGTGAGAAAAAAAATGAGAATTTTGTGTTTTAAGAAACATTTGAATTTATGTCTGAGACATTGTTGGACATTATTTTTTCTGCTTTCCATTAATCTAATTATCAATTCCGTTCATTTTATTTTTCCGGATGGATTTCCTACCATGAACCCCATGAGAGTGAAACCTTGTATCATAAAAAAAATGATCGTTGTATCCTTTGCTAGTGGGCTTTTTTATGAGTGTCCTGACTGACAATCAACAGGTGCTCTTGTATGACTTGTGATGAAACTTCATTTTGATAGGAAAAAATATACATCAAGTCATGGTATTAGTGTTAAAGACAATGTCCTATGGAGCATCAACTCTAAAATCCCATCTCTTCTTTTTTTCTTCTTTTTTTTCCACTTGCCTCTGTTTCCCATAGTTATTTAATTTACATTCTTTGAGTGCTAGTCCTCGGTGTATCTAAATTCCATAGTAAAGTTAGTGCTGAACATTGCAATGTATTCTTTCACTTTCAAATGGGTTTTTTTTCCAGATAAGCCTTAAGAATTTCTACTGGCCTTATGTTTTTATGCTTTTTTATGTTTATTTGACATTCTTAAACATTTTTGCCATTATACTGTAATGTAAGACCTCAACATGTTAATAAATGACCCTCTTTATACTCTATAATTGTAACACTTTTTAGCTCTCATCATATTTAAACATACAATTAACTAAATTTGATCTGTTGCTATAAAATTATTGTAAAGTAAAGTAAACATCTGGGTTGATAAAGATCATAGACAACGTTTTCAGAGGCATAGGTCTTAGCACATGATCCCTTTCAAAGGGCAAGGAGAGCAATTAATTGCTGTGCTAGAGGTTACCACAGCTGCACAGGAGGGTGATCGCGCCTCTTAAAACTGATGGTGGCCTGCGACTACATCGGAAATAACTAAAAAATCAGATTTTTTTAACGTTATATTTGTTCATCGATTCGTAAAATCACTGAATATTATGATAGTCTCTTCATGCACAGTACTAGGCCTACTGAACGACGTCCCAGTACCCAACCGACTATTTTTTTAGCATCGACCAGGGACGTCCCTAAGTTTACGTACTTCTGTCAGTTCTTGCACAGGCAGCGTACAGACGTTCGCTAGCAGGTAAACAAGGCTGTACTTGGGTATAGGGGTGTGCAGTCAGGCGTATTATGATTCATTTTAGAGAGTCGTCTGGATATGTTTTACGGTGCATCCAATAGGTTATAGTTAAAGGGGAGGAGCAAAGGCCAAAGCGGAATATAGGCGTCCAAACAATGCGCTATTCAAACGGTGTTTTCAGACGCGTTTTGGTAGAACAATAGAAAACGCGTCTGAACGCAGAATAATTTGGCGATCACGCCTAATTTAGATAGCGTTTACCAATGGTTAGATATTAGCCAATGTATAACATGATTTAAATCTTTGGATTGGAGAAGTAAGATATGCAGATTTTGTTTTTAATATTTTCCGGCTGTATATCTCACAATCTGCTGTCCCAATTAAAGAAAGATAATAATAATTGTGAAAAAAAATAAAATATGAAAAAAAAGTATTCTATAGATGGACAAATAATAAAAATTTAAAAAAAAACAAAAAACAAGAGGGAGATTTGAAGCCCATACATTCGATTAACTTTACACTTTCGCTGCTTGGCTACATTTCACCTGATATGTATAGCTGGTAATATATGAAGATATGGCGCAACAGGGCAAGGGTTTGTAATCTCGGATTATCTTGTTTCTTGTTTTTTAATCCATTTATCATAGTGGGATACCGTATGCTACTTGGTTGATTCCATAAGACAGAAGTTGATCATTTGTAAATGAGCAATTAAACATTTTAATTACATATTTTATGGTGTTTTTACTCCAGATTATATCTTTCAAATTTAACCACTTTTCCTTTCAGCATTTGAGTTGTAATTGTAGGATTATCATAACAAATTATAGCATTCAGTTTATAAATATTAATAGAAATGGAAAGTGGTAAATTTGATTTTTTTTTCAAGCAAGTTTTGAGAAGTGTCCATGTCACTATGGCAAGGTTACAGATTTATTTGTGACCAATTTGTATGAAAATTCAGTAAATTGGAGCATTTCCTTTGAATAGTACTGAAGAGTTGGCGTGATTACAAAATAGGAAAGTAGAACTATAACTGCCCTGGATACAAACCATCATTTCAACCATGACAGCTTGTATCATCACCATTCTCATCTGCTTTTCTTTTACTGGTCCATATAGCCCTCTACTGCTTGTATGGTTTTCATGGAAAGTAGAATTGTATTAATCAACTAGGTCTACTCTAAAGTCAAAGCCTTTTAATTGGATTTCTCATGAAAATGTCCTACTTAATTTAAAGATCTGGATCTTTAAATTAAATAAAATACAAGATATTTAAGTGGTTCTTTGTATATTAATATAAGTAGTTCTCGAACATTTGAGCGGAAAAATGTTTTCCTCCTTAAAAAACCCATTAATAATGCCTTTTGCATAGACTCTTAAATTTGCTGGTTACCATACAGGTATGTGAATTTTTGTTTTACCACATTGTTCCTGCTTCTTGTGCTAAAGGCCCCGGTTTAAACCTCGCCAGAATCAGGTTTTAGTTGGAGTCTTGAATAACCCTCATATTGAGAGTTAGGCAAGTTAAAATGTTTATATACAAGGAGGTTTATATCCGTATGCCCAGCCCAACTTTCTGATTTCCAATTAAGAATGAGGACCAATAAATAATTGTTATTACATTTGAGATAATATAAAAAACACAATGAGAAACTCTTTTCCAACAAAAAAATACTAATGAAATTTATAAAAATAAAAATAATACATAATTATAATAATTACTAAAAATCACATAAAGAAAGTATATATCTTACTGGCGAAAACTCAGATTTGCCTATCCTTAAATTTAGGTTTGGGTTTGCCCTCACTAATCATAACAAATGTTTTCTAGACAAATAGACATAAACACTGTCTAACATAAACAAAATGATAGAACTTATAATAGCAGTATTAGAATTTGTAGTCTACAGTGCCATATGCATGGTAAGCTGATTCCCATTGTAAAATGAGAATGACAATAATACTGTATTCAGAGCTTGAGCTAATTACCTCCATCATAAGTACTCTATTGACTCAGTAACTGAAATAACTGGCAGTCTGTTATCCTTATTCTCAAAATTATATTTTATAAAAATAGATGTTCAGTACATTGGTTAAATTTGATTATCCTATTGGACTCATAACTATCACTCTGAAAGTCAGGCAGTTTCATTGCACTTCGAAACAGCGTAACACTCGTAGCGGCTCCACGCTATTATGTTTCTATTTTGAATTGATGATACTGGATACACATATGTTCGTCGCATGCGGAAACGTCAGCGGTGTGACAATTGCATTGTCATGAGTAATTCAAGATCCTCGACCCTGTCGCATATGCGTCTAATTACATACTACCTCTAGGAAAGTACATGGCCGTGTTCTGGCGTTACTCAGGGGCTGCCTTCAGTCACGGTACTCAGTAGAAGGAAGTTAGCTGTGATAGTCCTTGGGGGCCTATTTGGACCATTACTGCCAGATATTAGAAGCCAATTACAATTAGCGTTTAGCAACTCAGCACATGTACAGTAACTGTGGAAAAAGAAACTCAGTCCGCATTTGGGTACCAAATGTATACAATGTACAGTATATTATTTTAATGCTTTTCAATGTATTATAAAAGAATACCCTATCGTTGCATTTCTACAAAGAGAACCTATTTTAATGATATCTTGTTTTTTCATATAGTACCCATCATCATAAAAGAGCTGATATGGGACCTTTTTTCCTTTTTTGTCATAATTTTTGTCTTCATTTTACATTTTTTTTTCCATTTTATTTTTATTTTTATTTTAGTTTTCAAGCTATTTTTCAAATTTTTATAATAATAATCTCTATCATCCACTTTTTACCTATTTTTCATCAATCTTTATTCATTTTGTATGTGATATTCACAATTTTTCAAATAAAAGATCTTTTTTTATGTGTAAATTTTAATAAGCTATATATTATTTAAATAACTTATGTAATATACTTTCGTCAGCTACAACGACAGACATTGTTCATCACCCTTTGATATATGATACTCTTTACTATTTTTTTCATTCCAGCTTAAAATGACCCCACTACATTGGGCAGTTGAAAGAGGTTACAAAGATGTTGTAAAAGTGTTGGTTGAACATGGTGCAGATGTAATGTTACTGAACAAAGTGAGTACTGTATAGTGAGTCATAAATAAAGAGGGGAAATACAGTTAATGAAATGAGTAATCCTATATTCAATAATTTTTTTTGTTTGTTTTTTGTTTTGTTTTTTATAGTTTGAGAAATCTGCAATTGATATAGCAACAGATAATTGTAATACGGAGATAATACAAATACTGTCACAAGCAGGAGTAAGTAATCAACCAATCAATCAGTTTATTTTTCACTCATACTTTAATCTGTATTAGAATGAGTGGAGTGACCAAATGATGCAAGCTTGATGAAGTTAGATTGGCAGAAACTACCCTCATTGCCATTCAATATGAGGGAGACTAATCAACAAAAGCATACAAAAATGAAACATGAGGATGCAACTGTGTGTGTTGAGACCTTGGGCAATGAAGTACATCTTTTCTCTCTGGATACATTATCATTTTTATAATTACATTATACATATTCTCATTTGAACATATTGGAGTGGAGTTTGGTGGGTAAAATGCTTGCCTTCCAATCCCAGGGTCCTAGGTTCAATTCCTGTCAGTGTTGCAAGATTTTTTCTCATGACCAAAACAACTGCACTTCCTAAGCCTCATACTGAGATTTAGTCAGTGGTGTATTTTGGGGGGGGGGGTGGACGTCCCTACCAAAAATTACTCGCACCACCCAAAAATCATGGTCAAGTTGTTAAAAAACACCTAGAATCACCTTTTGTGAGTCAAAGCCCCCCTCCCCATCAGCACCACCACTTCAAGACTCCTAGATAGGCCACTGAATTTAGTGTGTGTAAAGCATCATGTGTGTATGTTTCTCTTGTTTAAGGGATTGTCACCTACAAAGAAAGTGATGTATTCACTATTGGCACTTGGTGCACATGTGTGCCAAAAAAAAAAAAAACAATCTGCCACAGCTGTAGCATATCTTGAGATTTCTAGTTAATTTATACAAAAATGTAATGAATAAAAGGTATTTATTTGTGATCTTACAGGGTCAGAATGGAAGTTGCAGTCCTAATTTGTTGAAAGACTGTCAAACTAACCAGTTTGTCATCCCCTGTACCACACTACCAGGCTTTACACAACTGCCTGCTGCTTCCCTACCAACGACATCAACACAAATATATAATAATTGTAAATGTAAGTACGATTCTATGTGAAAGATTCATTATATGAAATTCTATATTGATTTATTTTTGTTTATTTAGTTGACAAGTTATTATCTTTTAATATAATGAATAAAAGTGATAATAGATGATAATGATAATATTTAAATGCAGAACCATGTGGTACAGTGGCAAAGTTTTTAGTTGTAGGTTGAAGTCTGAAGCTGCACACTTGTTTGTGTTCTTGGGCAAAGCATTTTATCAATGTTTACTCTCCCCACCCTTAAGTATAAATGGATAGCTTGCAGGTTCAAATTTAGATATGCTGATTGCTAGCTGCAAAATATGAAATACTCTCCGAGAGCTCAGTATGTAATCTATATATGTTTGATTCAACGACCTAGAAAAATGTTAACAACATGGATGCCTTGGTATGAAGACCAACATATTAAAATATTAAATTCCAATGTAGTCAGAATAATTATCCTTAAACTAGTGATAATTAAATTAATTGGAACTTGTTTGATTAATTTGTGCAGCAAGCTATTCCAGAGGTTCTACCAGTTCAACATCAGTATTAGCAACGTTAGCTGCTTTAGCGGAGGCCTCGGCACCCTTAGATAAACCAGGTGATTATGATTAAACCATTAAAGCATGCATTTACATCAATGACATTTGAATACCTACAAGTAAATGTTTGTTTTGTAATAAATATATCAGTAGTTTTATTTATGTAGAATTTCTGTATCTTACAATTGAACAGTAAACTTTGCTGTAAATTTGATTTGATAAATTAATAGATCATCTTAACACATCTCTAGAGGGAGATATATAACAATACATAACATCAAACAAGTAACAATACTAAATAAGTTGATGGATGTATTTCATTGTAGTAAGTCCTAGTGATGCATTAGCCTGGTTGGAAGCAAATGCAGTGGATGGTGCTCAGGGGTTTTCTATCACAGAGGCTGGGAAGCTGGCCTTGAACCTGGCTAAGGCCAATGACAACCAACACAGCATCAACAACTCAGTGCAGCATGTCCAGGTTAGCACATCTCCAGTGCACATTACTGCATTTGCTGTCATTAACTGAGTAATAACAATAACCAACTTATAGTAATGATGATGATGATAACAATAAAAATGAGAATAATAATATTTATTTTAAAAATGATTATAACTTAATATGACTTAGTATAATGATAATGTATTTATTAATAATTATGAACTAGTGTTATGTTATAGTAATGATAATATAATAATTAATAATAATTATTGTATTGTTTATCATTATGAATTAATCTTATGGTAATCATTACAGTATATAATATAAATAATAAAAATAATGATAATATAATATTTTTAAATTATATTAATAATTATATAACTAATTTTGTAGGAACAGTTTGAGGGTACATGACTTACATTTGCTCTTTAAGCTGAAGTGAACATGTATGGTGATGTTCAGATCTATAACATTGTCTTTTAGTTACTGGGGAATAGCCCCCAAAAAGTGATAACAATAGTGACCGATCCAACGAGTGAGTTGACCGCTGCTGATCTATCTTCAATCAAAGCTGCAGCAGCTGGTGTTGGTACGAGCCCCATACTACTAGCCCTACCAAACGACTCGCAGGGAACGGGGATCAAAATTATAGCACAAGATGCACAGGTATGTACTTTATCACATTATGCATTAATGCATGAATAATGCATTATTTTTAAAGAACCTATTTTCCAGGGCAATAACATAAAAGAGTTTGAAACCTCATTTATTGAAAGACTTATAGAAAAATAACAGAGGTTGTTATACAAAAGAATAGTGTCATCTTTAGTTTGGTTGGTAAACTTGGTTTTTTTCCATTCACATGTAATTTTTTTTAAATTAATTTGTCTATCTAATAAGTACATTGCATTTTGAATTTTTACTTTGTAGTCAAAGGCCGACCGAGCGATGATTGAAGCTGTTCAAAAGCAAGCTGAACAACTGAAACAACAGATTCAACACAATCAAATAGTGGTGGAAAAAGCAAATGAGACAACTTGACCTTGTTAGTTCATGATGATAAACCGCCTTTGCCAAAAGATGTTGAAGTAGAGCCAGTTGAAGACCTGTTGCTTGACTCAATTGCAAACAACTGGATCCTGCTTGATGCTTAGCTGTGCCGGAGAAGCGTTTGTTTCTTCTAGTTGGTGAATGACAATCATTAACTTTCAATCATGTGACTGGACTCTACCATTGAATTCACTTGTGTGACTGGTAGCATGGTGCCATAATGGTACCATTACACATGGTAGTATGGTACCTTTACGCCTGGATTTCTGTTGTACCATGGTAACATTACACCTGCATTCATGTACAGGTAGTAGCATGGTACCATTACACCTGGATTTCTGTTGTAGCATGGTAACATTACACCTGGATGACAAAGGTAGCGTGGTTCAATTCCACCTGGCGTTGATTTCATTGAGACGATACTATCATTGTTTTTTCACACAACCTAGTACACCTAAATCTTTGCTGATGACACTGCTAATACCACAAATTACTGTAACTAAATGTTTAAATTCTACTGTACATTTAATGGAACTTTACGCTTAAAATGAATGCTAGTTATACAACTCCGTTTCAGCTATAGGCTTAAAACTGAATATTTAATATCAAGGTTTACCGGTATCATTGTTTAAAAGATTGAATATTCATTGATCACAATACTTAGTAACATTACACATGAGGCTGATAGTTGATTGCAGCTCAGTGTTGTTTCCTAGTAGAATCACCAAATCGGTCATTTGATAAAGTAATACAATTATGTAGATCCTATTAAGAAATTTTAATGAATACCTTGATCTCTTCCTAATGAATATGATGTACATTGCTTCTGTCTATTCCTTTAGTGATGTCATATACATCACTGGTGCTTTCTCCTATATTGATTGGCAGTTCATTGCAATTTAGTGTTAATTTATGATGCCATACATATAAATATGGTAAGAGATATATGGTACATTTCAGGGATGTATCTAGGATTTTCAAAAATATGGGAACAGGGGAGGGGATTGTATTTAACTAAGAAACAGGGGAATGTAGTTTACTAAGAAAATTTGGTAAAACATGGCTTTCCCCCCCCCCCCTCCTCTTTGGACCTGAATTTTATGGGTTCTTAATTGATATGGACATTTACTTTTGTGTTTTCATCCCAAACATGCATTATTAATATTAAAGCTTGTTTTGCATCAATTATACTTACAACTTAGTCATACCAACTGCTATTGAAAAGGCAAAGATGCAAAATATTTACAAAGCAAAAAGACATGAAGATGAAGAAAAAAAATTGTAGGCATTAGCGCCTGCAAGATGAAGTGGAAGCCAAACATGTGGATGTACACATTCATGAGGAGATAAAATGATGTATATTTCTAAAGTATTAGTAATTCCCATGTAAAAATGTGCATGAATGTAAGGTTATCAAGACCACTGGTAAGAAAGACAAGGCAATTTAACAATGAAATGTTTGATTGATTGATAAACAAAACAAACAATACACCATAATAAAAGTGAGGGCGCTATTGTAAAAAACTTAACTCATCTTGGTATTAGTATCTGTAACTTGTATTACAGTACAGTAATACAGTATCTGAGAATGATAAAATAAGTTGTTTTCATAGATTTTATCCATTCCCCTGATATGATTCTGTGCTTTTATGAAATTTTAATTGATGTTATTTTATCATTTTGGAGGCGTTACTTCATAACATAAATTTGTTATAGAAATAGAGCAGGCACATCCTATACAGATTACGTCATCCAAATGTATGGACCTAGGCAGCAGTTTCCCATCAGAAACCTAGTTAAAAATTTAATTATGGCTTTAAGTGAGAAAGCAAATTTTTCACACACATTTGTCATATTGCTGTGTCAAGTTGCTGCTCGTATCCGCACAGCAGTTTTGCTGGATCCATTCTTTTGTACAAATTTATTACATACCAAACCGTATTTCATATGTTGCCTTGTTTTTCTCTTGCCGTTTGGTGGATGCCTTTTGGTTAAGTGTTTTGTTGGCACTAT
This sequence comes from Anneissia japonica, assembly GCF_011630105.1. NCBI lineage: Eukaryota > Metazoa > Echinodermata > Crinoidea > Comatulida > Comatulidae > Anneissia > Anneissia japonica. The sequence goes on from NW_022712725.1 coordinate 1,903,712, forward strand.
AAATGTCTCTGAAATACTGTAACAAGTTCTCTGAATTCTGATGCTTAGAATTCAGGGAAGGTGATTTGTTGACGAATATGAAGTTTGTAAATAATATTTATTCCAAGTATTGAATTTCCAAGAATAGGAATATGTATGTATTGAACCAGATCATGTGAATTAAACATGTTGGATATGGATTCATAGAAATGCATATGTGTCAATTATTTTTAAACATCACTAACAGTCCGTTTTGAGCGGTCTGCAGAGATTGCAGTTCAGTTGTTTCCATAAAATACAGTTAAACTTGCCTAATTTAACTGTGCCTAAGTCGATCTTATGTTACATGCCAAATTGTTGTGTTTTCCATTAATTAACAGTCAAATTTCTGTAAGAACAATATTTCAATGGCATTTTGGATTCGACTTACGCAACTTCAACTTGTATGTCTCTACCATTGCACAGAACTAGTTACAATGAGCTTCTTCTTATCGAGTCACTACGTACTAGTATGTATGATCTTGCTTATGTAGTGTGGTAGAAGGACTCACAGGTAGAATGGATACCTGACACGCTCCTTCTGTGGCCAGACAGGGGAGTGCAAATGGACCAGTACACCGGGGTAACCCCCTACTCTTCTCGAATGATGTACTGGGTTCTTTATAGTGTACACAAGCCAATTTTGTACACTGGACCTACGTTTTAAAGTCCTTATCCGAGAAGACTTGTTCCACCACAAGCGAGCATGCCGTTCAAACCAGTACCGATATTATGTCTGTATGCATGGGCGTCGATCGGTGGGGGACAGGGGGACTCGTCATCCCCACTTTTCAAAGTAGGGGGGGACATCATATCGATTGTCTCTCCCCCCCCCCCTTTTCACTAATCTTCTATAATTAAAACCCCACTTTCAAAAGTGTATGGAAAGAATAACAATTACGATGACACATGAATTTTGCCTGTTCAGTTTTCCAAGTGCGGTACGTATTTTGCGGACCAAAACTGAGTAAAAACGTAATTGTTTTTTCTTTTTGCAAAGAAAATTGACCCTACTGGCGTCACCACGGCATCCCCACCGAACGATCTAACGTGACGTTGTTATGTGGGTGTTTTATAGATTAATGAGAATGGTAATATCACCAAAAAAATAGATAAAATGACAGATGAATGACCAAAGGCTTAAAAGTTTGATGCGAGGCAGAAATTTATGAGCATGTGATTGGAGTGTTGAACAATACGAAAAAAAGTAGGCTATACAGATAAATATTCATTATCATCATTATATTATTATGTAGGAGGCCTACCGTATGTATGTACTCCAGTGGCCTATCTAGGGGACATCTAGATGTGTATAAGAGACAGCTGATGTACTCGTTCATGATTTTGCCCAGTCACATTTGAGAAGACCATATCTCAGGGCATCTAATTACTATATTAAGCATTTTTTTTTTTATTAGGGAGAGTGTTGCCCAACCTATCACTGCATTCACACGCTAGCGCCCCTCACTTCGCACTGTTCTGAGAAACGGAGGAAAATTCACGGGAATGGAAATCATTTCCTCAAAGGACAAAAAAAAAAAAAAATTAAAAAAAATTGTGACATTTAATATTTTTGGTCTGTCGCCCTCTATACTTACTGCAACTTTACACGGTGGCCGTATGGATAACTGGTATCGTGTGTGTGTGTGTCAATCAATGAAAAAAAAAATAAGATGAATAAAATCAGCTCAATTTGTAGATCGTCTATCAGATTCCTTAAATTTTCAATTAGAGATTATCATGGAGAACGGATTGCAACCGTCGGGTCTGCACCCGACAAACATTCTACACAGTACACGGTAAGAAACAACAATTTTCCCTAGCTAGGCCTAGGCCGTAGGCTACCTTTTTTAATTATTAGCCTGGCATTGTTGCTTGCACGTCCCAGTCCCACCCCGAATGACCAAATTTACAAGAGTTAGCTAAGCCTGCGAGCTTGGCGTTTGGTGATTGGAATCAGAAGCGGTAATTGGACATTAATGGAAAATTCAGCACTTTTCGCCCAATGTGTTTTGCAGCTTGTGTGCAATCGGTGCTCATTTTTGGTTTGAAATATTCCATTCTAAAAATATTTTATTAATTTTTAGAGTGGAGGGTGGTATTATTTATTTGATATTTCCTCCTCATTAATTGGTGCCCTGTCATTGTTTATGCTCATAAGAAGATTTGTTTTCATTTAGGATAATTATGCAAAGATGCAAGAGCTAGTAAAGGAATTAAAACAGAAGGTTAGCGTGATTACGCAAGGAGGCGGCGCAAAATATATTGAGAGACAGATTTCCCAGGGGAAGATGCTGGCAAGGGATCGAATCACAAACTTATTGGATCCAGGGTAAGTTGTTGAGTGTCAAACTTATATTTACACCTCGGACACTATGCTTTATATACAAACTTATTTAAAAAAGATATTAATCCATAGTTGTTTATACTTGATCCAAATTATAATAAGTGTAACACTAAAAGAATGATTTAACAGCAGACAGCTAATAATTTTCAAAAACAACACAACAGTTTGTATCGTAGCAAAGCCTATATTTAATTTATGGGTAGTGCTGGCCTTAACGGCCCCAACAAGACACGTTTCGGCAATACTTTTACTATCATCAGTTATCGTATTGCACATAGGTAATCATTTGTATAAGGGAAAGAATGTAATACTGCAGAAAAAAATTTTAACAAAATGCAAATAAAAAAAATAATGTTTATGATCTCTCACATACTCTTTTAAGTTCATACAACAATATGCTACTTCATTAAAGCCATACATAAAGGGATTTATATAGCTTTTAATGGGTTCACTCTAGGTGACCCTTTGTATAGTAATAAAAGACATCATAGAATCTAAATCCACTGCACCTTACTACTAACTTTAAGTAACCTAACTAAAGAAAATCATCCAACCAAAAACCAAACATCATTACACTGTTTTCTAAAAGACACAAAGCCCAATTGAGTCACTACTCTCTAAGTGGTTAAATTAATGCTGGTATCCATATAGCAAATACTGTAAAACAAAAGAAATATCAGGTTTACACTCATACCCGACAAACTAAGTCGTACCTAACCAGCAAATTTAAGAACAGATTACCTTATATATAATATTTTTCTTCAGTTCTCCTTTTCTGGAGCTCTCTCAGCTTGCCGGTTATCAACTATATGGAAGTGAGGAAGTGCCAGCCGGAGGGATAATCACTGGCATAGGCAGAGTTTCCGGGTAAGTTATACAATATCTATTATTATTGTCATTATTATCAATATTAAATTATGATTTTCTCTCATACTACTGTGATCCCTTATCATAGACTCAGTCTTCTTGTATAATAAACAACTTTATATCTTCCCCATTTAAGGTCAGACATAAATTTAATTCTACTGACAACAGAGTTATTTCTACAAAAACCATTTATGCATTACATAACAGAATTTTTTAATTAATTATTTGTTGTTATTGTTATCATTAACACATTGCATAATTGAAATTTAATTATTATCATTATTGGTTATATTGTTTTTGCTATTTTATAAATATTATATTTATAATTGTTCATTATTTTGTATATTAATGAATTATCACTAGTTTATTATTGTTAATTCAAGTTTTGCACTACTTCTATTTATCTAATAGTTATTTTTTTTATTGAACAATAATTTACAAAATAATATTAAAAATTGTATTTTTGAAATTGAAGGGTTGAATGTATGATAGTGGCAAATGATGCTACAGTGAAGGCTGGGACCTATTATCCTATCACTGTTAAAAAGCATCTAAGAGCACAAGATATAGCAAGAGAAAACAATTTACCATGTATATACCTCGGTAAGTAATCAACTTCATTTGTATTAATTTTTTTTATTCATGATTTAACAAAATTCACCTAATACTTTTTATTCATATTTGCTAGTATTACTACATATTATTTATAATATATATGAAATGATGAAAGCTTTTTATTTCTTCCTTAACAATTAAATAGTATAAAGCATCTATCGATCCAATTACTGAACTGTTCATCACATCACATTTTTTACAACCACACAATGGCATCTAAAGAGCTATTACTGTTTTTTTTACATCGCATACATTTTTCATATTTAATAACAGGGTATTTTATTTTTTCATATGACTAAATGATTTTGGCAGAACTATTGTCCAAAATGAGAAAACAAATTTTCTTGATTTTTTTTTCCTCTTCTGTCAATATTTCAAAATATGTAGATGAAATTATTTAAATGATTTTAAATTTAATTGATTTTCAAGTTGATTCTGGTGGTGCTAATCTACCTAGACAGGATGAAGTGTTCCCAGATAGAGATAACTTTGGCAGAATCTTCTTCAACCAAGCAACACTCTCCAGTATGGGAATACCACAGGTAAGAACAGATGTGTATTTTTTTAAATCGACACTATCGCTTTAACAAGGTTTTGAACTATAATGCTCTGTGCTCACTATTAAATTTATTTTTTCTGCAAACTAACCCATCTCTCCAAATTCAGAAAGTTTGCAAGTGTTTCCAAGTGTATTATTGTTTATTTTCATCCCTCAAATCTGCTGGTCTTGGGTGCCACTCCATGTAGCAAAATACAGTAAGAGGTGTTAAGGAACCAATATTATATATTAGAAATTATAAATATGTTTGATTTTTTTAAAGTGAAATTTAATTATTTTTTTAAATACTCTGTTTATATTTTTGTGTGCCTTAGTGCCTGTATATTTATATTAAATTACTATTTTTGTGTCAGGGAGCTTTTCAGGTAATAAGCTGTGCTTCAGAAATTCCCCCTTTTCTTTATTTCTTTTATTTTAAATTTTAATATGTTAATATTGATTTGTAATGTTTATTAACATGTAATGAAATGTTTATGATGTTACTGTATGTTTGAAGAAAGAACAAATGAAAGAAAGGCACTAAATACTAATAAATGAATGAATGAATGAAAGGTCATTAGTCCAGATCTTCCTAAAAGTGGCTTCCCACATTTTGGGACCTCTGTACCCCTAACATTAGGCTCTCTTTAACCTATCATATTTACTGTGCTGTTGTCTACATTGGGTTTTCTGGGAAATAATATGTTATTCATGTTCCTTGACAAATGGAAACTACTGTATGACGTCCACTTTGGAACAAAAAGGAAAGACACATTGTTAATGCACATACCAGTTGATCTCTGGATTAAATAAAACAATGATGTTAAATTCTTATTGTTTGTTTTTAGATTGCGGTTGTGATGGGAAGCTGTACAGCGGGTGGTGCCTATGTCCCAGCAATGGCAGATGAGAGTATCATAGTCAAGAAGCATGGCACAATATTTCTAGCAGGGCCACCATTGGTACTGTAATATAATACAATGTTACATGATATGATATACACAATAATATCATAGATAAGTGACACAAAAACTGAATTGAAATATTACATCGTAGTATATTACATTTTATATACCTCATACATAGATTCTAGGCATCTGATTTATTAAGGAGTGGGCAATAGAAAGTACTATTCCCCTAAAAAATAGTACTTTTTTGCCTGTCGCGATGTGCAATCTGTAGGCTGCGTTTTGCTATGTAATTTATAACATGCACGAACGGTAAAGGAGACGTGACCTCTACAAGATGCTCGCTGAGAGAGATTGGCCCTTTGAGACCTACTTGGTGTGTACTATTTTCATTAGTTTTTTTAGGTCTCATAGAATCTATGCATGAGGTATAAAAAACAAATATTGACTTCTCTAGATTCGGGGAATGGTGAAATCTATAGCCCCTCGGTGATGTGCAGACCGTAGCCTATCTTACCTCGGGCCCTCAGGAAGAAGAAATACAGTCTCCACATCACCTTGGGGCAAAAGATTTCACCGTTCCCCTCATGAGCAGTCAATCTCAAAACCTCTAAAGTTTAAATAACAATCAACTTCTCTCTCATTATCATCTTTTCAACTTTTGCCAATACCATTCATGTGATACCAGGTCTTCTACTGTTAAGAATTTTATTTATGAAAGCCACACTACTTTACTAAGAAGGACATCTTTTATTTATAATGGGCCATACTTATGGAACAGTTTACCTCTTAAACTTAAATTAACACACACTTTAAAATCTTATAAAAGAAAATATAAACAATATTTGATTGATAAGTATGTGTCACAGTTTTTCGTTTATCCTCTATTAAATAGTGGATAACTATTAAAAATACCATCCTCTTCATTTTATTCTTTTCTTCCTGATTATCACTTAATATATTTGGTATGTTATATCCAGAAACATTTCACTACCCTTATTATTTGTTATTATTGTTTGTTTGTTTGTTTTCTTATTACATATTATATCACTAGCCATTCACTAATTCAGTATATTTTTATTTGGAGGATCAGACTTGAAGCCTTTCTGGCTTATTGTTGAACGAATATTTAATTATATATTTTTATCCATACCATGAAATTCTATTTAAATCTCACTATTGTTATATTAAGTTAATGAATCAAAACCATTAAATTATTATAATATGTTCTCATATCTTGTTTATTTTTTATGTTCATTGTGTGAAACAATAAAACTGAAAACATTTTGGGCTATGGGTCTTGGGGTAGGGACATTAATCTACTAAGGTCCTAATGACCCCAGTCTATTAACTGAACTATGCATCTTAGGGTAGGGACGGTACTCCTCAACTTGTGAAAACTGACTGTTAAAAATTATTATTTGTTGGTCATAGGTCAAAGCAGCCACAGGTGAGGAAGTGTCTGCAGAGGATCTTGGAGGGGCTGATTTGCATTGCAGGTGAGACTAATCAAATATAATTTACATATTTCTGGTAAGTCTGTAATAACGTACTTTTCAAACAGTTAAGAATACTGCTTTCATACCTATTTCATCTATTTGATTAAATTTTGATTATTGTTCATAGGACATCTGGAGTAACAGACCATTATGCCCAAAATGACCAGCATGCATTGCACTTGGCGAGAAGGATTGTCGCAAACCTAAACAGACAAAGTAAATCCAATGTGAGTACTGTACTGCTATCTTGGTACCATAAATTTAACAATAGAAATTTCCCTTTCCTAAGTCCCCTGGTCACTAGTTTCATGGCATGCACACTGCTTCCATTTTCACTCCTTTGGGACGTATTCCAGCTGTGCTACAATTATATATGAAGATTCCACTATCCTACCAAGTTCCAATTTAATTCGTGTTTCCACAAATTGTTGACTGGCAACCTGTTTACAGGTGCTAATGTCAGAATATGCAAATTAAATTTCAGGTAAGCATACAGAAACCAGAAGAACCTCTTTTCCCTATAGAAGAACTGTATGGTATTGTGTCAACGGACTTCAGCAAAGTTTATGATATACGAGAAGTGATCAGCAGAATTGTTGATGGTAGCGTGTTTGATGAATTTAAACAAATGTATGGCGATACAATAGTTACAGGTAGGGGAAAAAATTTCTTTAACAAACAAATGCTCAAAATTAACGAATATCAATAATTTTCTATTTACAACAATATTTGAAATCATGGTAACAATGGTGTCATACACCAGACAAAATCAACCAATTAACCAACATGCTTTGTAGCATTAAGCTGCATTCACACCGAATCCGAATTTAATGGTTGAAAGGCCTACCAAATCGATCGGAAAATCGAATCAGTGTGTAAGAATAGGAACACTGACGTTCAGAAATATGGCTCAAATTTTGGTTCCTATCCGATCTGCATGCAGCTTTAGGGAGATTTCAATTGCACAATGGTAGGACCTAGAATGTAACGACTACTAAGAAATAATGCTGCTATGTAAGAATAGAACGCAATTTGGCCTGAATCTATTTTATACAGAGAACGTAGGATGGTGATGTATGAGTGAATTGTTCGTCGTAGCATTTACGTGGTTGCGCAAATCGAAAGCTCCCTATATTATGTAGAGCAAGCAATTATTATCATTAGTTTTATCTTTGCCTCGTAGGTTTTGCTCGTATATTTGGCTACCCTGTTGGAATTTTAGCAAATAATGGTGTACTATATTCATCTTCATCACTCAAAGTAAGTGAGAACAAATCAAGATTCTTCAGTAAAGAAATCTTTTTGCGAGTAGTGTCCTTTGATAGTAGCTGAATCTTCCGGACATTGACTGATAATCTCCCAAAAGTAATAAAATCTCATTGATTGTTGTGTTAAATTTCCTCTCATTTTTACGTGGTTCACTTAATATAATAAAGATAAATAATAATTATATAAAATTGTTACATGTTAGTAAATGCAAATATTTTGTTAATTAGGCTATACTATGTCTTCTATTTTTCCTTATTTTCAGGCAGCTCATTTTATAGAACTTTGCTGTCAGCGCAATATTCCACTTCTATTTTTGCAAAACATTACCGGTGTGTGTAGTAATTTATTTATCTTTTCTTAAACTGTCCAGATTATAAAATTTTCTTTGACAAGAAACTGTTGTATGCCCATATATAGTCATGATGTGTCTATATATGGTTATGATGTGATGTCATCCTGACCATATATAGACATGTTGCATGTTTTTGTCAAATAAAATTTGATAGTCAGGACATGGCTTTACCTATTTAAAAATTGTGATTTATAAGCTTTCCCCATTGATCCATCTTTTCCTTGCTCGACACTTTATTTTCCTGAGGGAATTTTAAACCTTAACACGTAGGCAGTGTTTCTAGATTAGATTCTTGTACTAATATGCGTTACATTTTTATTTGAATGTTGACAGGTTTTATGGTTGGGAAGGAGGCTGAAGCTGGGGGAATTGCCAAGAATGGTGCTAAGTTAGTGACAGCAGTGTCGTGTGCTAAAGTACCCAAGATTACGCTGATTGTAGGGGGATCATTTGGAGCTGGTAACTATGGAATGTGTGGTAGAGCTTATGGGTAAGGATTTAAAGTATATAGTACATTACAGGTGATAGGTAAAGGTAAAGGTAGGAGAATAACCCGTAACTTGCAGTGCCATTGTGCTGAATTGCATATATGGGCGTGGTCCGTGACTACCTAGTAATCGTAAAGAGGTGCTTCGTGGTAGCTACAAGTTCACACTCCACAAAAATATACTACTATACTAAATACGAAAGTATAATACATACTCCAAGTATTGAAATACACGCCATCGTGTTGGGATTCAATATTTCGACATTAATTATGTCATCATCATTCCTGATGATGACATAATTAATTAATGTCGAAATATTGGCGTGTATTTCAATACTTGGAGTATGTATTATACTTTCTTATCTGAGATTAATCAGTGGACCTTTCGGTTTATACTAAATACTATACTAATAAATACTACTACTAATACTATAATAAAATACAATAATATATATAATATAATACTATATTAAATTATAGTAAATCACATTGTATATTACAATCTCAATAACTGGGTATGGGGCATATAATTTTTGTCTTGGAACTTTGGATGACCTTACCCATAATACATGGTCCATGCACATGTATTTAGTTTTGTTTTATTATTTTATGTATACACGTTTGTACTGTATTATTAAGAGATATTATTGCTATATGGCATCAGTAGCCAATAAATTTGAAATTAAGAATAAAAACTACAAGGTTATTTATAAATTAGTGATTTTCAGTCAGTCAAATCATTCGAAATAGTCAGTTAATTAATTAAATCCCTTTCTGTGATGTTAAAGTATTTTAAGTATATGATTAGATTAAATTAGATTATTGTGCCAGTGTCCTAATTTCTGTCCTGTATAATTATGCCATGCTCTGGGAACTGAGTATGTTCTATGCATTTATTTCAATGACCGGAGCTAACCTTGTTTGGAAGAATAAATCACTTCACTGATGACTCATCTTTCTCTTACAATAAATGAAATTGTTGTTGCCATAGTGACTGCTGGGTCATGTGTAATAATTTATTACTATTAGTTTGTAAATGACTGTAATTGTTATAAATGCTATATATATTGTTATAATAATAAATGTTGTTCACTGTTTACACTTTAAGTAGTGCTGATGTTTTCATATTTCGATTCTGTTTACAGTGCTTGTTTATTATTATTGTATTGAGCATTTCAAATATTTACAGTTAATATTTTTACCATTTTATTAATAATGTTTTGTCTTATACATAGTGTTATCATTTTGACAAGGAGACTAAACCAATGTATATTACTTTTATTAATATTATTCTAGACCAAGGTTTCTATACATGTGGCCAAATGCACGGATCTCGGTAATGGGCGGAAAGCAAGCAGCCTTGGTGCTATCACAGGTCATGAAAGCACAGCGTAAACGGGAGGGAAAAGAGGTAAAAATTACACTTTGTTAATGATATTAAGAGTTTTAGATACTTAACATTATTGTCATTGTTAAATATGTGAATGTGTGGCTAAATATTGCCAGCTATTTTGATTGGAAATGTATAATATTGTCCTGAGAATCATAATTTTGATTATAATATCTGGCTTTAAAGTGTCTTGCATTATGAGGATGCAAGACGCTATATAAATAAACTAAATTGTTTAGTGGTGTTTATTGTTTAGTTCACAGCAGAAGAAGAGGAACAGTTGATGAAACCAATCCTAGAAAAGTATGACAAAGAAGGAAGCCCATATCATTCAAGTGCAAGGTGGGTTATAAAGATATCAATTCTAATACTAACATTAGATAATAATAAAAACACACGTATAATTCCCCATCTTGGAACCTCAGCTAACCTCTTTATCTGTTTTAGGATCACATGACTTCTAATTTATTATATTCTTCCTAAATTGTAGCTATTGAACCACCAAGTGTGTAGCAAAAATCCAGCCATTAACCCATGTACTGTATTGTAATCATACAAACAAGCAACAAGGCAGCTAGTAATCTAAAAACCCAACATATCCATTATTAACTTGGCATAGCATTGGCATAACTAATGACCAATAGAAGCATTGATCCAGCTAATAATAATTCTTAAATATTTCCATATTACAGTGTAAATGTCAATCTATCTACACACTATTTAATCTTGATGACTGACATTTTCTCTTCAATTATTTCAGGCTTTGGGACGATGGAGTTATAGACCCTGCTGATACTAGAACAGTTCTTGGTCTCAGTCTGAGTGCTGCTCTCAATGCCCCTATAAGTGATACACGATTTGGAGTCTTCCGCATGTAGTGAACACCACCAACAGGAAATACATTGACTATATAGAGATAGCATCTGCATTATCAATGGACATTGAACAGATTTGAAGTCTTCAATTATTGAAGAAATATGGACAATGGTCATTTTAAACAGTAGGGAGTTTTTGATTGAGATGACAATGTAACCCAGAATGGATTCTCATGTCCCTGACCATTCTGTGCATTATATTAACATTATATCAATCCATTGAAATAAATTGAGAGAGACAGTAAATGTAATGTTGCTCTACTAACATATCTTGAATGACAAGTGTGGTAATGTTTCTAAAATAGATGAAATAATGAAGTTTCTTTGAAGCTTCAAGAATCCTGAAACTACTCACAGGGTATTTAATTTGAAACCCTTTTTCCCCTTAAGTCTGGGGATATTTATACAAATCATGATTGTGGACTTGCACTTCAATTTTTACAACCGATTCTTCTTTTCATCACTATTTATTATTCATCCATATCCATGTTAATGTAAGAATTTCCAAAGAATAAAAATATATGTACATAATATAACATTTCAAAACAGTGTGTGCATTATTTTAGGTCTTGCTCACTAAATTCATAAATAATTCCAGATTATATCACTCCACTATATACTGTACATCCCAATAAATGACAACCTGACGAATTAAAAAAGTAACATCAAAGATGACCACATAGTCTTGACAAAAGGAACACCAGGTCTACTGGGCTACCTAATTACTTGCCAGCTATAGATATACTCTGCAACCTGAAGAACAAATTTTGATCCACCCAGTGATACCAAGAAATCGAATGCTAACTACAGCCAAAGTCACAATAAAGTGAAATACCAACTAGCATCACTTTCTACTTTTATTACTTCGTAGCCCAGTAAATTTGTTTAGCTCTTGGCAAAGACGGCACAAAAAGCCCTAGGTGGATTAAATACCTAGGATAACCCACGAAAGTCTGAAGAAGACTTATTTCCAGTGGGGTCCTTCTGGTGGTGATTGGGCAGCCAATCCTACTCTTTTCCGAAGAGTGTACTACATTATTTTAACGTGTACATGGACCATATTGCACACAGGACCAACGGCTTAAACGTCTCATCCGAAAGACAGTGCACTATCGTAACTTTCAGCCCTCCAGCTAAAATACAAGGAGAGCTGCGATGGGAATTGAACTGGGGACCAAGAGATCTCCACGGTTCAGCGCACACACACAGTGGCTACCACCTGTTAAGCCGACTGAGCTAAGCTGCTCTCTATGGCCTGTTACTCCCCTCTCTAGACATTGAGGACACAATACTAAGGAACTTATTATCAGTTTGGTATTTGAGACATCTATTACTTCTCTTGATGTTGAATGAAGATGCGATATAACCTAAGGGATGTAATACTGTACCTCCTGTTTATGTTATTGAATTCTGAGCTTTAGGTTGTTGGCAAGGCAAGACTTTTTTTATACCTTGTTTGGCGAACCTGCCGCTCACAAATAATGATGATTTCTAATAAAAATAAAATTTTATTTTTGGCCAAATAGCGTACCTGCAACTACAAAAGAAGGAAATTTCAGAAATTACTCCCTTCGCTGTCTTGAAATCTCCAAAGGTAAGATATGTATATTTCTTCCTAATTATATAAATTTAAAGCATTTAACCATCCCATTACTACACTGTATTCATTAATTTACCAATAAAATTTTATTTTTATTTTCTCTCGTCTGGATAATTTTGGCAAAACTGCTAAATAAGGAGAGACATTTTTTTACTCCTTGTTTCGGGTACTTATTTTTTAAAAGACTATTGGAGGAGGGCGTAACAAAAATAAAATTTTGTTTTCTTATTTAGCAAATAGTTTTGCCAAAATCATCCAGACGGAGGAGTAAATGAAAACAAAATTTTAATGGTGAATGTAAAATAGGATGGTTAAATGCTTCAAATTTACATAATTAGGAAGAAATATATATATCTTTGAAGATTTCAAGGCAGTCTTGCCTAGTAAAAAGAGAAACTTACCAGACCAGATCTGCCCTTGTAAGTCTATTTCGTTCCCTTTGTTCTACTGTTTTGGAGATTTTGTACTGGCTGTAGCAATCAGGGATGCTTCTAAAGTGCTGATATCTTAACAGGAAGAAGGTTTTTTTTAAATAATAAATCCTTCAACTCACTCAAAGGTCTCATCCTGGATAGTTCTGCAGCTCATGCATGCATATATATTTCACCTTCACTCTCTATATCACTGTCACAGTTCCAGTTTTAGTAAAATACAGTAATCACAGCAATGAAACTATCACTATGTAGAGTGGAAGTACATTAAGGTTAAATTGTTGCAGGTTATTGTTTACTACCTTATTAAAACAATATTTTCCTCATGGGCAGATTTGGGGGCGGCCTGGCCCCCCCCCCCCCCTTTTGGGAGGAAAAAAAAAATAAAAAAAAGAGAAACCCCCCCCCCCCCCTTTTGGGAGGTAAAAAAAAAATAAAAAAGAGAGAAAATTAAAAAATGATAGCCCAGAATGCCTCAAATGTTATGTTCGGGCGTCTAGAACACAAAAATTTCGCGGGGGCATGCCCCGGACCCTGTACGACAGTGTTTTTTATTTTTATTTTTTGTGAGTAAATGTGAATAAAATATCTTAAAGCCTTCCTGCCTTATTAACAAAGGCAATTCAAACTCACCTTTCACGATTTCAGCAAAAATGCTCAGAACCTGATAAATTTTTATTAAAAAAATGACAGTAAAAGTCCATATATACAATTAAGAATTGGTTAGAGACAAGTTTTTCTCTTCAAAATGACACCGTTAAAAAAATAATGAACGTCTATTTCAAAGGTAATTTTGCAATCCTCATGGTGCGGCCATTTTTTATACTTCACCGCAGTATTTTTTTAAGAGTCACTAAGAAATTATATTTTCTAATGAAATAAGTGAGAAAAAAAAGAGTTGTGCTTAGTGTGTACAGACTAAGAAATGTGAGTGCATAATGTAGGTAGTACCTTGGCATTTAATAAGGGTCCAATACTCCATTCACGACTTACTACCATCTCATAGAGTATGATTGTTTGACAGGGGTGGTTCTAGCAGGGAGAGGACAGCCCCCCTGTTGTTTGAGTGAGCTTTCTCAAAGACAAAACAGAATCTGAATGATCCCCACTCCAGTGGCGGCGCCAGCGGGGTGGCGGGCTTAAGCCCCCCACCAGACAGGTCAAGCCCCCCGTCGGACAGAGCTCGTCGGGCATTCAGACCATAAAACATATAAAAATAGGCCCACACCAAGCCAACACATGTCTGTCACAGTCTGAGCGTGCTATTTTTGGCCATCTATAGGTTGATATTCTTTAAAAAAAATCTCATTTGGGAGGGGGAACCCATTCTCAACCCCTTCTCCCAGCTCGAGCCTACGAGCTCAAGTCCCCCTGTCGGACAACTTAGCCCCCCCAAAAAATATATCCTAGAGCCGCCACTGCCCCACTCCCCTCTACAGTCCTGATTACAATATAATTGATCTGTCCCTGAAGGTTGTATGGTGGTTGTAATGTACAAATATAAATTTGAATTGAAAGGAAGGCAAGCTCAATAAGCCTGTGTGTCTGAAAACATTAGCATATGTAGGAAATTAATAGAATTACTCATCGTAGTTGCAGACAGACTATATAATCAAATGTTCCTTATTTGGGACCTTAAACATTTCAGTGTTTCAAAAAATTAATTCAAGAACCATGCCAAAGGAGAAACAATTTGAAATTGATAAACCTGCCTTTCACTTATTGTGTTTCTCTTCTTGGTCAATTTCTTTTGCATGCATTAATCTAAATTGTTACATGCCATTAATCTTGTATTGTTCAATACTGTACTGAATATGCTATGCAATTTCTTAAACATGTTCCACCCTTTTTTTCAATACTAAAAATAAGTGTTTGCAGGTAGTCTTTATTTCACAAGATGTTATTTTCCTAAATAATTTATTTAGGTTTCCGAGGATCGATCAATATAAGTAGGCATTTGTATTTTTTGGTGTGAATCACAAGAATAGCAACACACGAAGTCTAGACTTGTTTCCAGTGGGGTTCTTCTGATGGTGAATTCCGCAGTGCACAGGAATACAATCAATCCCCTTACTCTTTTCCAAAGAGTTTACTGTATTCTTTAACATGCACATGGAAGATATTGCACACAGGACAAACGAAAGACGGTGCACTATTGTAAATTTTAATTCAGCCCTCCAGCTGAAACACAAAGAGAGCAGCGGATGGAATTGAACTGGACCCCAATGAATCTCCACAGTTCAACAGACTGACTGAGCTCATGCAGTGGCAGGTTCAAGGGGGCCCAAACTGGCCCGTCCCCCCCTAAATTTGTCAAAATTGTAAAAAAAATGGGGAAAAAAGTCTGAAAGTGCTATTTCCGGCCATCTAGAGGTGCCATAATCATAAATATACTTACATCAGCCCCAACCATGGTGGGCTTAGGAGGTATAGACCCTCCATTTGTCAAATTCCCTCACTGGGCCCTCTCTATTTAAAATTCTTTGATTCGCCACTGTCATGTTAGTATATTTAGGTAGAAGTTCAGTCCTTTTCATTAATTTTATTTTTATTTCTCCTCCGTCTTGATGTTTTTGGCAAAACCATTTGCCAAGTAAGAAATTTTATTTTAATTTTTTTTCGGCCCTCCTCTAATGATCTATAAAAAAAAACGCAAGTTTGCAAAACAAGGTACAACAAAAGTCTTGCCTTTTATATCCAGGGGCGGATCCAGAAATGTCCAAAAGGGGGGGGCCGAAAGCGGGGGCCGAAAGTTGGGCCGATTGAGACAACACTGTCGTATGGGGTCTGGGGCATGCCCCCGCGAAATTTTTGTGTTCTAGACGCCCGAACATAACATTTGAGGCATTCTGGGCTATCATTTTTTTCTTTTTCTCTCTTTTTTTCCTTTTTTTTACCTCCCAAAAGGGGGGGGGCCGGGGCCGGGCCAGCCCCCCCCCCTAAATCCGCCCCTGATATCACACATAAATCATTGTCACCAACAAATATCTGTAAATTAATAAGTAGTAATACAAGATCTTACACCAGAGCTCCAAGTGTGTTACTACCAATATGTCAAATTTGTTTGTCTCTCTAAAGGTCTCTTCAATTCCTCTTCAAATTTATGATCAAATATTCACTGCCTAAAGAATGTAGAATGATCCTGTTCCATCAATCACCTTCTGCGCTGGGACTTTCAAAATTATGTGCTGATGTTCTGTGTCATATTCACGAGTATTGTATTGATATGGTGAGGCTGATGGGAGATGTTTAGGTTTAATAAGAGGGAACTAGATGGTGGAATGGACCTTCCCCTAAGCCCTCTCCCCTTGAATATTACAAAGTATGAAACACGTGTTTTTAGGACATGCACATACTCCTGGCCCTGTCAAGGGTAGATTAAAAATGGGGGGGGGGGCAAGGCCAGCCCCCCCCCAGCTCCCCTCCCCCACACCTTTTGGAAAGTTTAAAAAAAAAAAAAGAAAAAAAAAAAAATTGATCACCCGACCCCGTAGGATAGTGTTGTCTCGATCGCCCTACTTTCAGCCCCCCTTTCGGACATCTCTAGATCTGCCCCTGATTATTAGATTTTCATTATTGCAAGTATTAAGGTTACTATATGGAATTATTAATGTTAGTGTTCAGTGGAGAAGGTTCATTGGTAATTTTAACATGCTGTTAGTCAGTTCCTATTCTGGAACTGACTAAAAGAAAGATACAATTACCATATTTATCCGAATAAACGCCCTGGGGCATTTTTGTTGAGAAGGGTTTTTGGAGGTGTGTTTATTCGAGAGAGGAGTCTATTTGAGGGAGGCGTTTATTCCAAATCAGGTTCTAGAGGGGTAGTATATTCAAGGGGGACGGAACCCTATTTTAATTGTTAAAAGTTTTGTGTTTTTCTGTTGTAATGTCATGGATAAAATCCAACAAAATAAGTTGTTAATTATTAGTATGTTGCATTTATTATTATGAAGGGAAAAAAATGGTGTGCGAGGTGATTTTCAACTACTTTTTTGTTAGGGGAGAGGTACCTGTGATACTTAAGCTTTGTCTAGGGGAAAGTCCCCACGGGGAAGTCACCACACCCAGCTTTGAGATGCCACTGCTAGTTTAATCTAGTGCTGTTAATTTTCTACTGTACTGAAACAGGATTTTTCAATTTTTTCTTTAAATCATGACAGACAGTACATCCATAAGTATGATGCCACAGCATAAAGTTCAACAACATCCTCAGTATATGCACGGAAATCGAAACCAATTAGCACAAGCCCTTCTCTTGAATCTCTCATGTTGTTTACCTTATTTACTTCAATCATTTCAGAAACATTTTCTCTATTAAACAAAGAAAGATACTTTGCATTTTTTAATAATCTACAGTAAAGTAGAATTATTTCAGCAAATCAAGTTTGAAAATTGTGACATACATGGGTTAATGAGATTGTATTAAGAATGTTGTTTACAAAAATGTTAGATATCTACTGTATTTAAAAAAATCAAATACTGATCAAGGAAATGTTTGGAAATATGCAGTTTTTATGTGAGGTTGAAGGACATGTGTGGGCAAGTGGTTGTACTTTTTCTACAATCATAACATAAAATAATACACTTGTTTTCAATTGTTTTTTTCTCAAAAACTTTTATTTCAACCTCAAATGGTGAAATGTCAAAATGTCTGTGGATGATAAATGGTATTCTGCCATTTGAAAGATAAAATAGAGCAAAACAAATCACATCAGAGTGTAATGTCCCAAAAAATACACCTTTACAAATGGGAATTACATCCCATCTCATATACACAGCACTTCTTTGATCTTACTATCTTTCTATAATGAATTTAGAAACACATCTATCTTCAATATTTTGCCTTGTAGATGGCTTAAATAAATAAATAAGTAAATAGTGAACCCGATAAAATACTGTAAAGGAAAGCCAGTTCTCTTTCCCTCCCTTCACTTTATCAAATCACAAATCATTGTTCCTTACGAACGGAGTAAACATTCACATAATCTTTTCTCTATTGAGAACAAACCCATCTTTATAAACAAAGAAATGGATGTTAAATAATTACATGGTATGCTGTCAAGAGAGAAATCTATATTTCACACACTACTAATATACTCTTACTAGGTTACACTGGTATTCCAATTTTACATCGTTATAGGATCCAACTACCAGAAATACCAAAAGAGAGAACTGCAATTACATAAAACTCCAAATGCAGCACGCAGTGTCAGCATTGGGGCCCAGCCCTTTTGATGTTTTCATCTTACACAATAACTCCTGAAATATACTTCATGCAGTACATAATGTGTATCATAATTCATATTCCACAATTGAAATTAATTATATACTTTACAAACCCCACTACTACAATTCCTCCCTCAAACATTTGCCCTACTAAATAATATCCAAAAACACAATTTAATTAATTAAATCTTTCATGTGTTGAATAAAAACTGCACTATAATTTGGCTACCACCATTTCACATGTTGATAACTGATAGCAATTTTCACAACATACAAAATACTATATCAAGCTATATTTACATATAGCTTATTACATTGTCTACATTAGATTATAATAAAATCGTAAAATTTTAATTCATGTAAAATTCTAAAACTAATTACTTTTTATTAATTATTTGTGGAATTATTGCAGTACAGGACATTCATCACAATAATCACCTGTCGATAACTACCACATACTGGGGGAGGGGGATGGAGAAGAAACAAATTTTTGTGTTGCCCAAGCATAGTGAAATGTGGAAAATCTAGGGTTCTAGTCTAAAGAATTAAAATTATTAACTTAAGCAAGATGAGTACCCATTTCATACATCATACATGCACTTTTGGTTCTTCCTTGGGGGAAGAATAAATATAATTTTGCAAAAAAAAAAAAAAGATCCTAGATTTTTAATCGTCCTTCCACGTTTAGGCAACAGTAATTGTTTGGCCTTATTTTTAGATATACAGCCTGTGAGAAAATCAGAAAAACCTTCTAAGTCAATAACAATGTTGAATAGTTTATTTAAAAGAATCAAAGATATCAACTTGCAATGAGAAAGAGAATATAACAAACACTCAATGTGATTACCAGCTGATTTAACAATCCATACAAATATCATTAGAAATAGGAATGCTATTTATTTATTTGTATGACTGATATTTGGCAAGAATGACATTTTATTTTTTTTGGTTGTAATTTTCAACAGAAAGCAAAAAACTTACTTAAATATAGGAAGTAAGCAATCCAATTATTACATTTTCACAGACTGTATATCTTTATCAGTATGTATATCAACAGTTAACTCACAGCTTAGTTTCATATTCACAAGAAACATACAATAAAATGTTTAGGGAATAATTATACATACAGAAATCAACAAACACCTTGCATTTTACTTGCAAACTGCACGATATTCATGAATCACATACTCTGATGACGAAGGTGCTTGCTTGAAAATGAGTACATCTAGAAAAAGATGTACTCATCATGACTTTCACTTAAAAAGGATTAGGTTATGGTAATAAATAAATAAATACATGTATATAAGTTGTTTTTTTTTTTTATTCCAAGATGACATAGCTAATTTAATAGATTTCATGTGGACTTTTGACAAAAATGTAGTTCCAAAAGTTTTTCGTAAACATATAATGATTATTAAGAATACACACAGACATAAGCAGGTCAGTGACTCCTTCTATGTGTCCACTTCTTAATTAAATTAATACTGTTGATGATGACAAAATTTATTACAATTTTACAAAGCCTACACATGTATATCTGTACTTGGCACTGGAAATACATAATTCTTCTAATTGGCATCAAACTAATTTGCGAAAGCTAAATATAGCAATGCTGGACGATTGTATCGAGATGTTTCAAGCCACAAAATGACATTTCCATTATAACATTACTTATGAATTCATCAACAACATCTGCAATTAGATAATCAAAATTGAAATACAACCACAACAGGGCTTTACCATCAAGCAGCGGTGATATTAATGATTCAATTAATATTGACACAAATTGTCACAGAACTAACAAGATTAACAGCTCGGGTCCCTTCATTTTGGAATGGATTAATCCAGCAGATATATTTAGCATACAAGCTAGTGCTGAACTACAAATAGCCTACCACTACTTTATCATTACTAAAGGGATAGACAAATTAGAGTACAGCAATGTTTTGCAAACTTTTACAATGACGACCCAGTTTCAGACGTGAATCGCGACCCACTGACCCCCTTATCCACAGATGTCTAATACAGAAGGCTAGCCCTAGTGTACCGTATCGGGACCATGATTCTAAATGTAGGTTTAAGAAAACAATGCAAATAAAACAAAAATAAATACAATGACAAAATTGTATGGACAAATGATGAACAAAGTATGTAGATGGCTTCATTGTTAAAATAACATGTTTCAAGGTATCATAATGCTATATGTAGCAAAGACAACCCAAACCAGTCACTCGTCAAAAATATCAATTTCTAGTAATTAATACAGGGTTAAATTAAACAGTAAAATGAGAGCTATGAAATGGTAAAAGAATCCAACATTTCCTTATGAAGTTACAAGTGTTTAAACATACAGCTGTTTAATGAACAATATCTGAGAAATTGGCCTTCAAAGTTTATGATTTCGGGGCATTTCTCAGCCAGAAACAAATCACCAAATCATTAAAAATTGTTTTTGTAACATTGAAAATAGGGAAAATAACACCATAGCGTGACATATAGATATGTAAAGGTTAGTTTAGTGCAATAAAAGATTTTTAAAATGTTGACATTCCAGCATGTTTTGGTCATTATCTCTGAAACACAATTTGTGCCGAGTGACTGGTTTGGCTTGTTTTTGACACATATTAGGAGACAAACTAGAGCTAGCTGTCATCCACCAACAAATTTTTTAATCAACAAAAAATTGGGATTGAGTTGAGGTGAAATCAGTTTTAATAAGTCTCTGGTCAACTGCTAAAGGAATTTTATAGTGCAAAAATAGATGGCACATGCTGAAAACCTTCCTAAAATCTGAAGTAGACCCAATGATTCTACCAAACCTAGCCTTAATATTAAACCAAGCTTTAACACAAATGAACAATGGACAAAGCCTTTAACAAAAGCAATACCAACACTTACACATCCACTTGACTCTGTCAATTAACAAAATACTTCTGCTTACAATTTAGATGAAGTACTATGAAATGTTAAACTAAATATTTATTATTAATCGATTCATTAACCCCATGGTGTACTACAAACAGCCATTAAATAATCTTTGAGGAATTAGATACAAAACTAATAACTCAAGACCACAGTTGTGCTGATAAGATAGTAATACATACTCCAAGCATAGAGAAAATGCTCCAAGTATCGAAATACACGCCATTGTGTCGGGATTCAATATTTCAACATTAATTATGTCATCATCAGCAGTTGTCCTGCACACATAATTGAAGGATAACCTTATAATTAGAAATATTGTTAACAATACCCATAAAGTTTCAGTACAAATGTATTACTTTCCTATTTTTGTCAACCCTCAGAAGTTGAAAGCGTTACAAATCAAGTTAATAGTTGCCAATAAAGCTATGATTCTATTCTACACCAAAGTAGTTGATCATTGAAAAAATTTGATGTGGCAAGTGCAAAATCTAGGTACAAGTCTTTGGAATATCTAGTAATAACTGACAATGAGTGACCTGCAAATGCCAAAAACTGATGTTATAAACTCTGTCCAAACTATACGGTTTACTGCGACAAATACGTAATATTTGCCAATATGGGTGTGACAGTATATGACACTATGATGCCCATATATATAAACAAATAAAACAAATTTGTCACATCAGATTTGGCAATCTGAACAGAAATTTAGCATGAAGTGGGACATA